>NC_048301.1:141222571-141249216 GCF_013100865.1 Trachemys scripta elegans | reverse complement strand
TGAGACTAACTTCTGTTAGTCTCAAAGGTGCCACAGGACCCTCTGTTGCTTTTTACAGATTCAGACTAACACGGCTACCCCTCTGATACTTAAGCTTAATGAGAATCTCTGAAGAAAGAGACATGTACCTCCATGTGTAGAACATGTGTTAGAACAACTTGCAATCCTGCATCTTGGCAGGGGGTTAGACTAGATGACCCCTGCTGTCCCTTCTAACCTTATACCTCTATGATTCTATGAACTTGGAGAGATAAAAGCCGTCTGAAAATGCCACGCCCAGTTGTGGTTCTTTTGAGTACATAGAAGTAATCAGTAGTGCAGATTCTATTACACTATTTGGAAATTTTTTGTTTTAGTCAACATCTGTTTGGCATATCATCTGCCTTTGAACACTTTCAAAAGAAGATGAACCTTTCCAGGAATTATGACCTCTGCCAAATCATAGAAGATTAGGGTTGGAAGGGACCTCAGGAGGTCATCTAGTCCAACCCCCTGCTCAAAGCAGGACCAACACCAACTAATTATCCCAGCCAAGGCTTTGTCAAGCCGGGCCTTACAAATCTCTAAGGATGGAGAAAGTCCTGCTACTGGAGACCTATACAGAGCTAAGTACTCCGAGATAAAATAAAATTTGAGCACCTTGCCACAAGTAGTTTTCTATAACCCAAATAAACATCACAGTTTCAGCCTGTCATAAACATACAGATACGGGTAGCATACAATCCCTCCTGGGCAGCTGTACTGAATCTTTACCTGTAAGGGGTTAAGAAGCACAAATAACCTGGTTGGCACCTGACCAAAAGGACCAATAATGAAAGAAGATACTTTCAAATCTTGGGGTTGGGGGGGGAGGTTGTTTGTGCTCTCTTTGTTTGTTCTCTCTCCGGATGGAGAGAGACCAGGCAGGTAAAACATCTCCTGAAAACATACTTGAAATGATCCATATAAGATTACAAAAATTGTAAATAAGGGCAAAGAAATGCATTAGATTATCATTTGTTTTAGCTTGTGAATTTTCCCTGTGCTAAGAGGGAGTTTCATTCCTGTTTTTTGTAACTGTGAATCTGAGTCCAGAGAGGAATCCTCTGTGTTTTAAATCTTTTTATTACCTGTAAAGTTACCTTGCATCCTGATTTTGCAAGTGTGATTCTTCTACTTTTTTCTTTATAATAAAGTTCTTTTAAGAACCTGATTGATTTTTAGTGTCCTAAAAACCAAAGGGTTTGGTCTCTGCTCACTTTGTTAACCAATTGGTTGGTATATTATTCTCAAGTCTCCCCAGGAAAGGGGGTGAAGGGGCTTGGGGGGATAGGGCTCCAAGTGACTCTTTCCTGAATTTCTGTGTAAATCATTTGGTGGTCCAAGGACAAGGAAGAGAATTTGTGCCTTGGGGAAGTTTTTAACCTAAGCTGGTAGAAATAAGCTTAGGGGTCTTTCATGCGGGTCCCCACATCTGTACCCCAGAGTTCAGAGTGGGGAGGGAACCCTGACACAGCCAGTGCATTATCCTACGGACTTGATGTAGTCCTCCTTCAGAGTCTTCTATAAATGTGGCACCTGCCAGGGGGACATGCCTCACGAGTGCTCACCAACACAGAATGGCACGATATGCAAATAAAAGTGGAGGCGTCAACCAGTACATGGGTATGTGAATGCTTCAGAAACTTCCTTGTACGTGTAACCCACACCTGCAGCGTGGCTCTCCCTTCCTCTAATGGCTTAACCACATAGAGCTTTAACAAGTCTGTTACCGCCCCTGAGCTAACAGACATAGGCCAGGCAGCAGAAGCTCTTGCTTTTAGATGCAGAGGTTCCTGGATTCTGTCCCCACTGCCACCAATCCACCCAGGAGCACTGCATTACAAGAGGCAGTCTGTGGTTGGGCCTGAGTTATTTGGCTCCTGAAGTTCAGGATGGGCTTCCCCAGCCAGGGGAATGCGTAACAAGAAGTGGATGAATGTCCCAGAAAAGTTATGATCGATTGCAAAAAGGGATGGAGAAAAGAACAAAAATTCAGATAAAGCTATCAAGCCGTGTTGAGCCCTTTCAGATGATCCTAACATAAATCAGTGTGTGGTTGAAGAGGTCCAGAGTAGCCATCCCGAAACCAACGCAAAAGCACATTCTCAAACTGCACGAGGACTACCAACCTCTTCACGAGTCCTGCTTCCTAAATCTCAGTCTTTCGGTGCCGTGCGTGCTGGTTCAGTGAGCTAGTCTTAAGTTTAAGAAAGAAGGCAGGCTGAGTGGAGGAGAACATGAAATTCCTCAACACCAAAGAGAGCATAACGTAGATTAAACAACCAACTGTGGCTGGAATTGCTCTGTGCAGTTTTCCAAGCTGGGCACATACAGAACGGATGAGACCAGAAAACAAGAGAGAGACAAAATAGGGAAAGAAATGTTAAATACTGAAAGAAAGAAGAGTAATTTTATAAGTAGCCCAACAAAACAGCATAGATGGCCAGAATGGAGACCACAGTCAGAATCAAAGCAATTTTTCTTCAAATCACTTATTCCCCCTCACTTAAATATGAGTTTTTAGCCATGACTTTGGTTTTTTGCTTCAGGAAATATTTCACAAATGTACTCCTTTAAATAAATGTATAAATATTTCACTTACTCAGTGACACGTTCATAAGCCTCAGATTAGCAAGTTATTTAAAAAAAAACATAATGGGAAGTGAAGGTTGGTTATGACTATATATTATATATACACACATACACACACAAACACACACACACAGACAATGCTTTTCAACGAAGTGAGAGAAATGAAGAGTTAAGCTGCTTCAGAAATCAGAGAAAGCTCAATTTTTTCTGACCATATTTAACACCTCCATCACCACCAGAATCTCATCAGTAAAACTAGATCCAAATTCCAAACTAGCAAACAAACAAGCAACTCTATTAAGATGGAGTTAACGCTGACCTCAATAGGTTTCAAATTTCACAACTTTGCCTCTTTGACTTCTCCGCTTTCCTGGCCTACAGGGTCACTTGAAGTTTCACTGCCCTGCTGATGTTAATGGGGAGAAATGTGGGAAGGAATGGTCCTATCCGGAAGTCCGTCGGAATGCTTCACTCACTGAAACAGAGCAACGGAACTTTGAAGAAAAACTTGCGAAGTTTGCAGCTAAATATTACCATGACTACAAAGAGGTGAGTACGGATCCCTACTGCTTCTCTCCTCCTTCACACCTCTGCCTTTGTTTTAGTCATGATGGTGAAGCTGTGCTGCTCCCGCTGCTGCTGTTGCAGCAGCTTCATGTTGCGCCATGACAGTGATGCTGCTGGTTACTTATCCAGGGAAAGGAAATGGGAAGGAACTCCAGAAGTTATGTAAATACCATTTTGTGTCACTTTCTTTTTAAAAAGATGGAGTAACATTCTCACTCATGTCTGAAATTTGTTTTTTCGCCAAGTGTCCCAACTGCCACAGCTATGTGGAACGCCAAGATCTGAAAAACCTGAGGGTGGTCTGTATCCTCTGCCATTCGCTGAAGGGGCAAGCCTTTGAGTTCTGCTGGCAGTGCCTGAGGCCCTGGAAAGGTGCTGGAGCACCATCCGAGAGGTGTGAAAATGTGGGATGCAAGAACCAGTCCCTGGAAGTCTTAGCAAACTGCAAGCTGAAGGATCTTCCGGGAAGTGAAATAAAAAACTGTCCTTCCATCCGTGCTTGTCCCACCTGTGGGCGACTCATTGAGCACATGGAAAAGTGCAAATATATTGTATGTCCACAATGTCACGTTGAATTTTGTTTCGCTTGCCTTGAAATTGCTCGTAACTGCCAAGCCAGCAAAGGTGGTGCCCATTTTCAATACTGTGCAAAACCACTAGCTCCAAAACAAACACGAATTCCGGTATGGGCTCAGAAATAAGCAAAATTGTTCCAGCCATACAGGGCAGGGAGATTAGGAAATGCCCCAGGGTCAGTACTCAGCTCCACTGCAATCCTCCCAAATGCAATGTTATCCCTCCTGTCAAATTAAGCTTGATGGACAGATAAGAGATTGATCGAGAGTCAGGACAAGCCCACCCCCTCCAATGACACTTTTTCCAGTAAGGATAGTGTGTGTTGAGGCGAATATTATAGGTCTGCTACACCTGATAAAAGCCATACATAAAAAAAGAAAATGCTTGTAATATAAAATAGATATGCTATTTTTGTAGCTTGTTCATGATACTGGAGAACCCATGCAATTAACAGATACTCAGATTTTGCTAGACAGCAAATATACATTCATAATCATAATTGTATTTCCCCTCTCTACAAAGTGGCTAAGACTGAACCAAGCTTGAACAAAACCAAATACAAGTGTTTTTATTTTCATAGGCTTAGGATAAAGAGGTTCGATCTTGGCTTTTAAAGTATTTTGTCTAACTGAATGAAAAACCACTATTTCTGTGCAGTCCTCCAACCTTCCCCACAGGGATAGGGGCGTGTGAAACATGTCCAGTTTTTCACACACAGTACTGCAATCTAACACACACAGCCTGGAGAGTCCCTTTTGAACCCAGTATTAATCAATCTTACTCTTTTCATGGGTAAGAAAGTTCAGGCTTGCCATTCATTGGGAATAGTGGGGGCTGGTTAAGACATACCAAACATACCAAATTTCTAACTATAATCCATTGTGAAGCTGTGAATAAATTGGTCTACGTACAATGTGTCATGCTGGCCTCACTGTGGAAGTTAAACTATGGGTCTTCTTTATTCCAGTACAGCAATATTCTCTGTTCAATGCTTGAAGAAAGTGATTCGCAGATATCCACTATTGTCACAAAACAGTAGACTCTTCATAGTTAAGACTAGTTAGCATCTCACTGCAAGATGGATTTTGCTTTGCTTTGTATCTCCAAAAAATGTCTTGCTTTCAGAGGTTTAGCATTAAAGCTCATTGACAAATTGACTCCTGTTCTAAAGTGTGGAATAAATTGAATTAGATCTTTGAGATTTTAAAATGACACTTCTAGGAAGTTTTGGTGAAATTTAATGTTTGTGCCCATCTACTAGCAGAATGCTATCTGCTTATAGTATGCTTGAAATTTTGTGATGCAAGAGGATACTACTAGAACTGGTCAGATTTTTTTCTTCCTGTGCAAAATTTCACCACTACAAAAAAAACGTAATTTTTTTGGTCAATGTTTTCTGCTAAATGTTTCATTTTGTGAAAAACAGAAAAATTAAACTTTTGAGGTTTTGGGGGAGAACATTTTGGTTTTCATTGAATAAGTTTGTAATTTTCCACAGAAAGCAGACACATTCCATGGAAAACTCGGGTTAGTTGAAAACCCAATTTTCTGTCAATAAACAGTTTTGACTGAGAATTTTTGACCGTTCCTAGATAACTCCACGCCTGCTCACCATTGCTTTTGGTCCATGTACAACACTTAGGAACACAGAAGATAAAAGCTTTATACGTTGTGACAAGATGGCTGATGTTAGTATGGTGGGTCCTGAGCTTTTCTTGGCGGGGGGCTGTCACGGTTCCCTCCCCACTCTAAACTCTAGGGTACAGATGTGGGGACCCACATGAAAGACCCCCTAAGCTTATTTCTACCGGCTTAGGTTAAAAACTTCCCCAAGGCACAAATCCTTCCTTGTCCTTGGATGAGTACTGCTGCCACCACCGAGTCAGACAAAGATTCAGGAAAAGGATGACTTGGAGTTCCTGTTTCCCCAAAATATCCCCCCAAGCCTCTTCACCCGCTTTCCTGGGGAGGCTTGAGAGTAACCAAGGTGAACACCGACCAGCCCTTTGGGTTTTTAGGACACTAAAAACCAATCAGGTTTTTAAAAACAGAACTTTATTATAAAGAAAAAGTAAAAGAAGCACCTCTGTAAAATCAGGATGGAAGTATCAGAGGGGTAGCCATGTTAGTTTGAATCTGTAAAAAGCAACAGAGGGTCCTGTGGCACCTTTAAGACTAACAGAAGTACTGGGAGCATAAGCTTTCGTGGGTGAGAACCTCAATTTTACAGGGCAGTCAGATTAAAAACACAGAGGATTCCCCTCTGGGCAAAACTTTAAAGTTACAAAAACCAGTGCCTTGATAGAAAGTGATTATGTAATTTTCTTGTAGACTTAACAGGTTTTTAGAGAAATGTGTGAATCTCAGATGGTTTAGAAATTCAGTTTTCTTCAAATAAGCATAAAAAATCCAGATGATTCGCCAAAGGCTGTTTGAATTATTTAAACATTTTGAGTCTGCAAAACGGGACTGGAAACATTACAATTCTGGCACTGACTTTGGAACCTAAATAAAGTTCTTTTAACATAATCGTTGTGTACAATTTTCTAGTTGTCAAAAAAGCAAACTGCAAAAACAGAATTCCATCAGGTGGCATCATATTGACACTCACATGGTTCAACAACAGAGTTGGAACCTCTAGATCCCCTGCCACTTGAGCTAATGGTGTTACTGACTGACAGCTGTAGAGGCGGTCATTCTCTGTATGGACCAGCACTACAGGGGAATTCGACAGTTTGCCTGTGGGCTTCACAGATGTTTGCTGACAGCATAAGAACGGCTATACTGGGGCAGACCACAGGTCCATCTAGCCCAGTATCCTGTTTTCCGACAGTGGCCGATGCCAGGTGCCCCAGAGGGAATGAACAGAACAGGTAATCATCAAGTGATTCATCCCTGTCACCCATTCCCAGTGTCTCGCAAACAGCAGAGGAATGGGGAGTCTTAGGAGTCTTGGGTTCCCTTCCACGTCCTGGAGGAGAGTGTTCTCTAGTGCAGAGGTTCTCAAACTTTCCAAACGACTGGACCCCTTTCAGGAGTCTGATTGGTCTTGCGTACCCCCAAATTTCACCTCACTCGAAAACTGCTGGCTTACAAAATCAGACACAAAAATACAGAAGTGTCACAGCCAGACTATTATTGACAAATTGCTACTTTCTCATTTTTACCATATAATTATAAAATAAATCAACAGGAATATAACTATTGTACTTACATTGCCGTGTGTAGCATATCGAGCAGTGTAAACAAATCATTGTCTGTATGAAATTTTAGCCTGTACTGACTGTGCTTTTTATGTAGCCTGTTGGAAAACCAGGCAAATACCTAGATGACTGGATGTACTCCCTGGAAAACCTCTGAGTACCCCCAGGGCTACACGTGGCCCTTGTTGAGAACCCACTGCTCTAGAGAACATAGACTCTTCAATCCATACCCCCGAAGCCTGATCCCTTCTGCCCTGTTCCAGTCCTAGTCTCCACTACACCAGTGGCTCCTAGTCCCCTCTCAGTCTCCTCATTTAGCCAGCTCCAGTTTCTACTCCTGAGGTTTCTGATCCCAGTCTCAATCCTCCAGATTCCGCGCCCCAGTCCCAGTCTCCCCACCTTGCCATTCACAATCCCCACTCCCACTCCCCATCTCCTTGTCCCAGTCTTAGCCCAGCCATGTCCAGTTCTTCCTCCATTTCCCAGCTCCTTGTCAGATCTGCCTCCCCTCCCCATAGGGTCACCAGATGTCTATGTTCCCTGTAAGCTGTGCAGTCGCGCAGCAGGCTCTCAAGGGCCATGCACAGGTGGGGAGAGGCGCCCCTCCTCTGGTCCAGCCCCACCAGAGCTGCCAGGGAGAGGCGCCCCTCCCTCAGCCCAGCCAAGCCCCACCAGAGCTGTGGGGGAGAAGAGCCCCTCCCCAGGCCCACCCCAGTCCAGGCCCAGTCAGACCCACCTGTGAGGATGCCTGCTCTCAGAGGTGTGAGCACTGACTAGCAGTCTGTGTGGAGTCCCCACAGGTGGACATTCTGTGGTCCCATCATCTTGCTGGGCTAGCGTGCACACATAGAGGCATAACTCCAGCACTGCTGACTGATACCACCTGTGTTTGTAGGTGCAGACTCCATGGGTGCTCTGGGGCTCAAGCACCCCCCCCCCAAAAAAAATACCCACGAGTCACAAGTATGTGGCAGGAGCATGTACATGGTGCACGGTGAAACCGGAAGGCAGAAAGCACCCACCAGCAAAAATAAAAGTCAGCACCTGTGCCAATCTTCATTTCCCAAATACTGGAGAAACAGAAGAGGTGTGTGAAGGTCTGGTTGTTCCAGTACCACTGATGTTTAGGGATGTGTACAACTCAAAGTTTGCCACGTTTGCGTGGTGTTTACCTCACATCCTCACTACAGCAAACCTGCCAACGTTAACAGAGCAAAATCCAGTCTGCATGAAATGCACGTACTGATCTGTGTTGGGGTGCGACACAGGTAGAGCAAGAGCCGCGCAAAGTGGGCAGGAGGGTTGGAGGTACAAAAGCTGAATGGATTGCGGGGGAAATGGGCCAAGATAGGGAAAGTGATTAAGTGTGGAAGGGGGAAGCCAGAACTGACTGCACTAAGAGCTGAAAATAGACTAATTATGACCAAAGGGCTTGGGTCCTCTATCTCTTCTGCACCTGTTTCCCTGCTCACCCCCCTCTACATCTGTCCTTGTCCTGTTAGCCATCTATGCCCCAACTACTGCCTCTCTCTACCTCCTGTTATTGCCAGCTCCCTCCGGCCTCTCTTCCCACCCCCTTGTCTCTGTCCCACAAATCCATTTTACTTTTTACATCTACAACATTTCACTCTGCCCCTCCAACGAAATCCCCAGCATTCATCTCTCTCCTCCTGCCACTTTCCACAGAGCACCGAGCTCATCACCCTGCTCTTGTCCCTTACACACAACACGCTCGATAATACAACCCAAAACGTATCCGTTCTCTCAGTGCAAAACAGGAAACGGGGAGGCACTTCTGAAACTTTGAGACACTGTTGTGAGAGGACACACTAGCTCCCTGTTCGGGTTTATGCTGAGCTGCTATGCCAGCCAGAGGGACATGAGAGACAGCTCTAGACTTTTAAATGCATCAAATTGTCCAATATGAATACACCTGATGAGGAATCAGGCATTAGGCCCTTTTCTTTGGCCTGGACAGAGAATCTCTTCCATTTTTGGATACAGACTTTTACAGTGGATGTTTTTTTCTAGATAATGAAAGAAATGCCGGGGCTTGAGAAGACCAGGTTAGGTCAATGGACATGAGCATTTTATAATTCATGCTGCTAGCTGTGGAGATTCCAGAGGAACAGAGAACCAGACTTTTCCCCCTTTGGGGAAAAGGCCTGAGACAGAAACAGACACCAGGGGGGTTCCTGAGAAAAACGGATACAACTCCAGAAGATCAATGACCTATGCACTGAGAGAGACAGCACCACAATTAGATCCTGTTTTATTGCACCCCAGAACAACCCCCTGCTTGCCAAACTTCTTGGCTGGGCTCACTAGGGACCCAAGATAGAAACATCAGAGCTAATGGCCCCTGAATTGTCCTTTAAGTGTTGGTAGCGGGGTGACTATCTGAAGCCATTGTTCTTTGACTTGCAGACACCCTTTTCCTGGATTAACCCCACTTATTCATGCAGTATCACACCCCTTCACAATAATCAGACGCATATAGGTAAGCCAGGATATGAATGAGCTCTTCCCCCGAGGAACTGGCGAAAAGATCTCAGGAGCAGAGCGTATTTGCATAGATGCACCTTCTCTGCCTAGGCGGTCAGAAGACAGACTTGCTTTGCTACAGTGAGGGGGCCCAATGGGAAATGGGAGGTGGTTGATTACAGCAGGGAAACCACAGGTGGGCGAATATCTGGTTTTTGATTGAGAGAAATGCAGTTTATCTGTTGTGATTAGTGGAGGAATTCAAATGGTACAAAGGCAAGCATGAGGTATGAGCACTATAGGGCACATTTGGGTTTTAAATGCTCCATAAATTCCCTGGGCATTCTGAAGGAAACATTACTGTGGTTACTTTGCAAACATGAACCCTGCATAGCCCTGATGAATCCACAGAAACCTCCCTGAGCTTCCCAGGAAGCATAACCTTGGGCTGGATAATTGCATTTGTGGGCCTCCGCCCTTGGGGCTGTGTCTAATACATGCAGGGGAACTCCAGGCTTCGGCCTGTCTCTTTACAGGCGTGTCCAAAACTAATGTTTGTTCGTGGTCTCACTGTTCTGATAAACAGCTCTAATTCCTGGAAACATTGCCCCACCCAGCAAGGAAAATGAAACTTAAAACTTACTTTCATTTTTCTCTTTTTTTATTCGTAGATTAGATCTCCCTCTCCACGTTTCACCAACTAGAGCTGCATCAAGAAGAAAACAACTGGCTGTGATCAAGCACTGTTGCCTGTGGCCATGTTGCAATTTGTTTTAAAAAAATGACCTTTTATTCCCTAGGCCACTTTAGCAAAATCATGTAGTCCTTAGGCAAAACTCCTTGGAAGCCAATAAGTTATTTTTGCCTGAATGAGGATGGTAGGATTTGTCTCTGAGTGAGAAAGACTTGGTAGGAACATCAGTTACATTAGAAGAACAGGAGTACTTGTGGCACCTTAGAGACTAACAAATTTATTTGAGCATAAGCTTTCATGGGCTACAGCCCACTTCATCGGATGCATAGAATGGAACTTATAGTGAGGAGATCTATACACATACAGAGAACATGAAAAGGTGGGAATTGCCCTATCCACTCTAAGAGGCTAATTAATTAAGATGAGCTATTAGCAGCAGGAGAAAAAAAAACAAACATTTTTTTTTACATTACATTACATTACAGACTAACAGAAGTATTGGGAGCATAAGCTTTTGTGGGTAAGAACCTCACTTCTTCAGATTCAAGTCTTGCATCTGAAGAAGTGAGGTTCTTACCCACGAAAGCTTATGCTCCCAATACTTCTGTTAGTCTCAAAGGTGCCACAGGACCCTCTGTTGCTTTTTACAGATTCAGACTAACACGGCTACCCCTCTGATACTTGATTACATTACAGTTACATTAGAAAACTGATTGTCTTACTTTCATTTGCAGGGGCTTAGGGCACCTGTTTCTAAAGATTGCTGGGGCAGCGGGGGCAGCAGAGAAGGGGAAAAACCCTGAGGCTCCGGCCTTGTCTACACTGCACAGTTCTGTTGGCAAAAACAGTCTGAAGAGCTTACGACCGTTTGGCTCAGCAGAGTCCTTACTTTTGCAAAACAAGGTCATGCTGCCTTGTTAATACCAGCTCAACCCAAAGCCATGCGCACACCAACTTCAGCTAACAGCTAAATCATATTGAATCCTTTCACCAGTGTTAAATCTGTATCTACAGTGTCACCCAGCTCTCCCCACTCCCAGGCCCAGACCCAGACCCTAGAGAGCTGCTCCAGCATCCACCCCAATGGCTGCTCTGGAAGACATTTCTTAATGCCTGTTTTTACAGCTCAGTAATGCAGACGGTGTTTCTTTAAAAATGCATCACAAACAGTGAAAGTGAAAGCTTCCGAGACTTGTTGAGGAGAAGCCAACACACTGGCTCAGTTGCCATCTGACTGAAGAGCCGTGAGGATGTCTATCCTGTTCCAGGTGTTTGTAGAAGGGGTGGAGGGCAGAAAAAGCATCATAGATGTGGCAAACAAAGAGCAGGAATTCAACAATATGACCACTGACAAATTCATGGAGATGGTGGCAGCCAAACTCCTGAAGAAGCCAGGTAAGGAGTAAGGAACTAAACGTACTTTAAAACTGAGCAGTTATTGTTTGAGAGAGCTCACTGGCTGAGACGGATTTTGCATTTGGATAATAATACACCATCCAGCAGAACAACATTTTGGCAAAGCCGGTTTACATTATTGTAAGAGACTTGTGATTTGTTTAAAATTAATTAGTTAGTTCATCTACAGACAAGTCAAGCAGCTAGAAATCATTTTCTTGTATGTTTAGTTATTTAGCTTTTCGATCCAACAGTCCAAATATGAAATGGCAGAAAAGCAATTGTTTAGAGATCCACTGTACTAACTCTCCCTTTTTTTTTATCACCAGGTTACCAACAGTTTAGTTTGCTGTACGCTAACCAACAAATGGAAAGAGGGAAGAAATTCTCAGATTATTTTATCAGAAACAAGTCTACCTTCGTCATGGTTATACAGCTGCCTGGAGGAGGGAGTAACATGTTGACTGAATGAAGGACTGTTTTCACATAGAAAATGATGTGCATCGGGGCCTACCCTGGACTGTGGTGGGTTCCTGCATAGGCATGGATTTGGTTATCATTTGCCTGGAAAGAATCCAGAGAGGGGAGTGGTGATGAGCCTCAAAGGTCACTGTCACACCCAGAGCTCAGCACACCAGAGGGGACACCCGGACATCACTGCCAGTCCACCAAGCCACCAGGTTGATAAACATGAGGATTCTGCTGTTTTCCTTTCCCTTGTGTGTTCCTTTCCATCCCCTGCTATCTTCCGCCTGTCCTATCTCTCTCTCTGTGTGTCTTTGAGCTGATCCTGTAACCAACTGCAAGGCATGACACCAGCACAATGGGATCAGAGAGCCACTCAGGGAAGGACTGGTGAAGAAAAGGACCTGCCCAGACCAGCCAGATGATGACCAGGAGCCGGAAAATGAGTCAGGGTCCAGAACAACAGCTATCCTGACCGACTTGCCAGTCCAGAGAGCATCTGTCCATGACAGACCAGCTGTCTTGTGTCCTGAAAACACCAACAAAAAGCTGTATTTCTCCCACCTTATTATCTGTTCTCTTCTTCCACTTCCCTCTGCATCCGTTTTGTTAAAAGCAGGGAAAGTAACCACAAAACTCACAGCTCTCAACAAAAGAACGAACTGTCTTCCCCGCTAAGAACTGAGCCAGAATGAGAGACTCTCACCAATATCCTCTCTGAAAAAAGGAACGTCAAGTTTTGCTTACGATTGTTTTGCTTAACGCTCACTTTCAAAATACTTTGTCTTGTTTTAAATTCTTTTCTTGTGTATCCTGATCAATAAATTTCCAAGCTGCAGCGTGAGGATTCCATTGTTTGCCAGGGAACAAAGCAGCCCGAGGTTTCTGTACCGCAAACCCTCAACCCTGCTTAACTATTTAACATTGTCAGGGGACAATTCTGTGTCTCTCTGGCCCCTTATTCTGCTGAAATTAACAAACTAGCAAGATGTGGGGTGGGGCTGTTAGGGTCCATGCCCAGACGTGACCTTCTTTCCGCTCGCCCTCCTGGGCAGGGCCATCCTTAGGATTTGTGGAGCCCTATGCAGTATTCTTAAACTAGTGCTCCTCTGCCCGGACATCAGCCTTGGCTTGCATGTGTGTTTTAGATAAGGGTGGTCTTTGGAAGGTTTTATTTAAAAAACTAGATGTCTGAAGATCCAAGCATTTAAGGCTAAAGATGAATATTCAGATTGTGCATCTAAAAATCGATGCAAGGATTTTTTTAGAGATATGATTTTATCATCTTCAGCAACACACTAATGAAATATTTTTAAAGCAAATTTGAAACTAAGGTCCCGTAGACTGACATGTACTGAGGAAACACTTGATCTTAACTCAGAAGAGCTGAATAATGCACAACAGTAATGCACAACTATTTTTATCAGGTTTCAGAGGGGCAGCCGTGTTAATCTGTATCAGCAAAAAGAACGAGGAGTACTTGTGGCACCGTAGAGATTAACAAATTTATTTGAGCATAATCAAATAAATTTGTTAGTCTCTAAGGTGCCACAAGTACTTCTCGGTTTTGTTTTTATCAGTAAATTCATAAACTGACGGTATATACCTGGGGGTTAGCAAATGCTTGTTAAATGCTTTCATGACCTCTTGAATGTCTCTTTAACAGTTTCAGTGTTGTGCTAATATAGGGTTACCATATTTTGTGCCTCCAAATGGAGGACACTCCACGGCCCACGGCCCCGCCCCCAGCCCCGCCCCAACCCCGCCCCCTCCCCAAAGTCTCCGCCCCCTCCCCTGCTTCCCGCGAATATTTGATTCGCGGGAAGCCTGAAGCAGGTAAGGGGGAGTGTGGGGGGAGGAGGCGCGGCCCAGGCTGCCCCCCCCCGCGTTTCCAGCCTGGGTCGGCTCGGGCCCTGGGGTGCCGGCCCCGGCCGACCACCCCCGGCCCGCCCAGCACTGCCGGCCCCCGGCGTCCCGGCGCACCCCCCGGCTCCCGGCCCCGCGGGCTCGGCTCCCTGGCTCCCCGTTGGCCCGGCTTCCCGGCTGATCGTCTCCCCGCCCCGCGGGCTCGGCTCCCCGGCTCCCCGCGGGCTCGGCTCCCCGGCTCCCCGCGGGCTCGGCTCCCCGCCCCGTGGGCCCGGCTCCCCGGCTGACCGGCTCCCCGCCCCGCGGGCTCAGCTCCCCGGCTGACCGGCTCCCCGGCCCCGCAGGCCCGGTTCCCGGCCCGGACCCCGGCCCAGCACCGCGCCCCCGGCTCCCCGTCCGGCCCCGCGCCCGGCCCGGCACTGTGACCCTGGCCCGGCACTGCGCCCCTGGTTCCCGGCCCGGCACCATGACCCCGGCCCCGCACCGCCGGCCCCGGCCGAGCACCACCTAGCCCTCCCGATTTTCCCGGACATGCCCGGCTTTTGGGGATTTCCCCCCGGACGGGGATTTGAGCCCCCAAAAGCCGGACATGTCCAGGAAAATCCGGACATATGGTAACCCTAGCTAATAGGTCTGGCAGGCTGGAGGCTTTTTCACTTTTAAGTACTAGATCCCCTGCAGAGGAAGATTCACCGGGCTGCAGCAGCCAGCTGTGGTGGGAGCCTGCAGGAAGGGTCAGAACAGGGATCAGAAGAGGTGGGAGTTTGGACACTAAGACCCTGGGGTGCCCCCAATTTCCGGGTGCCCTACGCAGCCGCGATTCTTGGGGTGAGGTGGGGGGAGAGGAGATTTTGAACTAAGAGTCAAAGTCCGGGGTTCTGCAGTCCAGACCTAGCAGCGACTGGTCCCTCCCCTGTATCCACAGCTGATTGGTCCATGCCCTGGCTCCTGGTCCTGGAGTGCAGAAGGGTCCCGCAGGGAGGCGCTGACTGAGGGCTGGCTCCTGGCCTTGTGCCAGCTGCAGTGACAAAGGGATCGGTGCCTGAGCTGTGGCTGGTACCAGAGACAAATACCTCACACCACAGCAGGCTCTGGAGCGGCAGGGTGGGGATCTGCGCATCTGAGCCCTGCAGTGCCCCCCTCTCTTCCCCAGCCCAGTTAGCTTCAGGGCAGCACGGCATCTTCCTGTTTCAGACTCCTGCACCCAGGGCGCTGAGGCTGCTGGGGACGCTGGCAGCACCTGGTGCCCAAGGGGCAGGATCTGCAGGGTGCCCCCGGATCCTGCAGGGAGTAAGTATTGCAGCCTGAGCCATAGCTGGGAATGGAGAGGCACCCTCCAGCAGGCTGCAGGGCAGCTGAGCCCAGTGGGGACCCCCAACCAAGCCAGTGCGGGGGGGAAATTGTGCAGGTGGGTCCAGCAAGGACCCCCCCCAACCCACTCGGCATACCCCCCTTTCCTCCTTACACTGCCCTTACATGACGCGGCAAGCTCTATACACAGGGATGCAGCCACCTCTGGGGTGGGGCACGGGGGCTATTTACGTATGGATCCCTAACCCAGCACTGAGATGCAGCCATCTCTTGGGTAGAGCAAGCTGGTGTCGAACAGCAGCACCCCACCAGAGCTCAGGACAGAAAGGGAAGGAGTTTTTTGTATCCATTTGCAGTGGGGGATGTTGAAGGCAGAATGGGGTCATGGGAGCTGGGATTTGGCCATTTCTTTAGGCTGCTGCAGGCACGCTGGGGACCATGTCAGACCCAGAGGCTGCTGGGTACCGGAGCGACTACTCCCCTGAAAGCCTGGACAGCTGGATGCTGCAAGACAAGGGGCACAAATTGTTCAAAGTTGCACCACTATTTTGTTTTGAACGCATCTAGTAACGCCATGTGGGTTTTCTAAAAAAGTTTGTTAACACAATTGTGTGGCTTATTGTTCAGTTTTACACAAACCTCTATTTTCCCTGTTTGAATGCCACCTTTTGCTCCCAGCGTTTGTTGCAAAGTGCGGTTTGAGTGAAACGGTTGGGTTTCACCGATCCTGAAGCATTTCTTTGAGTGCCGGCCGCTAGGGATTTCCAGCATGACAAGTGTTGACATTAAAATGAGAACGAAACGTGTGCATTGTCTATTGACAGTGTTCTTCATTTTGATTATTACAGCCATCTAAACTGTGGTTTTCCTCAAGGGATATGAATAGCGGGCTCCAGTGCCTAGCACCGCTGCACTGGTAGGCCGCAGGGAAATGTTTGGGGACCCCTGGGTTAGCGCAATGCAGGCCAGGCATCAGGACTCCTGGGTTCCTTTCCCAACCCTAGGACAGCCAACCCTCTATTACCATTAATCTTCATTCAGTCTATCCTCAGTATAGCCCCTGTTCCCAGCTGGCTTGCGTGTGTGTGTTCTTTCCGTGTGCTGTTCCCAGCTCCAGGCCGATAGCTGGTACAGCAGACCTGAATAGTACAACCAGCGTAGTTAAGTTGCTGAAGATGGGAAGATTGTTGCCATAGTAACGCTGTTTCGGTTGCTCAGAGCTTCTGTCCTTGGAGCAGCAGATCAGGCAGCCTGCTAATGCTGTAGACCTCGATGATCCTTATAAAGAAAGCCCACCCGCACGGTTCGGTGACAAAGGCAGTCGGCCAGGTTGCTTGTCCCCTAGGCACAGTCCCAGTGTCCGTGGTCACAGGTACACTGGCGCATGAGTGCCTAGGAGCAGCGGAAGTTTTTGCTGTTGCCTAGCCCGCACAAAGGGATTAGAAAATACCCTGACATTTATACACTGAGACAAACAACCGGAATACACAACTCACACCCCACCATACCTATTGACATCTGTTTGTTACCTCCCCTTGTTCCTGAGACAGGGCACTCACTCCATTTATAAGAATCAACCGGATCTAGTGATCAGAACCACTGGGACAACATCACTCCTTCTACCCTGCTTGTAAGCATCAACCGCTTATGAGAATCAAATCATGCGGGACAGATGTGATTCTTATACAAGGTTATGTCCCCAATGCACTGTATCCCTAGCCGTTATTCTGTCAAGCTGTCTTAACTTGTAGGAGATTGGGGTGTATCTGTTCGAGCCAGGAAATATATTTATGTAAATAGCTAATACCTAAAACACTAACAACAACTCTACCAAATTCCTGTACTAAATAACAAACTTATAAGCCTCTACTTCAATACATGGTTCAGGCCTCAGATATTGCCCAGTGCTCCAGGATCTCTCTCTCTCTCCACTACAGCCCCTAGGAATCCAAGAGGGCTGCTGGGCACCATGCCAGGCTCAGAGAGACCTTGTCCCGGGCACGTGATGGGAGAAGAGTATTTTGGACGGAGCCCAAGCTGGGCATGTTTATCCTGCTGGCCTCTGCCTCATTGGCCACGCTGGGTCAGATGAGCCCTGGGGACGGGGGGCAGGGGCGGGAGAACTGTGGGAAGCCCCTGACCAGCCACCAGAGGAGAGCAGAAGGTGAAGGGAAGGAGGTCACTGCTGAGTGTTCGTTTTAGACTTTGCTGGCTGATTTTCCCTCCCCTGCTTCCTCCCAACATGAGCCTGTGGCAGAGATTGACCCCGCTGGTGTCCAAGGGGCGAAGTTTAGCCACGGCGTCGGCCAGCGCCGGGGGTCACCACGGGGACGGGACAGGAGGTGAGAGATGAGTGAGGGTGGAGTGCGGATGAAAAGGGGGGGAACCTTGCCCCAGGGCTGCCCTGCTCTGGGAGTGGGAGATCATTAGTCCCTGGTTCATGCTGATCTGGTCACAGGAACAGCCAGGGCAAAAGGGTTTAGTGGGGTCCAGCAGTGGAGGACATCTGCCAAGTTCTGCATAGGAGTATAACTGCAAGCCAGCCTCCCTCTAGCCTAACCACCCCCCCTGTAATCCCTGTGCAGCCAAATTCAGCAGGGTCCCCACAGCCCAGCCAGCTTCAGGGCAACATGGGCCAGGCGGGAATGTCCCATAAGTGTCTCCCCACGGTCAAGCGTTGGGTGCCTTAGGAGCGGGCTCCAAACCCGTCTCTTGGCACCAGCAGGGCACCCTGGCTCACCAAGATGAACCAGGCCCCCACTAACTGGGCTGGGAGGTGGCTGAGGAGTGTTATTTATTCCCCTGACAGGAGGGCTGTGCCCTGGCTGGCGCTGCTGTTGGAATGGGCCTTGGAGCGATGCCAGAGCGTCAGGCCTGGGCTATATTTACCCACCAGGAGGAGGGGGAGGCTGCAGGCAGAGCGTGACTTTGAAATTAACCTCTGCTGCTTCTGTTTGGGAACGGCGAGGGGGCACTGTGCTATGGGGGAGCATGGCAGGGTCTCAGTACGGGGCGCTCTCCCCTCTGTCAATGCCAGCCCCAATGCAGAGCGAGGGGGTGCTGTGCTATGGGGGGGGCGACAGGGGGACTCAGTAGGGGGCATTCTCCCCTCTGTCAGTGCTGGCCCCAATGTAGCACTAGGGGGCGCTGTGCTATGGGGTTGGCTCAGAATGGGACACTCTCCCCTCTGTCAGTGCTGGCCCCAATGTAGCACTAGGGGGTGCTGTGCTTCAGGGAGCAGGACGGGAGGTTCAGTAGGGGATGCTTTCCCTGGGCAGTCAGTGATGTCCTCAGTGCAGCACTAGGGGGCGCTGCACTATGGGGGGAGCTCAGAATGGGACATTCTCCCCTCAGTCAGTGCTGACCCCAATGTAGCACTAGGGGGCACTGTGCTGCAGGGAGCGTAGAGTGACCAGATGACAAGTGTAAAAAATTGGGATGGGGGTGGGGGTAATAGGAGCTTATATAAAAAAACCCGCCAAAATAAGGCCTGTCCCTATAAAATCGGAACATCTGGTCACCCTAAGGGAGCGGGATGGGGACTCTCTCCCCGGGCAGTCAGTGCTGACCCCAGTGCCCCAGGGCAGTGTAGGGGTCATGCACTGTGCAGTGACTGTCTCTGCAGCCAGGACATGGAAGATCCTGTCATTTGTGGTGGCGCTGCCTGGCGTGGCTATCTGCATGCTGAACGCCTGGCTGCAGATGGAGAATCACCCCTACACGCCTGAGGAGTTCGTGCCCTACCACCACCTGCGCATTCGCACCAAGGTACAAGGAATTGGGTTACACAGGCCGATGGGGCGGCTCCAGGGCAGGACATTGGGGACGGGATACTGGGCTAGGTGGGCCCACGAGGCTGATCTGGGCTGTCAGGGAGAGGGCAGGATACTGGGCAGGATAGATGGGCCTGAGGCTCTGAGCTGGACTGTCAGAAGGGTTGCCAACCCTCCCGGTTTGGCTGGGAGTCTCCCGGAATCCGGCTCTATCTCCTGGAGGCTACTCAAGCCAAACTGGGAGATTTTAGGCTGTTAAAAGTCTGGTGGCACAGGGGACTGAGGCAGCTTCCCTGCCTGCCCTGGCCCCGTGCCGCTTCCGGAAGCAGCTGGCACATCCCTGTGGCCTCTGAGGGGGAGCAGGGGGTCTCCGCGTGCTGCCCCCACCCCGAGCACCAACTCCACAGCTCCCATTGGCCAGGAACTGTGGCCAATGGGAGCTGTGGGGGCAGTGCCTGCAGGCGAGGGCAGCGTGCAGAGACCCCTGCCCCCCGCAGGGGCCATAGGGATGTGCCAGCTGCTTCCAGGAGCAGCATGGAGCCAGGGCAGGCAAAGAACCTGCCTTAGCCCCACTGCGCCGCCAACCGGGCACCAACCAAGGTAAGCGCTGCCCAGCCAGAGCCCACACCCCTCACCTCTTCCCGCACCCCAATCCCCTGCCCCAGCGCTGAACCCCCTCCTGCACCCGAGTTCTGTTCATAGGCAGGTCCCTGCATGCCTTGCCGAGTTATAAGGTGTAGCTGCCTTCTCTCAATGGGTCAGTTGTCTAGCTGATGGTCCTTAATGGGCTATCAAGCAGGCTAGGCAGTGCTGATGCCAAACTGTCTGGGGTGTCACCCAGAAGCATAGCACAAGTTTGAAATACAGACATACTGTAACTCCTCACTTAACGGTGTAGTTCTGTTCCTGAAAAATGCGACTTTAAGCGAAACGATGTTAAACGAATCCAATTTCCTCATAAGAATTAATGTAAATAGGAGGGGTTAGGTTCCAGGGACATTCTTTTTGCCAGACAAAAGACTATATCTATATCTATACACACACACACACACACACACACACACACAATATAAGTTTTAAACAAACAATGTACTACTGTACACGGCAATGATGATCGTGAAGCTTGGTTGAGGTGGTGAAGTCAGAGCGTGGGATATTTCCCAGGGAATGCCTTATTGCTAAATGATGAACTAGCACTCGGCTGAGCCCTCAAGGGTTAAGACATTGTTGTTAATGTAGCCTCACACTCTACAAGGGAGGGGAGAGAGCATGGCAGAGAGAGACAGAGACACACACCCTGTGTGTGAGAGAGAGACGCAAATTGCCCCTTTAAGTACGCTGGCCCCACTCTACGTACATTGCTTTTTCAAGTAGATCAGCAAGTTGAGACAGCAGCTGCTGCCAGCAAATTCCTCTGTCCTGAGCCCTGTGGTGTCCCCGCCCTGCTCTGTGGAGATGGGGGGGCAGGAGCGGGGGGGGAGGGGACACCCTGACAGCCCCCTCCCCGCCAGCCAGGACCGGCTTTAGGCACCAGTAAACCAAGCATGTGCTTGGGGTCCACAATTCTAGGGGCTGCATTCTGGTGAGGTTTGTGGGTTTTTTGCTTTGGGGTAGCAAAAATCCTAGAGCTGGACCTGCCCCCAGCAAGCAGGAGGCTCCCGGGAGCAGCGCGTGTAGACACAGACCCACCCTGCCCCGAGGCCGCAGGAAGGAGCCGGCAGCCACATAGAGCGAGCAGGCAGGAAGTCGCTCAGCTCTGCTGAGCTGCTGGTGTGGGGGTGGGGGCCCTGGACCGTTTTAAATCGCCCGGGGAAAGCGCGTGGGGGGAGTGCCCTGGGGCAGAAGGCGGGGCTGAGGGAGAGACCCAGCCTCAAACATTGCTGAAGCCGGGCCCGGAATATGACTGGTGCCCAGGCACCACGGGCCCATAGAACTCGCCACCCATGGATAGGGGGGCTGCCGGTCTACCCTGGTTCCAAGCCCCCACCAGCTCGCTCCAACGGGCTGCTCTTGCTGCAAGCAGTGGACAAAGCAGTTAAATGAGGCGTTACTGTACATACGTATCTATAACTTATAGTACAAAGGTGATACAAACAGATAAACAAGATTATCCTATCTGGCAAATTATAATATTTTTGCAGAACCTTACATGGCATATCTGGCTGTGACCGATGTCCCAGTGGGGGATAGCGGTGGTCACTCAGTGAGGGTGAACTGCAAAGAATGGGGCAGACAATCCCCATAAAGCGGGTGGATATTCCAATACTTATAACGTCACATACAAAAATGATACATGCATACGGAGAGCATAATCCTAACCAGCAAAACAGAACCTTTTCCTAGACACCTCCCTCGACAACCTTCGTACGAGATTTGCTGCAAATATATAACAGTGGTTGAAACAATGCGCTATAGGGTCATATTGTAATCAGATAACGTCACAGAGCTTGCACCCCACACCCCCTCCTGCACCCCAACCCCCTGCCCCAGGCTCAGCCCGGAGTCCCCGCCCACACTGTGAATCCCTCGACCCCAGCCCAGAGCCCGCATCCCCTCCTGCACTCCAACCCCCTGCCTCAGCCCGGTGAAAGTGAGTGAGGGTGGGGGGAGAGCGAGTGACGGAGGGAGGGGGGATGGAGTGAGCGGGTGGGACCTCAGAGAAGGGATGGGACGGGGCCGGGGCAAGGGTGGTTGGGTTTGTGTGATTAGACAGTTGGCAACCCTAGCTGTCAGGTAGGGGGCCGGCTACCAGGCCTGTGGGTTTGAGCCATAGCAATGAGAGCTCAGAGGTGCACTGAGTTTTCTGGCCTCAGCGCAGCCAGTCCTGAGAAAGCCAAGGTGCAGAGACACCCCCTCTCCTGACCCCCTCTTTTTCTTTGCAGCCATTCCCCTGGGGTGATGGGAACCACAGCCTCTTCCACAACCCCCACACCAACCCCCTGCCCACAGGCTACGAAGAAGCAAGGGGTCATCACTGAGCCACCCGCCCTCGGCTCCCCCGGCCTAGTGACAATAAACCTGAGTGGATCTGTCTCCCAGGAGATTTATTTATATTCTGGCCCATTCAACATCTTGGAAAGAGACACAGGGTGGGAACCCCTGGATCAGGGATCCCCTCTGTGCCCCCAGGGCTGGGACATGTGTGAGACTGCACTTTGCCACACTGATTGCTACCCCTGAGATGGGGGCGCCGGGGGCAGGGCTGGGTGAGCGCAGAGCACTGGGAGGGAAAATGGGTTCATCCTCCAGGGGTGACACTGATCCCTCCAGCTGGGAACTAGAACGTCCCCATGGCAAGCAGGGTCTGGGCACCCGCTACGAACCAAGAGCCTGGGTGGGACCGGACGGCCGCCTGGGAACCTGTCTGGCTGCTGTGGGCTCAGGAGGGGATAAATGGCCAAATCCCAGCTCCAGCAATCCCATTCTGTCTCCTGAAATCTCCCATGACGGTTTCAATTGCATATGGAGATCCTCTTCACTTGCTGCCCTAAAGTCTTTTGCAGTGTTGCTGTTAGACACCAGTTTGCCCTACCCCGGAGATGGCTGCATCTCAGCACCAGGCAAGGGATCCCTGCATAGAGTCCCTCTGCCCCACCCTAGGGGTGGCTGTATCTAAGTGCCCGTGGAAGTATCCCTGAGTAAACAGCCTGCAGCTCAATTATTCACTCAACCAGCTCATGGTGGCATCAGGTGGAAAGGGGGGGGGGGGTCTGGCTGCGTTAGGGGTACCCAGCTGAGCTCAGCTGCACAGATCCTCCCTCCCATGCTATCCTAGAGCTGGTTAGGAGGTGGGGGGTCCCAGCTGTGGTTCTGGCTCTGATCCCCGAGAGGGGTGTGGGGGGGAAACAGGAAACTCCTTGTGCTGTTACAGCTTCTGCTCCCAGCACAGAAGAGCGGGGGATTTAACCCTTCATTCCCCTAATAGGAGGAATTATCACCTTGCTTGACTTTCAGATTCACTGCACAGCTCTGAGCACAAAGATCGAATATCAGACAGAAAGGGTTAACACCCCCCCCCCCGATTTTTGATCCCCAGGGCCAGCGTTCTGTTGAGTCTTTTTTTTTTTTAATTACCCCATTTAATAAGACTGAAACGAGGGTGAAGAAGCCAGGTACAAACGGAACAGGGCTCAAACCACTTTACAGCAGTGACTGAAAAAACCAATGTCCAAAGTGGAGCTGTCAGGTCAAGGGACAGTTAAGCTTTGGGGTCTGTACTGTGTCCCATTAGCTAAGAGAGGTGTCTCGCAGCGAGGGAGGGCTTGTTACTCCAGAGACAGAAATGGAGGCACAGAGACTGGAAGAGAGAACGTGGACAAGGTCACATGACAAGATAATGTCAGGGCTGGGCATGGAACCCAGGAGTCCTGACGCCCAGCCCTATCCACCCCCTGCTCTAACCCACTAGACCCCACTCCCCTCCCAGAGCTGGGCATGGAACCCAGGAGTCCTGACGCCCAGCCCTATCCACCTCCCTGCTCTAACCCACTAGACCCCACTCCTCTCCCAGAGCTGGGCATGGAACCCAGGAGTCCTGACGCCCAGCTCTATCCACCCCCCTGCTCTAACCCACTAGACCCCACTCCTGGGCATCCTGATTTTGGATCCCGCTGCAGGAGCTGTCACCCCCATGTCTGCCCACACCTCTGCTGAGCAATTAATTCTGGCCCCAGCCCCCATCACTTCTGTTTCCTCAGGCCCCCACAGGGCTCAGCTGCACAGACCCCTGCCCACCCCCATTGTCGCCTCGGAGCTGGCTTGGGGAGGAGGGTTCTCCTGTCCCACCTGTGGGTCAGCTCCAATCCCCTCACCATCTCCTTCTGCAGCATGGGACATGGGGCACTTGCTGGTTTAAACTAGTGCAAAAGGGGGATTCTCGGTAACTTGACGATTTGAGGACTTCGGTGACTCAGGCGGAGGTTCTGGGTCTATTGCAGGAGTGGATGGGCGAGGCCCTGAGGCCTGCGATGTGCAGGAGACCAGACAAGATGATCACGATGGTCCCTTCTGGCCTCAGAGCTTGAGGGTACGAGTCCCTGCAACCGTTTCCTCTTGGCACCGATTTCCTGCCTCTGCTGCTGTTTCTCTCCCTCCTGGGGGCTGCCTCTGGCTGCGTCTCCCCTGTGCCTGGCTGGCGCCCTGCTCACGGCGGCCAGTGATCCCCGGGGCTGCAGATGCACACATATATGGGGCTGGGGGACCCAGGTGTCCAGGCTGCTGGGACAGGAAGGTCACTGCGCTGTGACAGCCCCTTACAGCACCGCTCGAGCTCATTGGTTTTAATCCTCTAATTCTCCAGCACACAGGGGGGTAGAACCACGGAAATCCACAGCCTCCTCCCTCTTTGCTCTCAGACCTCTGGCCCGTGCCCCATCAAGCCGAACCTCCCTGTCTCGCTGGATCAGACCTAGCGGCCCACCCTGCCTCTGACACTGCCCGCCACCCGGAAGGCCCGAGAACCCTGCAGGGGACGCTTTGAGGATCAGCCACCCCGGGGACTTTTCTTCAGAGGATTGTTTTCATGGCTTCGTCGCTGTTCCGGCTGGACGACGGGCTCCAGTCTGACCTGCTGTAGAGAACAGGCCGGTGGATTTCACCCGGTCCCCCTGTATGGACCAATGCGTTTGGCCAAAGCACCCTCCAGTCTGGATCTGAAGCCAGCGAGAGACGGAGAATCCACCGCTTCTCTTGGGAATTTGTCCGAAGGGTTAATCACCTTCACTGGGGAAAACGGGAGCCTCATTTCTGGTAGGCGCTTGTCTGGTTTCAGCTTCCAGCCGTCGGTTCTTGTTCTGCTTTTCTCTGTGAGAGTAGAGAGCCCTGCGGTACCCGGCCTTGTCTCCCTGGGGAGATAATTGTCACAGATCCACACAGCCCGGTGCTCTCGTGCGGCTCTGGAATAGTCCCTGGGAGGAGCCCTTCAGTGCGTCAGCCCCCTTCAGGTCACACTCTCTCATTGGGGGGGAGCCCATTGGCTCCCCTGCCTTCTGGGACTAAACTTTGGAGCCTGTAGCAGGCCCGCTTCAAACCGTGAGCTCCCTGCGGCGAGTCGGCCTGAGCTGGACACCGGAGGGAGAGGTGTACCCCCAAAGGGAGCAAGGCACCCCCACCCTCAGCAGCCGCAGTGACTCTCAGCCAGCTCTGTAAAAGCAGGAGGGTTCTTAGCTGTCTGGAACGCAGTTTAGAAACCCCGTGGTTAGCACAGAGAGCAGAAAGTTACAGCACAGTCCATCTGGGTCGGTCCAGACTCGCCCTCTGAACCCTCTTTGGTCCCAGGCCGGAAGCTTCTCCTCCTGCCTCCAGCAGCCCACACTTAACAACCTCACCTGGCCCCTCCCCAGCCCTTTGTCCTCCAGCTGGTCACACCCGGCTGGCTTCCTGCAGAGGGTTTGGCCATCCCTGGTCGTCAGTTGCTAGGTGTGAAATGTCTGGGCAATTGGAGTGACCATTGTCTTCTCAGGCTCTCCATGGACATGGGGGCCAGGCCAGGCATCAGTCACACCTGCAAGGAGTAAAAACCGTCCCCCCCCACACACACCCAGTTAACCATGCACCACATAGGTGAAACTGAGGCACAGACAATAGTCATCCAAAATATTATGAAAAATTCCCGCTTGGTCACAACAATACACAGCAATCGCACCTGTCTTCTTTTTAATAAACCAAACACATTGAGCTCCTTAGCGTCCATCGCTTCGCAAGAGGGTTCACGTCCCATATTATTCCCCTAATCTAGCATAGCCCAGAACTCTCATCCGCTCAGGATAGAACCCCAGAGTCCTGGCTCCCAGCCTCCCCCGCTCTAACCACTATACCCCACTCCCCTCCCAGAGCTGGGGAGAGAACTCACCAGACCAGACTCCCAGCCCCACATGGTTGTTATAGGGCGATGTTCTGAGTGCAAGTAGGTCATCAGGGTGCAGATCTAGAGCGGTCCATGGGGGGCGGATGTTGGGGAGGGCAGATCCAGAGCATCCCAGGGCGGGGCGGGGCGGGGCAGGGGAGGGGGTTATTGTTTGGGGATGTCGGGGTTGAGGCAGACATTGGCAGAGTCGTTTTGGCCCAGCCTGGCCCCAACACCATCCCTCGCGTCCTCTGTCATCTCCTTGTACTGGCGCTTGAAGAAGTTGAGCTGGTAGGAGACAGAGGGGAGAGATGGTGAGAGCCAGACGGACAGACTCACATTGTGGGTCAGAGGGATGGGGTGTGGGACCCTCTCTCCACCCCCACCCAGCTGGGAGGGCCAGAGGCCTCGCCCCCAGGGTGATGGGTTGTGGGGGAAGGGGTCCAAGCCCTGCCCACTCACCTTGTAGAGGGCTGCGGTGATGAGAGCCAGCAGGACCAGGCCCCCCACGCTGCTGCCCACGATGATGGGCAGGTAGTTATAGGCCTCGTAGCGCTCCACCACTGTCTGCACCTGGGGGAGAGGAGCCGTGAGATGGGGACCCAGGAGTTCTGGCACCATCACTTGCCCCTGCTCTAACACACCAGACCTCACTTCCTCCCAGAGCAGGGACAGGACCCAGGATTCCTGGCTCCCAGCTCTAACCACTAGCCGATGCTCTCTCTATCCCGGGTGCAGTCACTCTGGTACCTGGCGCTGGACGAATCCCTCCTTCTGGGTGTATTTCTTCTCCTCGTATTCAATCTGGGCCTCGCTCACCAGACTCACTTTCTGCTGCTGAGTCTGGAACAGAG
>NC_048301.1:141195129-141207912 GCF_013100865.1 Trachemys scripta elegans | reverse complement strand
CCCTTGGTGCCGCTCCCGGGGCTGTCTCATACCTGCCAGGGTGTCCGGGATGCGCTGGCTCTGCTGGAGGCTCTGGTCCAGGAGAAAGCAGTAGCTGTTGATGTACATGTTCTCCCCACAGACCCGGTGCACTGTGGGGCCGCACACCTGGGGCACGAGAGAGGGATGGGATCACTGGGTGCCCCCTCAGAAGAGCACTGGGGGGTGACGGGAGTCTGCTCCCCCCCATGGATATGCAGGGAAAGGCCCCGCCGGGGCAGGGACTCCATGGGGCAAACAGGACTCCAGGACCCAGCACCTGCCTCCCAGAGAGAGAACGGGGGACAACACCTAGTTACCACGCTCCCTGCTATGGCCATGCCCAGTCACTGTCCCCAGAGTGACATCGCCCAATTACCCCCACCCTTCACAATGTCATCGCACAGTCACTGTCCCCATGGCGATGTTACCCGGTTACCCCCATCCCTCACAACATCACGTCTCAGTCACTATCTCCATGGCGATGTTCTCCTCCTCCCTGCTGTTTCAGTGCACTATTCTGTGTCCCACCATCCCCCAGACAAACATCACACCCTCGCTGTAGTCACACCATTGTTATCTAGTTACCATCTTCTGCACAAGGCCATGGCCCAGTCATTCTAGTGGTTAGCACCTGCCTACACACGCATTGTCATTCATCCCTCACCATGGTAACAAAGCTGTGTTCCGGTGATGGTGACATCATCCGGTGACCACCCTCTACTTGCCATCAGCGCACAGAGGTCTCGTTGTGGAAAGATCACCCACTCCTGTGATATCAGCCCATCCCCCGCCCCCGGTGGCACCCAGCCACGACAGCAGCACACAGGCACTCCAGTCCTGTAGTAACTTTACCCATCTGTCGTGTGGTGGGTGCACAGTCATCCCGCTCCCATTGCTGGGGGGAAGAGAATCCCGTGGAATTCCGGGGGACAGGGGCAGAGACTGACCCAACCCCCTGGATACAACCTACAGACCGCGCCGCTTCCACACCCCAAGGGGCGGTACCTACCAGAAGATTGGAGCCCCGGGCAGCCAGAGACAATCCGAGGGACATGTTCACGGCATCGGGGGGGCCTGAGAGGAGAAACACGCCAACACCAGGGTGAGAAACCTTGTCACTGGATATGTTTAGTCCTGCATATCTCTGAGTCATTTCACACCCCCTCTGCCTTGTGCATCCCCCCACACACACACACACACTGCGGGGAAGTGATGGCAAATTGTTGCATGGAAATTAGAACCCAGGAGTCCTGATTCCCAGCCTCCCCTGCTCTCACCCGCTAGACCCTACTCCCCTCTGAGACTTGGGGATGGAACCCAGGCGTCCTAGCTCCCAGACCCCCTGTGCTAACCCACTGGACCCCACAGCACAGGTGCCCCTACTCTGGATGGGGATCTCCTGGCAGCGTCTGGAGCCCGGGTCGCACTTGTAGACTTTGCCGGTTTCATTCACGTCTCCCGTCTGCAGCGGGGCCCCGACGATCAGCCTGTGGGGAGAGAGCAGCTCAGGGGACGTCCCGTCACCCCTGGGTGGTGGGGACCAGGCAGGGCAGCCCAGCCAGATGGGCCTCTCAGGGGTGGATATGAGGCACNTGAGATGCAGCTGCCTCTGGGGTGGGGGCTGTTCATACAGGGATGTATCACCCAGAACTGAGATCTCCAGCTGTTCATAAGGATCCTTCCCCTGGTGCTGAGATGCAACCACCTCTGGAGTGGGGAAGAGGGGCTGTTTATACAGGGATCCCATGCCTGGGACTGAGATGCAGCTACCTCTGAGGTGAGGCTTGGCAGGAGCGGACGCTGTAGCTAGTATAAACAGAGTTTATATCTGTGCCCCTTTTTCTTACAGCCTCGATTTCTCTCCCCGTCGGTCTCTATCTCTCACCAGCTCTTGCTCGTTTCTTACAAACACCGGGGGCTGATCTCTATATTTAAACTTCCCTTTCGTCTGCCCTCGAGAAAGGCAGATCTGGTGCATGCATGAGGCCCTTTCCAAACCCTGGATGCTGCACATCCGCAGCATCGCGGTTGTGGTCGTGGCACTTCCCTCCGACCAAAGCTGTTTGTGGTGATAAAAGAAAACATAAGCAGCTGCCCGTCTCAGACAAAGGGCAGCTGAGCGGGATATGCAAAGAGCTCTGCAAAGTGCAGACGAGCTAGAGAAAGGTCAGAGGTTTACGAGAGTGAGTGGAGGCGTACGTTAGCTGAGCTCCAGCTATTGATAACTAGAGCGGAGAGGGGACACAGTTTTGCAAAACTCACGAAAAGTTGCATCCGGGGCCCCATGATCATCATGTCTGAGCACCTCACAATGTTTACCAGAGTTACCCTCACACACTCCTGTGGGGGAAGGTAAATATCCCCATTGTACAGATGGAGAAACTGAGGCATGGACAAAGTGACTTGCCTGAGGTCACATAGGAAGTGTTAGCACAGCAGAGAATTGATTTTCTGTCTTCCATGTCCTCAAAATTCATAGGCATGATGGATTTAACTCATGGGTACTGGCAAATTCCCTTAGATGCTGATGCCCAGGAAAAAAATCTGCTTTCATAGTTTGTAGGAATTGAAGGTGTTGCCTTTTGGATTTAAAGAAGTCTGGCACAACCCTCATGATGCTTATTAACGAGGTGCTGCAGGGTTACAAACATCTGCCAAAGCCTATCTAGATGACTTGGCTATTTTCAGTAGCTCCTGGCAAGATCACTTGTACCATGTGGCATTGTGCTACAAGGCTGAGAGAAGCCAATCTCACTGTCAAGGTCTCCAAATGCAAGATGGGGTCTGCAGAGGTCTCCTACCTAGGACATAGGTTGGGCAATGGATTGTTCACTCTGGTTCATTAAGAGCAGAAACCATTAAAAGCCGCTTTTAAAACAAAGAAGCAACTCCCAGTCCTTTATTGGTCTGGCCAACTATTAACCTCTGTTTATAAAGGGATTTAGTGATATTGTGGCTCCCATAAGAGATCGTACGAAAAAGGGAAAACTGGACAAGGTAGTCTGGACAGAGGCCTGTGAAAAAAGTTTTCAGAATATAAAAGAAGTTTTATCTGTTTTAGTCCATCCTGATTTTAACAAACCATTCCTGGTGTGCACTGATGCTTCTACTATTGGATTTGGCGCAGCGCTGATGTAAAACAGAGTGGGGAGGCAAGAGACACCCCATTGCACACTGAAGCAAAAAAATGACATCCACTGACCAGAATTATGCTGTCATTGAAAAAGAGATCTATGCCATTGTCTGGGGTGTCAAGCAACTTAAACTGTATTTGTGTAACAAAAAAAATTCACTTTATTAAGGGATCATGCTCCTCTGAGATCTCAACACCTGGAAGACCGTCTGGCAGATAAAGACTTTGAACTAGGGAGATTGGTCCCAGGCTGGTAGCGAGTTCAGTCTGAGTACTGAGAACTGTGAGTTGCCTGTAACATCCAGTCGGGTGAGAATCTTATTCAAACCTTGCTTAGTCTGTTAAAGGTAGAATGTAGACTGCCAATTTATTTTTATTTCTTAGGTAACCAACTTTGATCTCTATGCCTGCTACTTATAATCACTTAAAATCTATCTTTCTGTGGTTAATAAATCTGTCCTATATTTTATCTAAAACAGTGTGATTTTGGTTGAAGTGCTTGGGGAATCTCAGCTCAGATTACAAAGGCTGGTGCGTGCCCACTCCAAAAAGAGGAGGGAACTAAGTAATGAGCTTATACTGGTCAGGCTTCTGATCAGTGCAAGATGGTACCGTTCTGGGGTGCAGGGCTGAAACTAGGGTGATTTGCTCGGCTTCTCTCTTATGATTCCTGAGTGGCATATAGTGGGGGGAGGGATAGCTGAGTGGTTTGAGCATTGGCCTGCTAAACCCAGGATTGTGAGTTCAATCCTTGAGGGGGCCACTTAGGGATCTGGGGCAAAAATCAGTACTTGGTCCTGCTAGTGAAGGCTGGGGGCTGGACACGATAACCTTTCGGGGTCCCTTCCAGCTCTACGAGATAGGTATAGATACATCTCCATACTCCTGAAACATACAGGGTGAAATTTAGAAATCTTCAGGGAAATGCTGGTCTGAGTAACGGGGAATATGTAAACAGGATGAAAGAGCTGATGGGAAAATGGGGAGGGGCAAAGGGGTTGAAAACTTGGACCTTGTTGCTCAGGAGAATTTCCTAATTATATGTAAAGGTGATGTGAAACAGTGCCTGTGGGACAAAAATGTGAGCACTGTGGATGAGATGGCTTCTCTAGCTGATGCCTTTGAGCAGAACTAAACACCTATTGAAAGTAAACTACAGAAAGAGGGGTTAAACCTGGTGGGAAGCCTGGTTCCCATTTTACCCCTGGGAAGAAAGAGGGTGTCTGGGAGGCTGGGCACTCACCTCCCCAAAACCATTCCTCTAATTTATTTTTATTTCTTAGGCAATCAACTTTCATCTTTATACCTGATACTTATAATCGCTTAAAATCTATCATTCTGTAGTTAAGAAATCTGTTCTATATTTTATCTAAAAGAGTGTGGGTTTGGTTGAAGTGCTTGGAGAATCTCCGCTCCGATTAGGAAGGCTGGCGCCTGTCCATTCTACACGGAGTGAGTGGAGCACTAAGTAATGAGTTTACACTGGCCAGGCTTCTGACCAGTGGAACGTGATACAGTTCTGGGGTGAAAGGTTGGAGAGCTGCAGGTAATTGGCTGGAGACTCTCTATTGATGGTTCATGAGTAAGGCAATGATTTAGTCATGGGTATTTTTAGTAAAAGTCATGGAGAAGTCAGGGGCAATAAACAAAAAGTCACAGCCCGTGACCTGTCTATGACTTATATTAAAAATACCCGTGATTAAATCTTGGGGGGGGGGGGGGCGGGGGAAGTGTGAGGGGGCGACTGCGGGGGGGGGGGCGGGGGGGGGGGGGGCTGCGGGGCGGGGGGGGGCACCTGGGGTCAGTGGCACCAGCTGCTGGGGTCGTGGACCGCAGCTGCTCCGGCCAGCCGGCCAGTGGTGAATATGGAAATTCCAGGATGCTACTTTGAGGTACTGAGTGTCACACTTCCCCCCCTTAGTTTACTGCAGAAGCGTTAATCACTGACTAATGCAGAGGCGGTGTGCCCAAGGTGCTCTTTAGGTTTTGACCACATAGCTCCCAAGTGTTTCTAAACACTGTACTGTTACCCACAGGTGCTTTTGCAAACTTCGGTGCACATTTTAACACTTTGTGGATCTGTCTAGTGATATCAAAAGTTAGCACGCGTGCCTCCTCTGAGTTGCTAGAGAACATCTCTTTGTGTCTGTGCACCATAGTTAGCCTTTCGGCTTTTCCAATTAGTGTTAACTCAATGCTGATATTAATGTTTTCTAGAGTGTAGGTAACTTGCATTTAGCCATCAATGCCACGAGGTGGTGTGCCTCAGTTTCCCCTTCCACATGGCAGACCAGGTTCATTATGGTTTCTCTGCTGTGCCAAGCTTCAAGCCTGTTTACCAGGAGTAGCTGAGAAGCAGCGTCACCATAGGGCTTCTTAACACAGGGTGTGTTCTTATTTACCATTCCTAGCATGTGAAAAAACTTGTCTCCACAATTGTGTATATTGCACCTTTTCAAGGGATTTACCATCAGAACCAAATTCTTTGTCATGAGACTTACCAGTAACATCAAATCTTTCATCACAGGTAGGCATTTCCAAGTACTTGTATCATACCGTGCCTTCTGTTTAGACAGTTTGGTTTGTTCAATACCCAAAGTGTCTTTCAACTTCTTCCTGAACCTTAGCATGTGTTCAGTTACTGGTTTTTCTTTCCTTCAGTGTCCCCTTTAGTACAGGTTCTCAATCCAATTGCATCTTTGGGGCTTTGGTACTCCAGGGTCTGGTGAGGCCAGGATGTAGGGGGATTCTGCATGTTCCTGGCCCTCTGTGGAGCTGTCTCCCAACCCCAGGGTTGTGCCCATGCAAAAAATCCATCTCCCCTCTTGGGGTTTCCCTGTGATCCCTGCTCCAGCACTGGGACCTTTCCCGCCCGCTTTTCCTAGAGGGTTGTGATCTTTGATCTCTGGGCTACGAGTGTCTACTCTTTGATCAGATGCACCTTTTCCCAACAGCCTTCCCCAAGCTGCTTTCTGTGTTTTACGAGCCCAGGGGAAGTCTCTCTCCTCCCTGCTAGCTGGGTGATTTGCATTCTCAGAAACAACCACGGCCTGGAAACTTCCTGGCCTCAACTCCTCTGTTATCACAGGCATGGGAACTGCATCTTGAATTAAAGAGACACAGTTACTTTCCACAAGCATATCAAGACCAAGGTCCTGAAGAACTGGGACCTGGATCGGGGTACCCTCCGTCACCTCTTTCTGTATCCCCGAGAGGTCAGCTGTGTGTCTGCTCCCCTCCAGGAAGTTGGTCACACAGTTCCCTCTCAAAACCTGAGCCACGGGCTGTGTGCCTGGGTGCACAGATGCTGCATCGGCCACTCTGTCCTGGGCATCCTCTCCCAAGTGACCAGTGAGGAGACATTCATGTGCTAGTATTCTTTCCCCACCTTCCTTCTCTGGGCCCCCTCTAGGACATCTCTCTGTGCTCTCTAGAGGGGGATCTATCCCTTGTTCAGCTGAAACGTGCTGGCAGCTAACAATCTGAACAGTTTTCTCACGGACAGGCACTACACCCCCTTCCCTTCCTGAGGTGGTGTTGCCTTCAGCGGCAGTGGAGGAGTCAACCACCGCCACACCTGTTTTTTCGCCCTGCTGCAAAGGAATTAAAGACTCTTTCCCTTTCCTTCAGCAGTTCCTGGGACTTTACCCTCTTCCTCAAGGGTCCCAGCATAATATCCCTTCTTGCTGTGCATAAACACCTTAACAGCCAGAGCTACGTGGAAAACATCATTCCCAATTAATACGTCAGTGGGTTATTTTCCACTACCCCCACCTTCAATCCACTTTCTAAACCCTCAGTTTCGATGTGTAATTTGGCCAAAGGCAAAAGAGTCCTGAAACCTCCTGCTAATAAAAGCTCTTCCATCTGTCCTGGCAATATGTCACCTTCTTGAATTATACTCCGCTTAACCACAGAAATTGCTGTATCTGTATCTTCCCATGCAAGGGATTTGCTGCCATTAGTCCTGACAGCCTTTCTACGCTCCCTGCCTGGTTCTGCGGCGGCTAACCCCACAAAACCAGTCTGAAACGTGGCAGGCGTCTGAGGCTTCTGAACTCAGGGCAGCAGCACTCCCATGGGCTATTTGCTGCCTGCTTGCTCCCAGCAGAGGGCATTTATTCCTCAAGTGGAGTTACAGTGATAGCAGCTTCTGAGCTCTTGTGTTTTCACAGGAGAGTTGGGATGGGGAATAGAGGAATGGTTTTGGGGAGGTGAGTGCCCAGTCTCCCAGCCACCCTCCTTCTTCCCAGGGGTAAAACAGGAACCCTGCTTCCCACCAGGTTTAAACCCTCTTTCTGTGGTTTACTTTCAATAGATGCCTGGACGTGCTGTAAGGCATGAGCTAGAGACACCATCTCGTCCACGTGTCCCCCTAGGCGCTGTTAACATCGTCTTTACATCTGCTTAGGAAATGCTCCTGAACAACACGGTCAAACGTTCGTTCAAAGCTTTCAACCCCATTGCCCCTCACCCATTTCCCCATCAAACCTTTCGTCTGGTTTGTGTATTCCCCATTCCTCGTACCAGCATTCCCCATTCATGTATTCCCCATTCCTCGTACCAGCATTCCCCATTCATGTATTCCCCATTCCTCGTACCAGTATTCCCCATTTATGTATTCCCCATTCCTCGTATCAGTATTCCCCATTTATGTATTCCCCATTCCTCATACCAGTATTCCCCATTTATGTATTCCCCATTCCTCGTACCAGTATTCCCCATTTATGTATTCCCCATTCCTCGTACCAGTATTTCTCTTCATATTGCTAAATGTCACCTTACATGTTTCAGGGGTACGCTGAAATCTGTTTCTTTGAGTTTACTATAATCTAAAACTGGGGTTCTCAAATGGGGGGTTGTGACCCCGAAGCGGGACATGAGGTTATTACATGGCGGGTCGCGAGCTGAGCCCTCTCTCCCAACCCGGGGTGTCCCTCGCACTCTGTGATGCTGTGTCAAGCCACAAACCTCTAACAGGCACTGCACTTACACAGCCATCCACAGGCAGGGACACACCCAGCTGAGTTACATGAATGATCTCTTAGCCTCTCATGAACCATCAATAGGGAGGCTCCAGCTAATTCCACCCAGTTCCCCAGTCATGCACCCCAGAACTGTGCTATCTTGCACTGGTCAGAAGCCTGGCCAATGTAAGCTCATTACCCACTCCACCTGTCCCTCAATGTGGAGAGGACACACACTCGCCTTTGTAAACTGAGCTGAGATGAGGATGCAAGCCCTAACAGTGGTGGAGCGTTCCACTACTGGGTCAGCAGGGAATCCAGCCACAATACGCTGACCTGGGTTCAGGCAGCAATGCAGACGGACTACAGTCAGCTGTCCCTGGGCTACTGCCTCCCCTCCCCTCGGGGTGTACCTGGATCCCGGGGTCATCCTCCATCTCACTGGGATATACAGTCAATGGTAATCCCAGCATCTCCTTGATGTCTGGAGTAGCTGGCAGCTCTGGACGCTTGGGTGAATCCTCAATGCAACAGTGGTCCTCCTCAGTGTCCCCCTACAGCAGTGTCCTCCTCAGTGTCCCCCTACAGCAGTGTCCTCCTCAGTGTCCCCCTACAGCAGCAGGGGAGACGTATCTGTCTCCCTCAGGAGCTCCAGCCCAAATGAGCTGCAGGGCCCGACTTTTGTAATTCTTCTCCTGCCCCCACGCTTCCAGCAGGGCGGGCGTGGCCTTCCTGGCTCTGCCCACGAGGAAGCAGATGGTGGTTCCTCGCTGTCAATCTTGGAGGGATGCCATGCCCCCTTGCTACACTATGAGTCTATGGAGGATAAGTCCATCAATAGCTATTAGCCAAGATGGTCAAGGATGCAACCCCATGCTCTGGGTGTCCCTAAACCTCTGACTGCCAGATGCTGGGACGGGATGACTGGGGATGGATCACTTGATAACTGCCCTGTTCTGTTCATGCCCTATGAAGAATCTGGTATCGGCCACTGTTGGAAGACAGGATACTGGGCTAGATGGACCATGGGTCTGATCCACTATACCCGTTCTTCTATTATTTAGCCCATGTTAAAAAGAATAAATGCACAGTTGTTTTGGTAAAAAGCGCTAGCGCCCCCACGCTTTGGAGCAGGCGCTTGCAAAATGGGAGGTGAGGTGGCCCCAGTCACACCCACCCAATTCTTTGCCAATCAGCCTCCCCTGCCCTGGAGTCTGCCTCCATGTGTCCCCTAGGTGGGGGCAACCCGGGTAGCACCCCAACATCTGCCCAGCCTACACTCGGCACCGTGCCAATGTGCCCCCACAACCCTGCGGGGAGAGAGCACAACGGTCTCCGGGGTCTTTCTGTGCTAAGCGTTCGGGCGCAGGCTCGCTGCGGAAGGAGGGGGCAGCTGGCTCTGGGGACTGAGGACTGAACAAAGGGGTGAGGAGAGGCCCAGTGGGGAGTTGTTCAGTGTGGGCTGCTGGAAGCAGGAGGTTCCCTGAACTGGGACAGAAGAGGGGTCAAACCATCCCCAAATACAGCGGGTGCATTTGTGGGCGGGAAAGGGGGATGTGGTGTGGCTCTGGGCCAGTGTGATCAGCAGTTCCACGGCATGCAGGAGGTACTAGGTGGGAGTGGGAGGAGTAAGGTGGGGGCACGCTCGGGGGAGGGGGAGGAACTGGTCAGGAAGAGGCAGGGTGGGGGCTTGGGAGAAGGGCTGGGATGGGTGTACGGCAGGGGTGGGGCAGGAGTGGGAAGAGGCGGAGAAGAGGTTGGGTAGGGGTGGGAGAAGGGCTGGGATGGGGGCAGGCATGGGGTGGGGCAGGGACTTGGGGGGAAGGGGGCGGGTGGGGGCGGGGCCTGGGGCGGAGCGGGAGGTTGAGCACTCCTGGGGCCCGGAGGAAGCTGGCACCTGTGGTGTCACAGATCCACAGGCCTGGTGCTCTCACACGGCTCTGGAACAGTCCCTGGGAGGAGCCCTTTGCGTGTCAGCCCTGCTTGGGTCACGCTCTCTCACTGGGGTGAGTCACTTGGCTTCACCACCTCCTGGGACTGAACCACGGAGCGTTCAGCACCCCTGCGACACACTGCGAGCTCCCTGCAGCGAGTCTGCCTGAGTTGGACACCTGAGAGAGACGTGTACCCCAAAGGGAGCAAAGCCGTGACCCCCACCTTCAGCAGCCGCAGTGACTCTTGGCCAGCACTGCAAAAACAGCGGGGTTATTAGCTGTCTGGAACGTAGCATAGAAACTCCGTGATCAGCCCAGGCAAGGCAGGTGAATAACTCCGAGAGCTTGGCTTTATTAGACGTTACCCTGTAGCACCGCGAGGCCCTGACTGAGGTGGGGACCCTGGTGCCGCACAGAGCCCAGCTGAGATCAAGGCAGCCCCATCACTCTGGGAGCGCCATCTTCACAGTGAGAGTCAAGCCATGCGCCAAACNAGAGACTATTTGGGGCCTATTTGAGCTCTGGATTCCCAGCTGCTCCCCGTCCCATCTCGGCCTTGAAAACCCGTTTCTAGAGCCCTAGGGCCAGTGTGGCCCCTCCCCCGGCTCTGGTACCTTCGATGGCGAAGATCTTCTCCTGCAGCTGGTTCTGGATGCCCTGGAGGGCGTCGAAATTGTCCACCCGGAAGACGTGCTCGTTGCTGGGCTGAGAGGCGATCTGCTGGAGCTCCTGTTGGGCAGCAGCGCTGAAGAAGGCCTGGCCGACCTTCATGGAGCAGAGGGAGGTACAGGGGACACCAGGGCATCAGCATCAGTCACAGCCGAGAGCCCTGGACCAACACCCGCCCGCCCTGAGCCCTGCTGGGCCCTCGAGAGGCACGGCTCAGCCAGCGCCATGTGCTGCTCTGGTGAGTGGGGGTTGGGGGGCCACTGGAGCAGCTTGGCACAAGTGTCACTGTGATGTGAGGAGAGGGGCCCTCGTGCCTGGAGTTATGGAGCCTGCCTCATTTCAGCACTGAGTTGTGTCGGTTGTATCAGCAGTGGGGCACAGGGGTTTTCTTGCCATGGGGATTGTCAGCACTCTGGGGCCCTGCATGACTCAATCTCCAAGGTGTAGTGAGGGATGAGTGCTGCAATGTCTCCAGGGGACACCTCAGGGGAAGTGGTGAAGGGCTGGGACCACCACGCTGGTCTAGGTGGGTTGTGTGCAGTTGGTTCAGAGGTGGAGTCTGGCCCCTCCCGGCCGCTGGGCCTGACTGAAGCAGCAGACAAACGTCGAACAAGATCCAATGGCTGGAAGCGGAATTTACACCCATTGAGTTGGGAAAGAAGGTGTCAGGTTTAACCATGAGGGGAATTAACCATTGGAGCAGCTCACCACGGGCCACGGTGGATTCTCCATCTCTGGTAATTTTTATCTCAAGACTGGCTGGTTTTCTAAAAGATCTGTTCTGGTTCCATCAGGGATTATTTGGGGCAGTTCTCTGGCCCGTGTTACACGGGAGATCAGACTAGATTATTGCAAAAGTCCTTTCTGGCCTGGGAATCTATGACTCTAAACCCGAGTTTTGCTTTGGCAAAGGGAAGGTGATGGGCCTGGCCCCCTAGTGCTCATGTGCTCTGCGCCCAGCGCTCTGTACATCTGTAAGGACCTGTGCGTGTTCCTGGTGTGCTGGGGCATGGCTGAAAGAGGGCAGAATTAAGGTTGTGAAGGTGTTTGCCTTAACTGTATTTCATGGATTTCAGAGGCCTAAGTGCAGCCGCTCTCCACGTTCGGGAAGGGCAGGAAACAACACTGGGAAAACTTAACTTTGCACTAAGGAAGTTAATGGAATAACTCAGCTTCCATTGTTCACGCTCAGTTCCATTGTTCAGGAGACACAATTACATTTTCCTTTACTGTCTTTCATTGGCCGTCTGTTTAATCAATGCTGATTCCCTTGACCACACCTCTTACGCAAATTCAGAGCATTCATGTGGGTTTTAGAGCACTTTCAAATGTGGCTCTTCACCTGGAAATTTTGATCTCAGGGCAAAAAAATCCAAAAGGAAACACTGCAGAATGACAGGAACATTAGCCAGTAGCAGGGATCAAACCCTCAGGGCACGGGACCAATTCAGGGTGAATGGCAACCTGCTGTCACCTTGAGCCACGTAAGTACCCTCTTGCTTCAAAAGAGCCCTAGATCTTGATGCTCATTTCTATCTCTTTGGCTCAGCAGTTTGATATGTGACATCCAGTGTCCGATGCCACGTCTACACTACCCGCTCGATCGGTGGGTAGTAATCAATCTATCGGGGATCGATTTATCGCGTCTAGTGTAGACACGATAAATCAATCCCCGATCACTCTGCCGTCGACTCTGGACCTCCAGCTCCGCAAGTGGCGGAAGCAGAGTCGACAGGGGAGCGGCGGCCGTTGATCCCGCACCGCGAGGATGCGAAGTAAGTAATTTTAAATCAATCTAAGATACGTCGACTTCAGCTACGCTATTCTCGCAGCTGAAGTTGCGTATCTTAGATCGATTGACCCCCAGTGTAGACCAGTCCTAAGATTAACAATCTGTTGAATACGTCTTCCCCAGAGGGGCAGTGGGTGCTGTGCATTAGCAGAGATAAACATCAAGTGACTGAGATCAGTTTGGGGAAGTTCAGAGCCACTTTTGGGATTCAGGTGTGTGCAAAAGAGAACTGGTGATTTTGCTGTTTAACTGGGGGGCTGTATCTCA
>NC_048301.1:141133419-141150633 GCF_013100865.1 Trachemys scripta elegans | reverse complement strand
AAATTCTCTGTTCCTCCTAACTCTGCCCACTGTACTAGCCATGTAGCTCATTTTTTTATATCCACTGGGCCTAATGACTTTACCATCAACTGTAAGTCTGATGAACTCGCAGGAATTATTTGTGTCTCCTTTGACACGATCTCCCCCGCTGTATCCTTAATGGTTGATCTCTGTTCAATCACTGCTACAGACTTTCCTGGCTTAGGATCTCCCAGGAAGTTTCTTATTTCTTCCCTCAACTTAGTATAAAGCCCCTCTCGAGGTTGATCAAATTCCCTTCTCTCTGGACCCCCTCGCAGATCCTCTCCATAGCAAATATCATTGGAATCCAAATCCAAATCTCTCTCTTTTTGACACACAGCCGCAACCTGCAGTTCCTGTATTTTCACTTGTTTTTTCAATGCTGCTACAGTTTTCTGGCACAGACTGTGAGAAACACTTGCGATCTCCTCTTCCTTTTCCTTAGTCAAATCTTGAATTAACTGTTTCATTCCTATCACTTGCTGGTCTACTTTATCTTTGTCTGCTTTAATCTTTTCCCAATCCATCATTCTTTTCTCCAATTCCCTATTTTGTTTCCCCATTTGTTCTGAGTTTGCATGATCTGTGCCTGCCTCACTTCCTGCTCCAAATTTTCCTGGAAATTTTTAAAATTCTCCTGTAATGTTTGTAACTCTGCACAGACTTCCCCCTTCCATGCAGTTGCCTTTTTTACAGCTTGCCACAACAGCCACACTACGGCAGCTTGCTTTTTACTGGCATTAGGCTTGTACAGCTGCACATATTTCTCAAACTTGTTTTCTAAGGTATAAAATATTACATCTGGTTCCACTGCACTTTCCATCCAAGGGCACGTCCCAAATGCAATAATCTCCTTCTCTAAGAGAAGGGGTTTTAACTTTGGTGCCTCTTCCTCCCCTTTACTTCTCTTCTTAAACAGTGTTTTAACATTCTAACACTAACACCACATGGTACCTCCCCACGTGTTTTTTTGGCACACATTTTTCACAAATTTCACAAATAAGGAGTCACCTTTATTAGTCTTAAATAAGGACCCCCCCCAACACTGTAAGACCCCGTCTCAAAATCCATCACTCCTTAATATCTCTCCCCCCTCCGCATTCTTCACCACATGTTGGACCCCACAATAGAGGTCTACCTACGGGATGGGGAGCAGGCAGATACTGGACACCGTGTTGGTATATAATACTCTAAATGCTCGTTATTGATTACAAAACAAACCTTACTCACTCCATGTTCACACCCCAAACATACTATGCCAGAGTCCAAAGGTTAGAATGGTCCCAAAGGCCAGTTGAGATTCTTTCTGATCCTAAGTTCATAAGATGCGGGGAGCCAGCGAAAACCACATCTATATCCACACGGGACTCTGGATTAATCAATGACTCTGATTTGCAGAAATCATAAGCAACCATTTATAATCCATTCTGATGTATCATTGGTTCTTTGCCTTTGTTTACTAGGCCTTCTACCCACTCAACTCCAAAGAGAAAATCTTGGGCGGGCTGCCATGATCCAAGGCATGCCATTGCCTCCAATTCGTATACAATTTTATATCAGTCCAGCTGGTGTTGTTTCCTTTTCTGCTGATTCTCTGTATTTTTCTTGGAACATAACAAGATTGTTTTTATACAAATAGTTCTACTAGTCCTTGGCCTTATGTCCTTGCTTTGGTTGCCAACTTGCAAAGCACGTATTCATGTCAAGCACGCGTCATTCATACCAGGCCTCACTGACCTATAACATATTACATGGAGATATGAATCACAATGGATATTGATATATATATACATATATCCCAGCACACAGACAACTTTGCACACTTCTAAGCTGATACAACCTTACACAAATCCACAGTGGAAACGCCACGTTTCCCCAATGAGACAATCATGCACAAAGCTGCACTACACAGACAGAACTGCACTGAGAGAACCACATACACAAACACACACAATTATACACAACTGCACTGAGATCCTCCCCCACCCACAACTGTCCAGAAACCAACACACACACATACACACCCTTGGACCTGCCTCTTTCTTTTTACCCTTTAGTAACAGTTGTATAGGTAATCAATCATCATCATCAAACATGCATAGTCTACTAAAGACTGTTCCCACCAGCCAGAGTGACCATGGTTGATGGTCTTGTCCCAGGCATTGTAGAGTGAAGTTCCCACATTTGGTTTAATCTTGAGAATTCACCAGGTGGGGTCAGGATGTGCTCCCCTCTGCACATCGATGGAGAGTTGAGAACATGATATGCTGAGGTTTCCATCCATCCTGGTGAGATTGCTGAAGAGCATGCGACGCTGCTTGGAACAAAGGAAGAAAGGCCAGATCTTTGTGAGATTGTGATATTTTCACCCAAAGTCAAACCACTTTATGGCCAGGATTTGACGCTGACAGCACGTATGGAATTTCTCTAACCACTAAAAGTCTGCCCGTAAGAGGGTTCAGGTTTCTGACCCATACATTAATGCAAGTAGGACACAGGTTTGATAGACCCTGAACTTGGTCTCAGTGCAGAGAAGTTTTTGTATCGATAGACAAGACATGGCCTTCATGGCTTCCTAATTATCAGAGGGCATCTGATCTCTGCATGGAGCCTAGGCAGATAAACTCATCCGCACTCTCCTCAGTGCTTGACCTGACCTGCTCTGGGGGGTTCTGGTGGCCCAGCTCTGAGGTTTTGGACTTTGGTCTTCTACCACAAGATGTTCAACTGGGAGCATCTTGGAAGCCCTGAAAGACAGGGCTGAAATTCTCCGGCTTCTCCATGAGAAAGGCAACATGATCAGCATAGTCTTGGTCAGTGCCCACATCTTGGCCAACCTGGATTCCAGCATATGGAGTGGGAAGTCCTAATCTCCAGTTGAGACCTCGATGGATTAGTGACCTAAATAGGTACTACAGATTGTTACATCACCACTGCCACCAAAAAAACACCAAATTGAGATAACTGTATCTCAGTGCCAGGTGAAGGATCCCTGTATAGATAGCCCTTGTACCCTGGACAGGGGGACTCCCATCACAATGGGGCCTTGATTTTGATTCTGGTAAAAAAACATGTTTTGTTTGTTTGTTTGTTTGTTTGTTTGTTTTTATAAAAATTGTCAATTTCTTCTGGTTCTCGATGCTTATTTCGATTGTTTATTTACCCCCAGACAGTTTTCTGTTGAGGTTTTTGATCAGCGGAGAACTGTCTGAATTGGATTAAAAATTAATTAAGAAAAAAAAGAAGAAAACACAGGCCTGTTTCAAACACCCCTCCCTTAAAAGCTACATAATGAGAAGGCCCCGATCCTGCCACAAGTAGATTTCCTGCATTAAGTCTCTCTCAGCTCCTCCTAACGATTGAAACGGTTGGAGAGACATCTCTGCATTATGACAACTCACAAAGCTGCAGGAGAGAGATCTTTGGGTTATGACAACTCATGAAACTGTGGGAGAAAGACCTCTGGGTTATAATGTCCTGTGAAGTTGTGGAGAAAAGATCTCTCTCTTTCCTGCTAAGTTGAAAACTTGCCAATCCCTTTACTTCCCCTCTCTGTGTTTATAAAGATCCCCAAAATTACAATAGACACGCCCTCCCTTCAAAAAAAAAAGGATAAAAATATTACTTTAAAGGGGCATTTTAACAGCAGTCACTTCTCTAAAGCAAACTGGGTTTCCTTTGGTTTTAGAAAAGGTTTCCCGAGGTGAATCAAAGAAGCAAATAACTGACTTAAGGAGAGGGTGAGGAGTGAGTGGAAGACCTGGCTAAGCAGAGAGCAGGGATTCTAGCCAGTTACTCTGAGGATTCAGTGGCCATCACTGTCAAAAGCAGCGAGTGATTAGGGGTGTCTCCGTTTTTATGGGAGTCAAATTGGGGGAGACCCCCGTACATGGAAAGTGATTCCCCCGAAAGCGCTGAGTGCTCGCCCTCTGAAAATCAGAGTCAGACTGAGCTCCCCAAACACCCCAAACAGTGGTTGCATCTCAGTGCCAGACAAAGGATCCCTGTATCAACAGTCCCCTTGCCCCACTCCAGAAGCAGCTGCATTTCAGCACCAATGGTAGCAATAGGGGGAAATGTTAAGGCAAAATGTCTATTATTAACAAGGACGGAGAGTGAGACATACAGAAATAGGCTGGGAAATACAGACAGATGAGAAATCAGTGAATCAGCCTGACTTATATCTTCCCTGATTGTAATCTGGGACCCAGCTGTGGCCTCACGCACACCACTTCTCTGATCCAGCACAGAGAAGGGGAAGAGGTGAAACTACCGATGGAGCCAGGAGACCCTGTTCCTCTTTGAAAATATGCAGTGAGACCATCTTTCATCTCTTCATGCCTGTAAACCTGCATAAGAACAAAGCCCTTTCCAGGCTGTGCCTTTGTACAGGGACCTCTTGTCCAGTGCTGAGACGCAACTGTATCTGGGGTGGAGCACAGGGGGCTGTTCATACAGGGAACCCTCAGCTAGCGCTAAAATGTGGCTGCCTCTGAGGTGGAGCATGGGAGTTGATTACACAGGGATCCCTCACCGAGTGCTGAGATGCAGCCACCATTAGGATGGGGGCGGGGGAGCTGTTTATACTGGTTTCCTTCACCCAACCCTGAGATGCAGCTGCTTCTGGGGTGGGGCGTGGCAGTTGTTACTGTACCTTGAAATTGGATGTGCAGGGTGAAGTTAATCTTGTGATCAAGGGGGTCCTGAGATACCGATCCCCGTCCCAATAAAACTGCTTAGAAAGTCTAGACACTTTTTTTTTAACAGATCTATGGATCAAACCTTTGCCCTGACCATGCTCCAAACAGTCTCAGTCACTCAGCATCTGGCCCAGCAAGTGCCTGGCACCCAACTCCCCTTTGGGGAGACCCACATTGCAAACAGCATTTGAAAATGTTTGGCTCTCTAGTGAGGCACATACTTAACACCTGTGCGTCAAACAGGTTACCTAGAGCGTGTGCAGGCAGAAAGCCAAGGGATCTGCCAGCCAGCTATGACTCGTCAGGGCTGAGATTTCTCTCACCAGCCTTGTATGCAACTGCACACGCCAAACATTTCACATCATGGCCTGATCCTCGTCCCATGATAAAGTGTAAGCGGGGGAATCGTCCCACTATTGTGGGGAACTTTCCTGGCTTATACACTACCCCGGTGAAACGGGCTAACAAAAGGATCTGAGTCTTCGCTCCCACTTCCTTTACCCAGAGGCCTCCCTGCCCCTGAGGGCTCCCCTTCCACTCTCCTGTGTGGCAGAGTCCCCGTAAACCCCAACAAGGCTGGGCCCAGGATTCCTGGAGGCTCGACCCCCAGTCTTGTCCCATCACTTAGGGCAGTGGCTAGTGTGGCTAGGGTCCCCACTCCGGGTGCTCTCTTCACACCAGACGCTTCCCTGACCCACTGATCATTGCATACAGTTCAAAGCAAATACGATTTATTAAACAGCAACTCATTGAAAAATAAAAGGAAAAAATGGGAAAGGTTAAAGGAAAACACGTCACCCCGCTCCGGGGCACGGGGACATCACAAACAGCCGTCTCTGGAAGGTAGGGGAAGTTCACAGTCTGTTCCTCACACCTCCCAGGGCTCCTCCCCAGGGCCTGGCTGTGCTGCGGGGACGCTGCGGGTTGGACACTTGCTCTGGCAGTGGCCACACGCCCTCAGGCTCTAGGTGGCAGGGCCCTTCTCCCCAGTGTCAGCTCCCCGTTTGGGTTACAATCCCGCTCCAAGTCTGGTCTGCAAAGCCTCTTGGCTGGGGGCATCTCCCTGTACTGGGCCTGCTGCCCAGGGTCCCCCTCACTCTCCCCAACTGCTCCCCGCACCCGGTGACGGACTGCTCCAGCCCCGGCTCCAGCTCCTTCTCCACTCTGCTGCTACTGCTCTGAGTGCAGTGCACCTCCTTGGGCTGCTCCTCTACTCCCATTGGAGTGGCTCCGCTCCCCAGCTCAGCTCGGGCTCCTGCTCTCACCTTAGCTCAGCCCCACTCTCACCGTGGACGATGGGACCCTGACTCCGCATTGGCCTGCCCTGTCAATCATAGACTCATAGACTTTAAGGTCAGAAGGGACCATTACGATCGTCTAGTCTGACCTCCTGCACAACGCAGGCCACAGCATCTCACCCATCCACTCCTGTAACAAACCCCTAACCTGTGTCTGAGCCATTGAAGTCCTCAAATCATGATTTAAAGACTTCAAGGTGCAGAGAATCCTCCAGTAAGTGACCCGTGCCCCACGCCGCTGAGGAAGGCTGACCTGGAGCGTTGGTCTCTTCCCATTGCGCCTGGGGACTGTCAGTCTCAGGGTCCTGATTTCCCATCGATCCTTCCCCTTTGTTTTGATACTGGGAGATGCCAACCAAAAACAAAAAACAAACAAAAAAAAACCACCACCCCCCCACTAAGTTTCAGTAAGGGGCCAACAGTCCCCTTATAAAAGTGAATTGGGGAGGGGCACCTGGTCTCACTTGAGGAGGCACCTGGATCTTCCTAGGGACATGTGCACCTCTTTCCTTTGGTCATACATCCGGAGGTCAGGGAGAGGGGCTCGCACACAATCTCAGAGGGGCAGGGCCCCCCAGATTGCCTCCTCTCACAATCACTGCTCTGCCAAACTGTGCCCTCTAATCAAGACAGCTGCACCAAGCACAGTGAATGCTCCTGAAGTGAATGCAGATAATTCCCACTGGCTATTACCAGCTCCAGGGGGCAGAGTTAAGGTTACAAGGGCATGTGCCTTAACTCTTCATTTCTTGGTTTTTGTTAAGTTTGAGCTTAGCTGAATTCGATGCTCTGAAAGGGCAGGAGATACCACGGGGCAACCATAACTGCATTAACAGAGTTTTTTGTCTGGGAATCCACATCTGGGTAGGGTTACAAGCTATCTGCACAGCCACAGCGCCCAGGAATTGCTCACCTAGTGCTGAAATGCAGCTGCTTCTGGGGTGGGATACCGTAGCTAGGTATCAGCCATGCAGCAATAACGCACAAGGAGCCCTGGCTCGGCACTGAGGTGCAGCTCTCTCTGAGTAGGGTGCAGGGGCGATTTATACAAGGATCCCTTGCCTGGTGCTGAGATGCAGCGGCCTGTTGGATGGCGCGTGGCAGAGTGGCCTCTGTATGAACAGAGTTTATAACCCTTTTGCAACAGTCTGAACTTCTCTCTCCATGGGCGTTTATCTGGCTCAGCATCTCCTGCATTTCCGACAAACATCTGAGCCTGATCTTTTTCAATCTGAACTTCCCTTTCCTCTGCCCTCGAGCCCACGCCTGCCTGAGGCTGTTTTCAAACCCTGGGTGCTGGACGGCTGCAGCTTTACTTGACCGATCTTGGCACTTCTGCCTTCCAATGACAGGTCTCAGAGTAGCAGCCGTGTTAGTCTGTAGCTGCAAAAAGAACAGGAGTACTTGTGGCACCTTAGAGACTAACAAATGTATTTGAGCATAAGCTTTTGTGGGCTAGAACCCACTTCTTCGGATGCATAGAATAGAACATGTATTGAGGAGATCTATATACACATACAGCGATCATGAAAAGGTGGGAGTTGTCTTACCAACTCTGAGAGGCTAATTAATTTAGAGAAAAAAAACTTTTGAAGTGATAATCAAGATAGCCCAGTACAAACAGTGTGATAAGAAGTGTGAGAATAATACATGTAAGTATTCTCACACTTCTTATCAAACTGAGAATAATACATGTAAGTATTTTCAAACTTTTTATCACACTGTCTGTACTGGGCTATCTGGATAATACATTTGTTAGTCTCTAATAAGGTGCCACAAGTACTCCTGTTCTTTCTGCCTTTCAAGTTATTCCACCCCTAACCCCACCCCGCCTCCAGCTCTTTGTGCTAAAAGAATGTAAAAGGCCACCCCATTTACACAAAAGGAAGCTGCACCCAGCCCTCAAAGAGCTCTGCCAAGGGCAGGCAGGCTAGAGAAAAGTGGAAGGGGCTAAGGTATGTGCTTGCTAAGTGGCTGATTGCTTAGAAAGTGGGGAAACAATTCTTCAGCACTCCAAGTTGCATCTGCAGCCCCCGTTACCCCTGTGCTGTAGATGCAACTCATAATCCTTAATGTATTTACCCTCACACATCCGTACCCATTTCACAGATGGGAACTGAGATACAGAGAAACTAAACAACATACCTAAGGTCACACAGGAAATATGTAGCAGAGCAGGCAACTGAATTTATATCATCTATATGCCAAGCTAGTACCCTAAGCACTAGCCCAGCCACTCTTTTGTTTTGCAGGTTTTAGAACAAGTCTAATTTTAAAATGTTATTTTTAACCAACTTCTTCAAAAGGAACGATGTCGGATTGGAGGGAGGTGTCAAGGGGGGTGCCGCAGGGATCTGTTCTGGACCCGGTGTTGTTTAACATCTTAATTAATGACCTGGATGTAGGAAGAGAGAGCTTACTGATCTAGACTGCAGATGACACAAAGCAAGAGGGCTTGCCAACACTTTGGAGCAGGGGTTGGCAACCTTTCAGAAGTGGTGTGCCGAGTCTTCATTTATTCACTCTAATTTAAGGTTTCGCGTGCCACTAATACATGTTAACGTTTTTAGAAGGTCTCTTTCTATACGTCTATAATATATAACTAAACTATTGTTGTATGTAAAGTAAATAAGGTTTTTTTAAAATGTTTAAGAAGCTTCATTTAAAATTAAATTAAAATGCAGAGCCCCCTGGACCAGTGGCCAGGATCTGGGCAGTGTGAGTGCCACTGAAAATCAGCTTGCGTGCCGCCTTTGGCATGCGTGTTATAGGTTGCCTACCCCTGCTTTGGAGGATAGAGCTAAAATTCAGAGGGATCTCGATACATTGGAGAACTGGCCTACAGCCAACGCAATGAAATTCAACAAAGACAAATGTAAGGTGCTGCACTTGGGGAAGAAAACCCAAATGCACAAATACAGAATCGGTGAAAACTGGCTTGGCAGCAGCACTGCTGAGAAGGATCTGGGAGTTGTGGTGGGTCACAACCTCAACATGAGTCAACACCGCGATGCCGTTGCAAAAAAATAAAGAAAAAAAAATAGGTTGCATTAACAGATGTATAACGTGTACGTCACGGAAGGTGATAGTACTGCTCTATTTGGTGCTGGTTAGGCCTCAGTTGGACTGTCTCCAATTTTGGTCACCGCTGTACCGAATGGATGCAGAGAAACTGGAAAGGATCTAGAGGCAAGAGACAAAGGTGATCAAAGAGGTGGAATGCGAGCCATAGGCGCAAAGGCTGAAGGAACTGGATATGTTTAGTTTGGAAAAGAGGAGATTAAGGGGGGACACAGTGATGGTCTTCAAATACTGGAAAGGCTGCCATAAAAAAGATGGAGAAAAGTTGTTCGCTCTTGCCAGAGGGCAGGTCAAGAGGCAATGGGTTCAAACTATAGTACAGCATAACAGATTTAGATTACATTTCAGGAAAATGTTCCTATCTGTAAGAACAGTAGGACAATGGAACAGACCTGCCAAGGGAGGTTGTGGAAGCTGCTTCACTGGAGGTTTTCAAAAGGAGGCTGGATGGCCATCTGTCTTGGATGGTTTAGACACAACAAATCCTGCATCTTGGCAGGGGGTTAGACTAGATGACCCTTGTGGTCCCTTCTAACTGTGTGGTTCTATGATTACTGACACTTATTCACACACCAAAAACCTCAACAGCGAACTGGCTTTTGGTAAATAAAAAAAAATGTAAATAATTCTGGAAACAACCTTGATAAAAATAAGTCACAAAACCCAGAAAGCATTAACAGTTTTTACCAAAACTTCACATTTTTCTTTCCAGAATCAAAGTCAGGGCCCCATTGTGCTGTAAAGTCCCTTTACCCAAATCCACCTATCCACGGTCTGTTTTAAAATTGTTAAGGTTTCCTGACAATCCCTATTAAAAAACCCTGTTTTCAGTGACTTATAACTTTCCTAAACTTTAATCATTTTGGGGTGAAACTGGATGACCTCTGGATTCACCCTCAAATTAGTGTTGGCTGGAAAATGGAATTTCCACTTTGTGGAGAACGTTGTGATTTTCGGAGTTTTGTTTTATCCTGACTTGAGACAAAAAGCTAAATTTTTAAAATGTTACACTACACCAAATACCAAGATAATTTTGTGTCCACAACATCGAAAGGGTCAGTTTTAATGATCTGAAACATTTTGATTGGGAAAAAATGTCCAAATGAAAAGTTTTGAGTCAAAAATGTCAAACCTAAAATGTTTTGACCTTTGTCATCTTGGAAGATGAAGGCCACTAGTGGTCATTTTGATTTCTAATTCCACCGCTTCATTGCAGAAAAAGGAGGGTAGGAATACGCCAGGTTGGGAAAAAATGACATGCTAAAGTTGAAAACAAACAGGAAACTGATGTCAGAATGAAGTGAAACAGTAAAGTAAAAAATGAAATAAAAGAGCCATTTAAAAACTTGCTCTGATATAAATTTGTTGAAAATTTTGTCAGCATTGACAAAAACTAATTAAATTTTTTAGTTTTGACAAATCGGTAATTTTTGACAAATATAAAAATTCATTGGACAATTCCCTACCGGTTCTGTTTCAGGTGTCCTTAATAGTTCACTTAAGGTAGGGAGACTCTTTGCTTTCTTAGACTTACGGGATAATTTTGCCACTCACTAATGTACTGAGTTGTCAGTCCTCAGCTTCTGCTTCTAAGAACCTTCAACTTCCAGTCTAGGCTTTCATTCTAAATATTTGTTTGTAGCTACCTCCTCTGCAGGGATTTACCCCTATTATTTTTAACTTCAAACTTTCACTCAAATTTTGTTCTCCTGCAGTTTCTCTTTCTGTTCCTGTCTTCTAGGAATCTTTCCCTGTCTTTCTCCAGGCCCTGTCTCGCATCTGTCTTCTTGAAACTGGCTCTTTTCTCTTCTCCACTGTCCTGCAAAACACGACGCTATTCAGAGCCACAAATAATCTTCTTGCAAGACAGCTGTTTCTTCTGGGAAAGGTGGTTGGTGACCTTATTTTATCTCACAATATTCCACTCAGCACACACCTTATTTTTAACACAGGACAAGCTCATACTCCTTGTTAGTGCAAAGGGGCATACTCTAATTCCCTGGCCCATCTGAGCCAGCCAGTCTAGAACTGGTGTCTTATAAATGACTGGCCCCATATCCCTTCCTTGCCCTCCCTGAGTCAGTCACAGCAAGCTTGGCTTGGAGCTGGTGTTCTCTAGAAAGGAAAGGCCCCATATTCCATTCCCCACCCCTTGAGCCAGCCAGTCCCTCTGCCATGGAGCAGGATCAGAATGGGCACCCCTGAGTGGAAAGGCCACAGTCCCCATTCTTCACCCTCCCCCACCAACCACCATTCCCTCTGTCCTGGGGCTGGATTGGAGCCAGCATTCCCTAGAGGGGAAAGGGGCCATATCTCATTCCCCACCCTCTGAGCCAGTCAGTTCCCTCACATTGGGTCCAGACCAGAGCTGGCGCCCCTAGAAAGGCCACATGTCCCATTCCCCATCTCCTTGAGCCAGCCAGGCCCCCTCCTGTTTCAATATATTTATTGATGTTTTAGCTACAGACTAGAATAATGACAGACATGGACAGAAGCAGAAATACAGTTTGCTGCCTCTACAAACAGACGAGCTGAATATGGTGCTAGAAGATTGTCCCTCAATTGGGATCGGGTTGGGTGAATTAGCAATTCTCCTCTGCACTGTTCCCAGAAAGGACAAGAAATTGGCCAAACAATGAACCAGGTTTATGACCAGAAACAGTATTCCAGGGCGTTACTGCCTCTGCTCGGACAATGGACCCATCTGACCCAGTATCCTGCCTCCTTGCTGCCCCAGATCAGACCCAGGGGCCCAGCTAGCCTGATATTTCACCCTCTCCCTGTCACTCTGGAGCAGACCAATGGGACTATCTTGCCCAGCAACCTGTCTCCAGCAGCGGCCATTGTCAGCTGCTTCCAAAGAAGGTGCACCTCGTCATGGGCCATTATAAAATAAATTACCCACAGTGAAAGTTTCTTCCTCCCTCTGCTACATTAGTGTCTGGTTTATGCCCAGAGGCATGACGGCTTAGATCTCTTAGGGCAGGTCTTCACTACCCGCGTGATCGATCTATCCAGGGTCGATTTATCGCGTTTAGTGTAGACACGATAAAATCGATTCCCGATTGTGCTCCCCGTCAACTCCAGAACTCCAGCTTGCGAGAGGCGGAAGCGGAGTCGACGGGGGAGCGGCAGCGGTCGACTCGCCGCCGTCCTCATGGCCAGGTAAGTTGACCTAAGATACGCCGACTTCAGTTACGCTATTCGCGTAGCTGAAGTTGCGTATCTTAGGTCAACCCCCCCGCTAGTGTAGACCTGGCCTTAGACATCTTTGCCTCATACAGTGGTTTCCAACCTTTTCTCATTAGCAGACCCCTAAAAAAAATGTCAAATGGAGCTATGGACCCCTTTGGACATCTTAGATGTAGACTGCAGACCCCCAGGGTCCACAGACCACAGACTGAAAACCACTGTTTTATGGTAACAACAAGCTTTCACGGACCCCTTAGACACAGTTTGCAGACTGACCACGGGTTGAAAACCACTGGTCTAGTAGATATGCGCGTGTTCCATATAAATCCTTTTCCTCAATCCTACCGAAGTCTCGGCCTCCATTATATCACATGTCAGGGAGTTCCAATGGCTGATCAAACATCATGTTTTTAAACAAGCATTTAAAGTTCTACCCATTCATTTGACCAATGGGAAACATGCACAAACAAAAAAACAGAGCAAAACAAACAACTGCCTCCCTCAGTCTTAGACACATGGAAGGCAATTATTCTGGAGATTTAATACAGGCATATATGACTCATGTTCGCCGCTTGGGACCGGGGCCAGCTTCAGGATTTTTGTCGCCCCAAGCGGCGGGGGGTGGGGGGGGGGGTGCGAAAGCGATTGGCGGCATTTCGTCAGCAGCTCCACCGCGCCGCTTTCTTCTTCAGCGGCACTTCGGCAGCAGGTCCTTCCCTCCAAGAGGGACCGAGGGACCCGCCACCGAATTGCTGTGGAAGAGCCAGACGTGCCGCCCCTTCCCCTTGGCCACCCCAAGCACTTGCTTGCTACGCTGGTGCCTGGAGCCGGCCCTGCTTGGGACACAGATAGAGATGTGTGGTTTGTGGGTTATTCTACCACAAGCATTTGAAACTCCAAGACACAAAATGTAGGTGGAACCCACAATGTGGGTTTATACCACCCTCTAGTGGTTAGAACAGAGCAAAGATTTACGACTCGATTTCCTCTAATGTACAGCGCAAGCAATAGAGGATCATATTGTTCCAATCCAGAGGTTCCCAAATTCAGTTCCCTGAAGATAGCTCAGACAAAGGGCCCCAACATTTCAGGCAAGACACAGATGGCCCTAGACAACACAGACACTCCAGGAGGATTGAGTCACCCAGTCAGAGCCCATAAGGAAAGTGAGATCAGCTTTTGAAATGGGATTTCTTGGACCTCCCTTCTAAAGCTGGGTCTGAAGGGGACTGTGCATTAATGATTCCTGCAGAGCAAGGGGCGAAGGGGTAAATTAACTGACTTGAGGCACTGCATTTCCCCCTACTCCAAGAAGCATTTAGACCTCTCTTTAGTAGGGCCCTACCAAATTCATGGTCCATTCCTGCAAATTTCATGGCCATAGCATTTTTTAAATCTTGACTGTCACCGTTTCAGATATTTAAATTTTAAAGTTCATGGTGCTGTAACAAAACATGAATATGTATTTGAAAATGGCAAAAGATAAACACACAAAGCCCTTAAGACTCAGCGTTTCTCAAACTGGGGGTCTCGACCCAAAAGGGGGTTGCAAGGCTATTGTAGGGGGTCACAGTATTGCCACCCTTATTTCTGCGCTGCCTTCAGAGAGCAGTGGGCTGCATGCCGGCTGCCCAGCTCTGAAGGCAGTGCTGCTGTCAGCAGCAGCACAGAAGTAAGGGTGACAATACCATGATCCCCCACAATAGCCTTGTGCCCCCTTTTGGGTCAGGACCCCCAGTTTGAGAAATGCTGTGTACTTTTACAGTATAGGGTAAAAGTAAATAGAAGACCAGATTTCACGGGGGAGAGCCAGATTTCATGGTCCATGATGCATTTTTCATGGCCGTGAATTTGGTAGGGGCCAACTCTTTATATTCCACCAACTGCCCACCAAAGCATAGATCCCTTTAGGGGTTGCTTTGGCTTCTGGTTCCTTCCCTTTTCCTCCCCCCCCCAACGTGTTCCAAGGGAAATAAACAGAATACCTCCTTCCACCATAATCTAGCTGTTGCTGCTTCTGTATTTCCTCCTCTTTTCAATCCTCATTGTCTAATTTCCTAACCCACTTACTTATTCTCCAAGGTAAAAATGCCCAGTCATCTATGGACTTTTACAAACCTGTCCAGAAATAGCCTCAAGTCTTCCGGGAAACCAGAATTGATGCTGGATTCCTCTCTAGTTAATGATGGTGTAAAGCCGGAGCGACCATCCCCACCTCCTCCACTGAAGTTAAGGGAGTTAGGGCTGGATTCTGATCTCAGAGACCTCAGTATAAATCTAGAGGGAACCCACTGATATTAATGAAGTCAAGGCAGATTCTGATCTCACTGGCCGAGATAGGAGGGATAGCTCAGTGGTTTGAGCATTGGCCTGCTAAACCCAGCGTTGTGAGTTGAATCCTTGTGGGGGCCCTTAGGGAACTGGGGTAAAAATCTGTCTGGGGATTGGTCCTGCTTTGAGCAGGGAGTTGTACTAGATGACCACCTGAAGTCCCTTCCAACCCTGAGATTCTATGACTCTGGAATGACCCCCCTGACATCCATGGAAGATGAGTTGCAACTGGATTCTGATCTCACTGACCTTGGTGCAAATCTGAAGCAACCCCACTGATGTCAGTGGAACTATACTGATGCAAAATGGCCATGTAAGTGAGAACCGGATCAGGTTCCTGGCTTCAATCCCCCTAGAAAGAAGAACTAATGATGGAAACATTGGGGTAAATCTTCACCCGATATATATCGCTAGAACTCCATTCACTGCAATGGATCTATGCCAATTCACACCATCTGAGGATCTGACTATTGTATCCAGTCCTCAAGGGGAGTATTGGTCACCCTGGGAGAAGAGAATTGACTCTACTGGAGGCAATGTATCAATTCACCCAAAGTCATTAGGATGGACCTGAGTGGAGACATTGTATCACACTGACCTTGGTCTAGAGATACCACCTGCGAACAACTGGCCCTCTTGGATACAGTTGTATCAAATCAACCAGGATAGAAGAATTGACACTGGTGGAAACATTGTACCAAGCTCTCTAAAAAGAGGAAGAGTGACTCTATTGGAGACATTGTATCAATGCACCCAAGGAAAGAGAATGGATTTCAGTGGAGACATTGCATCAAACGACCCTGGCCTACCCTCCAGGGAAGAATTGACTCTCTTGGAAACATTGAATCAAATTATTTACGGAAAGGAGAAATGACCCTGGTGGAAACATTGTATCAAATGTGCCAGGTTAAGGGGTGTGTGTGACCCCTCTGGAAACATTGTATCAAATCCTCCAGGAGAAGAGCATTGACTCTACTGGTAACACTGTTAATCAGGCTGACCCTGGATAATACACTGTATCAAATCCCCCAAGGGACCAGCAGTGACTAGTGGCATCACCAACCCAAGCTGACCCTGGGGGCGACACTGAGTCAAGTTCCCCAGGAGGCCACATTGGGATTCCTGGTCCACAACTGGAGAGTTGAAAGTCTGCCCCAGGCTCACAGGATCTCCCTGGTGTGTGTGCGCCAGTGCTTGACCAGGGTGGAGCTGCGCCCGAAGTCCTTGCCGCACTGGGTGCAGTGGTAGGGTTTCTCATGGCGGTGGCTCCGCTGGTGGTCCGTGTAGTGGGAGTTCTGGGAGAAGCCGCGCCCGCAGTCGGGGCAGACGTAGGGCCTCTCGCCCGTGTGGGTGCGCTGGTGGCGGATGAGGTTGGAGCTGCGGCTGAACTTCTTCCCGCACTCGGTGCACGTGTAAGGTTTCTCGCCGCGCTGGGTGCGCTGGTGCTGGAAGAGGTCGGAGCTGCGGCTGAAGCCCTTCCCGCAGTCAGGGCAGATGTAGGGCCGCTCCCCGGTGTGGATGCGCTGGTGCTTGATGAGGTCCGAGCTGCGGCTGAAGCTCTGACCGCAGTCGGGGCACTGGTAGGGGCGCTCCCCGGTGTGGGTGCGCAGGTGCTTCACCAGGTCGGAGCGCTGGCTGAATCCCTTCCCGCACTCGGTGCACGTATTGGGCCGCTCCCCGGTGTGGGTCCTCCAGTGCTGGATGAGGGTGGAGCTGCGGCTGAAGCTTTTCCCACACTCAGTGCACTGGTAGGGGCGCTCCCCCGTGTGCACCCGCTGGTGCTGGGCCAGCAGGGAGCTCCGGGTGAAGCTCTTCCCACACTCGCTGCAGATGGTGGGGTGTGCCTCGCGGGAAGGGGGTTTCTTGGGGGCTGGTCTGGGCTGGGTGGATGCCAACGGGGGCTTTTCCCACTGAGATTCCAGGGCTGAAGGGGTTTGTGAGCCAGGAGAGTGCTCAGAGGTTTGCCGCAGGGCTGGAACCTGGGATAAAGTCTCATCGGACAATGCCCCATCTGGGTCCTCTTCTATGGACTCATTCCCACCAGGCAGCATCCCATGTGGATCTTCTCCCATGGAAGCATCCTCATCAGGTGATGCCCCATCTGGATCTGCTCCCAGAGGCCCGTGCTGCTGGGAACACTGCTCATCCATCCTGCCACCTGCTGGGAGAGAGAGACTCCAGCCAGGGCTCGTTCCCTGGGGTTGCCAGGGGCCCAGTTTTCAACCAAACACCCAGTCGAAAAGGGACCCTCCCCAGCCCGGTGAAAATGAGCCAGAGAGTGAGGGTGGGGCAGAGTGAGCGACCGAGGGAAGGGGGATGAAGTGAGTGGGGTGAGGCCTCAGAGAAGGGGTGGGGCAAGGATGTTCGGGTTTGTTTGGTCAGAAAGTTGGTCTGCTCAGTTGACAAACCCCCCCTCTGGGGCGGCAAAGGGGTTGGTCACTGAGCAGAAAACCTGAGGGGCAGGAAGTTAATTCCCTCAAACACTTCCCCAGTAGGGAGAGGACAGGCTGGTTCTGCCCCAATGGCCCAGCAGAGCCTTCAGAGAAAGGCTGGGGGAGGGGAGGGCTCCTGCCGGGGTGGGAGCTGGGAGT
>NC_048301.1:141033238-141128975 GCF_013100865.1 Trachemys scripta elegans | reverse complement strand
GGGGGGGCTGGGTGCCAGGACTCCTGGGTTCTCTCGTAAAAAAATGACCTGGTTTAATAATGTCTGGGGTTATAGGAACAGGGGCAGGGAATTTTTGTTTAATACCAGTTTTCTTTTAAATCAGAAAATGCAGCTTTTATAGTTTTCTCTGCCTCTTGTGGCCAGTCCACATGGAAGATAACAGCCTTCTACAGCTGCATGCTAATACTCCTTTCTCTCAAGCAGCAGAGGCCCATGCTGTGGACTGTAAGGGTCTAGGATCAAATCCTGCTGATAAGGAAGCAGGGGAAGCTTTGTGAAACTTGCGTTGTTTGCAACCCAGAGATTGCCCCATTATGTTAGAGCCTGGAAGTGAAATGGATTAGAAACAAAAATGAAATTGACTAGACCCGATTCATTGCCTCACCTGCTCGAAATGCAAAACGGAAATCATGCGGCCGGCATGAATCCCTCCTGCTCTGCACATTGGATTGTGTCTTATTCTTGTTGCAAAGCAAATGTAAAATGCCCCCGTGGGGGTGAGTGATGGATCTGATCTGTTGTGTTTTAGACTCACTTTGTCCAAATGTACCAAAAGGTCATGGAGATTCTCTTCTAATTTAGGCCAGTTCAGCCCTGTAAGGTGTGTTTATTGTGTGTGGAGTAATAATAGATTAATACATTTTAGGGCAAGAAAGGGCCATTAGGATCAGCTTAATCTGACCTGTTAACACAGATCAGAAAATTTCTCCTAGTAGCTCCTGCATCCATCTCATAACTGCTGGTTGAGCTAGATCTTTTGAAGAGAAATGTCCAGTCTTGATTTCGAGTGATAAAAGAATCCATCACATTCCTGGATAAACCATGGTTAATCACCTGGACTGTTAAAAATCAGAGCTTTATTTCCTGTTGGAATTCACCTCCTCTCAGCTCCCAGCCTTTCCATCGCGCTATACATTTGCCTGCTAATATTTAATTATATCAACGACTGTGTTTATTTAACAGAAATAATTCCACTGAGCTCGGTTGAAACTGTCCAAGAAAGGCAAAAGCATTTTTATCCAGAGACACTCCACCCCGAAGGATTACATCATCAGAACAGACACTCATTGGTGATCAGATCCCAAAGACAGGAAATTCATAGAGAGGGAGGTTTCTGTAGGTGCATAGAGAGGGAGCATTTTCTCCCTTCTCTGGGATGAGATGCCCTGTTCCAATGAATATGCACAAGATCGGGATGTGCCAATATTTCTCCAGGACTCTTAACTCTGGATTTCCTGGGATTATTAGTGATTAAAATAATCAGTTTTACCAAGGCATCAGTGCCTTGCCATTTTTTAACGGTGAGGGGAATTAACCAGTGGAACAATTTACCAAAGGCTGTGGTGGATTCCCCACCCCTGGCAATTTTTAAATCAAGATTGGATGCTTTTCTAAAAGATCTTCTCTAGTTCAAACAGGGATTAATTCAGGAACGTCGTATGGCCTGTGTTATACAGGAGATCAGAGGAGATGATCTAATGGTCCCTTACAGTCTATGAACCCTTCCGTACACTTTATTCCAGTAGTGTCTAGTGATCCCAATGTTGTTCAGGGCCCTTTTTGTGCTGAAAAGGGGGGTCCCAGGTGCAAAAAGGGGTAAGATTAAAACCGTCATTCAACACTAAAGAGTTGAAAGCGGTCTGGGGTTTCATGTCAAATTACTGCCGACTTCATCCCATGGCAACAACAACCAAATCTCTTTATCCTTGTATTAAAGATACACAAAAAGAAGGAAAAACAGCGAAGGCTGTGAAAAGTAAAGTCTTAAGTCAGGCTTTTATTTTTACCGTCCCCCTTATTCCCTTTCCTTTGAGCTGTAGGGTTTCTTTTTAAGCATGTCTGACAGTCTTTTAGTGGCCAAGAAGTGGTGGCAGCCCCATCCCTTTATCCTTAACCAATCACAACACATTTTGCTGACTGCAGCAATAAACGCTCCCTCCCGATTCTCGGCTCTTTCAGCTTCCTGTCACGCCAGCCAGTGACTGTCCCTGGAGCTTTGCGGAACCCTTCACAGGCTCCCACTGCAGCAGAGGGCCCAACGCTGGCACTACAGAAGCTGCAGCATGGCATTGCAGCAGAAAGCTGAGGCAATATCTAACGCAGGAATGGCAGTGTCCCATCCCCGGCTCACGGTGCATCCCTGATCCCTACCACCGGGGCGGCCCCCTTGGGTCCCAGGCTCAGCACGGCACCGGTCTCCTCCTCGGCGTGTCCCTGGTGGTGCCGGGTCAGCTGGTGCTTGTGGCAGAAGCTCCTCCCGCACTGGGCGCAGCGGTAGGGCCGCTCCCCTGCGTGGAGGCACCGGTGCTGTGCCAGGCTGGAGCTGAGACAGAAGCTCTTCCCGCAGTCAGGGCAGCGGAAGCGGGTCTCGCCGGCATGGGGGCGCTGGTGCTCGATCAGGTTGGAGCTCTGGCCGAAGGCCCGGCCGCAGGCAGCGCACAGGTAGGGCCACTCGCCCGTGTGGGTGCGCAGGTGAGTCACCAAGTGCGGCTTCTGCCGGAAGCTCTTGTCGCACTCGGTGCAGCCGTAGGGCCTCCCAGAGCCCTTGCTGCGCCCAGGGGCCCTCCCATGCTCCCTGGGCCGAGGCGGCCTTGCCACGGCCGAGGGCTCGAAGAGGATGCCCAGGAGCCGGCCGAAGCCTCGCTCCCGGCGGCCAGATGTAGCAGATCTGCCAGGCGGGGGCACCTCCTGCCCTCTAGCACCAAGGGCCCCCTGCTGGCTCCCCCAAGTCCTGCCCGGGCTAGAGTTCTGCATGGCCCACTTCCGGGCTATCCCCGGGAAGGTCTGCTGAGGTTCCAGCCTCTTGAGGCTTCCCTGGATGGGATTCTCCTGGTTCTGCCTCCAGCGCCTCTCGCCTGCTGGGAAAGGAAGAGAGATTCAGAGAGGAAGGTGTAAACGGGCAGAGCCCCATTACCGACTCCTGTGGAACAATGTTGATTTACACCTTCCGGGGATCTGGCCCCACTGACTCCAGCAGAGCGACATTGATTTACACCCTCCGGGGATCTGGCCCCACTGATTTTAGGCCAGAAGGGACCATAACATGATCATGGAGTCTGATGTCCTTCAGGGAACACATTGAGGAAATTTCACAGAGTGATTCCTGAAGAGAATCCAGCCGGGACTTGTTCCCTGCGCCGGGGAGAGAGGGGTCAGTAAAGGGGTTGGTCACTGAGCAGAAAACCTGATGGGCAGGAAGCAAATCCCCCCAACCCCTTCCTCAGGGCTGCCCCAAAATCCCAGCCGAGCCCTCAGAGAAAGGCTGGGGGAGGGGAGGGCTCCTGCCAGGGGTGGGATCCAGGAGAGACACCTGCTGTGAGGACAGGGACCTGCTGGGGACGATACAGAGCGAGTGGAGACAGACCTGGGGGGCTCCCGCTGGCTTGGCTGGGATCCCAGCTTTTCCCTTCACTCCCAGCCGGTGTCCCTCATTCCTTACCTGTGCGGGTGATCTCGCTTTCCTCAGAGCCCTGGAGATCCGGGACCCTCGGCTCTTCCCCGGGCTCCATCCAGGAGATCACGGCCGGGTCTGGGACGGGGAATCCTGCTCGGGGGAAGGAAACAGGCGAGATGGGGCTCGGTGAAATCTCCCCTAAGGGCTTGGTGCAGAGAACGCGCCCTGATTTTAATCCCAGCCCCGCTCTCTGTGGGGACACATGGGATCAGAGTGGAGGGGGAAAGTTCACAGGGACTCCTGTGGGCAGGTGGGCTGTGCCCCCTGTGAGGGAGTCAGGGCTCTGCATTATGCTCCATGGGGCAGGGATTGTCTCTGTTCTGGGTCTATGCAGCGCCAAGCACAGTGGGGGCCCGGCCCATGACTGGGTTTCTTAGGCATTACCGTAGTACACCTAATAAATAATGTACAGTGCCCAGCACAATGCGGTCCTGGCCCGTGACTGGGTTCCTAGGGATTACCATAATACACTTAATATATAAGGTGCTAGAGCCATATAAATACAATACATCTTCTCAGTGGTAAGAGGTGGGGGTCTGGCAGGGGCCACGCCCCCAGAAATCTATAGGGCTCGGGAAGAATCATGAGCTGAAGCCGCCCTGGGTGCATAACCCCCCTCCACACACACACACACACACACATTCCCAGGGAGCAGGGGCACCAGCGCCTCACCCAGCGAGATCAGAGTCTGGTAATTCTCCTGCATGACGTCCCTGTAGAGCTGCCTCTGCCCTTCGTCCAGGAGTCCCCACTCCTCCCGGGAGAAATACACGGCCACCTCCTCGAACCCCACCGGCGCCTGGTGAGTGATTACAGGACAGACAGTGAAAACAATGCTGTTCACATGGTCTCTTGTGTAACTCCCCAAATGCCACTGCAGTGACCACAGATAGTCCCCAACCTGATCTATCCCGTCCCCGCTGCCCTGAGCCAGCCGGTCCCCCTGCCCTGGGGCTGGATTGGAGCTGGCACCCCCTAGAGGGGAAAGGCCTTGTGCCCCATTCCCCATTGCCCTGGGCTAGCCAGCCCCCCTGCCCGGGGGCCCAGAGCGGTTCTGATTGCCCAGTGGGGTTAGGGAACATTTCTAACCCCTCTGCCCCACTCCATACTTATTATTAACCGGGTTTGTTACAGTAGTGCCCAAGGGCAGAGCTCAGGGACTGTTTCCTACCGGGGCTGCCATCCCCCCGGCTGTCTGGTTCTCTTGCTGGGGGGAGTGTATGTGTGTGGGGGGGTCCTTCTCCCCTCCTCACTCTCTCTGCGGATCTCGCTCTTCCTCTCCGCTCCCTTCCTGTGCATCTGCCCCCCAGCGGGGACACACTGGGGGCCCAGCCCGCCTCTGTCCTTTGGGGGCAGCCCTGGGACCCTGTGTCCCACAGCAGGGCAGACTAGATGAGCACAGCGCTCCCTCCCTTCTGGCCTCTCCCCTGAGGACCCAGGAGTCCGGGCAATCAGCACCGTTATAAACACCATCCCTGGGAAAACATCCCAGCCGCTGCCGGTTCCTGGCGCAGACTGGCTCCGGTTCCAGCCTCCCTGCGCCGCCCAGCTCCGTGCCCCGGGGCCCCCCGCACCCGGAGCCAGCCGCGGCGTGGGGGCAGGGGGCTAGGCGGGACTGCGCTGCTGGGCCAGCCGGGCTGGAGCCGCGGGAGGAACCAGGGTGCGCAGAGGAAGGATTTCCCGGGAACACCCAGCCTAGAGGCTCCCACATTGGAGCCGCAGATAGGATCCCATCATCCCGGGGAGTCATTAGCCCAATGCCCTGCCCCCCTTAGCAGCCTCCGGGCGCGGGGGAGCAGGGAATCAGGACCCCTGGGTTCTAGCCCCAGCTCTGGGTGGGGAGGGGCTGAATGGGTTAGATTCAGGACCGGGGGGGATCTAGTGGGTTTGAGCAGGGGGAGTCAGCTCAGCAGGACTCCTGGGTTCTAGCCCTGTGTTGGGGGCTGTAGTGGGTTACAGCAGAGGCTGGGAGTCAGGACTCCTGGCTTTTAGTCCCTTTGTTCCCTGCAAGGGGCACTGCCCCTCTCTCCCCAGAAATCTCACGGCCTCCAGGGGACCCCCGTGAACTTTCCCCCCTGCTTGGATCCAACATCCCTCCACTACAGAGAACAGCCTGGGGTTAAAATCAGGGCACGGTCTCTGTACCAAGCCCTCAGGGGAGATTTCACCAAGCGCCCTCTCTCTCGCCTGTTTCCTTCCCCACCAGCAGGATTCCCTGACTGGCCCATGATCTCCCAGATGGAGCCAGGGGAAGAGCCAAGGGTCCCAGATCTCCAGGGCTCCCAGGAAAGGGAGCTCCCCAGAGGTGCCCACCCAGGTGAAGAATAAGCAGCACTGTCTCGGAGTGAAGGGGAAAGCTGGGGTCCCAGCCAAGCCACCGGGAGCCCCCCAGGTCTGTCACATCTCATTCAGTCTCATCCCCAGCAGGTCCCTGTCCTCATAGCAGGTGTCACTCCTGGATCTCCCAGTTCTACGCTGTTGGGTCTGATGGCCTCTGCTCATCTGTCCTTGAAATTATTGTGCAGTGACACTTTTATCAACAGAGGACGGAGGGATGTGTCTGCAGCCTTAACAAAGTTCTGTCAGATATTTATTTTTCAGGACCACGGTCTTAGCTGGGGTAAATCCACTGTAACAACACACATGGATCATGGGTCACGAACTCTAGCACCTTTGGAGCTCACAGCCTGAGATAGTAGATACTGTTTTCACCTCTCAGCTCACTACCTGAGCAAAGAAAGTTTAGCTCACAGGTTCATAAACCTTTTACTTCACCCAGCCACTAGAAGGTGATAAAGACCTGCACTGTTTAGTCATGGTCGATGACACCCACAGCAGATGTTCTTCTACCCCTTAATTTCATCTTTAGGCTGCAATGTGAATGGAAGGTTGAAGGTGAAATCAATGGACAGAAGTGAGCTTCTCCTTACAGTTGATTGGGAATTGTTTTGACATTCCCCCCCCCCCAAAAAAAAACCCACCAAATCCTCAAAACCGAAACTATTTGCAGGCAAGGGTGGGTTTTAATAAACTTCCCCACTAGGAAAGAGCATAGAACGTCTTGAAGAAGTCCCCCTTTGACATTTTTTAAGCAAAAAGCTTTGGGTTTTTTTGGTTCCAAATGACTTCACGGAATTTAATGTATACTAAAAAACCTAAAATAAAAAAGGAAAAATAAGGTCCAAGTTGAAACAAAACATTTCAAAATGATTTTGAAACCTGAACACATTTTTTTTCCAGTTTGTCGATTTGCAAACATCTTTGAGATTTCAATTTTTTGTCCCTATTCAGGACAGGAAAGTTTTGCAAAATCTTGAACATTTTGGCTGGACAGAAAAACCATTTTCCACTCAGTCCAACTTCTGATAGCACATACCCAGAATGCTTTCTAAGGACTTCTCATTGACAGACATGGCTATTGCATGCACCTGGGTTTTTACTTTCTTTTTGTGTCTGTTTTTGCTAGCATGAATCAGTGTTTTGTATTGACATGATTACTACTAAAATATGCATTTTTTAAAAAAAGAGGAGAGAGGTCTTTTTTTTTTTCCACTGTGAAAATTTTTACTAGGGCTCCATTTCAACCTGGGAAGTCATTAAAGGTTATAATAAAACTCAGTGAAGTGTTCCTGAATCATCTATGAGATAGATTGATGAGTGCGTATGGGGATGGATGGATAGTTAGCTAGCTAGATCTGGGTTCTAGAATCTGTCTATCCATCCCTGTACACATCCATCCATCCCTGTACACATCTAATCTATCTATCTATCTTCATCTCTAGATCCTCATTTGCTGATCCAGATAATGCAGTGGTTCTCAAACTTTTTTACTGGTGACCCCTTTCACATAGCAAACCTCTGATTGCGACCCCCCCTTATAAATTAAAAACAGTTTTTTATATATTCAACACCCTTATAAATGCTGGATGCAAAGCGGGGTTTGGGGTGGAGGCTTACAACTCGCAACCTCCCATGTAATAATCTCGTGACCCCCTGAGGGGTCCCGACCCCCAGTTTGATTACCCCTGAGCTAATGTATCCAATCTGTCTAATACAGATAAATCGGAATGCTAGGATCTATCTTTCTATCTATCCCTTTACAAACCCACCTATCTACAGATGGAAAGTGATATATAAGAGCTGGGCATTCTTTCTCTCTCGCTCTCTCCCTCCCATATGCACAGGAATGGCTCCAGGGTTTTTGCCCCCCTAGGCGGCAGCGCTCCTCCTCTGAGCATTCGGCGGCGGGGGTCCTTCCGCTCTGCGTCTTCGGGGCACTTCGGTGGCGGGTCCCGGAGCAAGTGAAGGACCTGCCGCCGAATTTCCGCCGAAGACCCGGAGCGGAAGGACCCTCCGCTGCCAAATTTTCACCAAGGACGGCAAAATGCCGCCCCCCAAATCCTGCCGCCCTAGGTGACCACCTAGGATCGCCTAGTGGAATCGCCGGCCCTGCATAGGCACACACCTCTCTCTCTCTCCCTCTCTAAGCCTTTCCTCACTGTGGTTTCCGAACACCTCATTAGCCCAGTATTTTGATATTTAAACACCCCCTCTCTCCCCGGCACAGGAAACGAGCCCCGGCTGGATTCTCTCTCTCTCTCACACACAGCAGGGGCTGGGATGGAGGAGGAGAATCCGCAGCAGGAAAGGCCAGCGGGAGCAGAGCTGCCTGAGACATCCCAGAGCTCTGAGCAGGGAGACCCCCCGGGGGAGAGACATGCTCAGCAGGGGCCAGGCTTCTGGAAAGACAAGTCAGGCGAAAAACCCGACACGTGCCCCTCCTGTGGGAAGAGCTTTAGCTGGCGCTCCCACCTGGCCATCCACCAGCGCACCCACACGGACGAGCGCCCTTACCGATGCACCGAGTACAGGAAGAGCTTCGGCCAGAACCACTGTGCACCAAGGCACCCACACATTCCAGGTGCTATTTGGGATTGAATCGGTAGAGATGGCAATGTCATCTGGGTCCCTCTCTGTGGCCTGGCCTGGTCAGGACATCTTTCAGGATCAGGACGACAAAGGTCCAGGGTACGAGGAGACGGTGGGGGTGGCATCTATCATGGCGAAGCACCTCCTTTTCCTTCTCTTGTCTTGACGTCAGCCAGCGTCATGGTAGGCAGCTCTTCCAAAACTCTTTTCTCCTTAAGGACCCCAGAAGGAAACTGATGGATGGAGCAGCCCATCTTCTCATTGTTTTGCCCACCAATTAGGCCTAATTTCTGAGATACCAATTTGGTCCATTGATTTCCAGTCCCTCATGCCTCTTTCTTACCAGACATGATCATAACACAGTTCTTGAGTTATATCAACAGACCTTTCTGTGTTTGGACTAACTCAGCCTTTCCACCTCTCTTTTGTACCTTTTCCCCTCCGCATCTGTCGTTATGGGTTATTCTGACCTTTTATAAACTGTCACATGCTTTGTACAGGTGAGCTCACCATTAGGGTACATTTACAGGCCCAGTTATCACCACAGGAATTAAACATTGGACCAACTTACCAAGGACCATGGTGGATTTGCCATCACTAGCAATTTTTAAATCGAGACTGGATATGTCATTCTAAAAGGTCGGCTTGGGTCCAAACAGGAATTAATTCAGAAACGTTCTCTGGCCTCTGTTATGCAGGAGGTCAGACCAGATGATCACAATGGTCTCTTCTGGCCTTGGAATCAATATTAGTATAGGACTAACCTAGGCTGTAACCCGGGTTGTGCCCCAACACTCCTTCCATCCGCACACGCTCCCTCTCACCCGAGTTCAGTGGTGCTTCCAACCCAGGCTGGATGGCCCAGCTCGGGGTATGGCTTGAAGCCCTGGTGAAACTTTCACTGAGGCTGGTCACCGGCCCACTTTGCAGTGAGGACACAGGCTACACCTACCGAGTTCTGATAGTCCTCCAGTGCCTTCCCACAATTCCCTCGTGTGCGCGGAACCACAGACAAGTTGCACTGGGAAAGAATCCTAGAGTGTCTCAGCTTAGTGCAGCACAAAGCACCATGGGACATGCCCCCCAAAAGTCCGAGTCACCTGCATGGAGGAAGGCAGCACCGGAGAGAATGCAGTAACTCGGGCAGGGCTTTGCAGTGTGGAGTGAATCCCTGTGCACCCCAGAGGCGGTCACATCTCAGTGCTGGGCGAGGGGCCTCGGTGTGTACACTGCTTTGTGCTCCATGGAGCTGGAAGGCAGTAGGGAAGGAGCCAGGCTTAGAGTTAGAGCTGAGCTCTCTGGGTGGATTTGCCTTTTGGGGACGCATCAAGCGGAGGCGCTGAAGACTGAGATGGATGAAATGACACCGCTGATAAAGCAGGAGATCTCCGCCTGGCTGGAAAGAACCAGCTGTCCCCATTCAAACTGGTTTTCCCTGTCACAGAGCCGCAGGATCGGTGCTATGGTCTCTGCTTTAGAACAGTCTCTGGGAGGATCCCTTCAGTGAGCCAGACACCCAGTGGTCTCACTCTTCCTCCAAGCTAAGCCATGTGGCTTCACCGCCTCCTTAGGCTGGTGCTCTGGGCCTTCAGCTCTCCTGCTTCACACCATCAGCTCTGTTCAGTAGGGTGACCAGATGTCCCGCTTTTATAGGGGCAGTCCCGATTTTTGGGTCTTTTTCTTATATAGGATCCTATTACCCTCCATCCCCGTCCCGATATTTCACACTTGATGTCTGGGTTTATTAGTCAGCTGGAACATGGCATAGGAAGTCTGTGGTTAGAAGAGAGAAGTGAAAGTTAAAGCATAGGCAATTCTGGGTAGGCAGAGCTCAGCCAAGCTGTATTGACCCCCATTGTTCAAATTCTGTCTGTCCCTGCATCTGATCTCCTTTGTCAGACTCCCAAGATGTGCCCCTGACTTCTTCCCGCAGCCCACACTTAACTTCCACTTCACCCCTCACATCCTCTGTTCCCGAGCTGGGGAGATGCGGCTCAGACCCCTGCTGAGAGGTGGGGAAGTCCATATCTCTCTGGGTCTTTGGTAGCCAGGTTTCAATGTTCCAGGGATTGGATCTGCCATTGTCTTCTCATGAGCCGCATTCATGTGGAACCTAAGGCCCTAGCCAGTGAGGCACCATTCACACCTGGGTCTGAGCCTATCCCAAGAGCAAACAGGCACTTTTTCACCCACTAGGTAACAATGCAGAGGATAGGGGAAACTGAGGCACACATAGGTGTCATAAAATCATTACAAATATTCCCACTTTTTCACATACGCCTTCGCCAGTGGCAAACCTGGTATCTGAGAGCCCCCTACAGGCCTTGAAGATACGGGAGGTGAAAAATGGCTGGGATTTCATTCAAGTAAAGACCCTGTCCTCTCTTCAGATTAAAGTATGTTGGGGCTGGGAGCCAGGACTCCTGGGTTCTATTCCCACCTCAGGGACAAGAATGGGGTCTAGTGGGTTAGAGCAGGGAGAAGGGACTGGGAGTCAGGACTCCTACGTTCTATACCCACCTCTGGGACAAGAATGGGGTCTAGCGAATTAGAGCAGGTGGGGCTGGGAACCAGGACTCCTGGGTTCTATCCCCACCTCTGGGACAAGAATGGGGTCTAGTGGGTTAGAGTAGGGAGAAGGGACTGGGAGTCAGGACTCCTAGGTTCTATACTCACCTCTGGGAAGGGACTGGGGTCTAGCGAATTAGATCAGGTGGGGCTGGGAGCCAGGACTCCTGGGTTCTGTTCCCAGCTCTAGGAGGGGAGTAGGATCTAGTGGGTTAGAGCAGGGGGTGGCTGGGTCTCCTGGCCTAGGGAGCTGGAGTCTATAAAGTTTGAATCCTCTCCACATGCCGACAAGCTGCACTGTGTGTTCACGTCACTGGTGAGGCAAGCTGTCCTGAGGTCATTGCCTTGTGGAAAGCAATTGCTGTCTGTCAAAAGAGCTAAGTATTAATATTTGCCTTTCCCTCTCCCCCCCAGGGGGGCTGTGACCTGTACCTCAGAGGGGGAAGCCCCTAAATAAACGTACGCTGTCTGTAACGATGCTCCTGTGTGGGCTGGTGGTGAGGGTTCCACTCAAGGCCTCTGTAGCTAAAAGCGTGGGCCCCTGCGGCCTGAGTGTCTTTACAACAGCAGACTGCTAAAGGAGGAAAGAGACTCATCCGATTGGCCTGGGTTACATGTAAACCCATATGTCCTTCCCTGCAGGAATGGGAACAGGCCCAGTAAGAAGAGGGACATAAGACAGATGCTGTTAATGTAATGACTAGTAGAGGAAAGGGCATAAATGCCCCCTAAGCCCCAAAGGAGAGGTGGGGTTCTTTCCTTTGCCATGTCAAAAGACGCTGGTGTCTGCCCTCAGGCGAGTCTTGGGTTCTAAGACCATCCCAAACCTAGTGGGCGTGCCAGGCACTCCCAAGCAACGGAAGGAGCCATTAAACTTCTTTGTGAAGTGGAGCCAGTGGCAAACAATGGGGACTACCGCCCAAGACTAAGCCGGAGCAATTCTTTTAGAAAGAGACTTCCCAAGCTCGACTGAAAGGTTCCAGTTCATGGAGAATCCACCTGGGGAGTTGTTCTCTTTGATTTAGGTAGTTTTAGGACCCCAGTAGCCATAACACCCCTGTGAGGGTCATTGTACAAAGGGGAAACTGAGGCATGGAGCGTTTAAGTGACTAGCCCAAGGTCAGTTTGTGACAGAGCAATGGATTAAACACAGGTCCACCACGTCTCCACCTAGCACCCTAATGACTATACCATCCTTCTTCCCCTTTTTTCAGCTAGAATAATACATTCCTCACACACCAGTCTTCCCAGTGACATCAGTGGCACTACTCAGCGGAAAGGTGATGAACTCAGGCCCTGCTATATCTTTTGCGAAGTGCCTGGCTCATTTGAGGGCACTATAAAAAAAAGTAAATTCTCCCCCCAAAAAAACTGTATTAAGGTTCAGAAAATATCCTGCTGGCTGATTGTGCTACATATTTCTCTAGATGCTGGGTCAAAGAGAGAATACCAGCCTGCTACTGCTGCTAGCTAATGAAGTCGCTCCTTTACCTCATGGGGTAGAGCACTGAGCTGTGGATGCAAAGGCCTTGAGTTCAAAAGCTGATGGATGAGCCATGTTAGCAGTTGTTAAAAGGAAAACCACTACTGAGCCACCCTCCCTGCAGCACAGCACCCCCGGGTCAGCACTGACTGAGAAGGGAAGAAAGAGTAATCTCTACTGAGCCTCCCACAGCACAGCATGCCTGAGGGACCAGCACCAGTAGCGTAGCTAGTGGGGTGCAGGGGAAGCAGCCGCTTCCCCTCATCACATTTTTCAAAAATGGCGCCTGAGCAGGGCCGGCCATGACTAAAAGGGTCCCGCAGCTGTCCACCCCTCCCCTAGCTCACTTACCCCTCTTCCCATCCCCTGAATGCTCCGCCCCCCTGCTCCTCCCCCTCCCCTGCTTCCCGCGAATCAGATATTCGCAGGAAGTCTGAAAACAAGCAGGGGCAGGCCAGCAGAAGCAGGTAAGCTAGGGCGGCGGGTGGGGGGGACGGACACGAGGAGGTGGGGCGGCGCGGCCCAGTCCGGCCCTGGCTGAGCGGCTCCCTCCGGCTCCGGCCCCGTCCGGCTCCAGCTGCTCTGGCTCGGCTCAGGCCCCAGGGCACAGGCCGGCCAGCGGCCCCAGCGGCTCCGGCCCGGCTTGGGCCCTGGGGTGCCGGTCCCAGCCCCGGCAGCTCCGGCCCGGCTTGGCTCGGGCCCCGGGGCGCCGGCCCCAGCGGCTCCAGCCGAGTGTGCTGGTCCGGTCCCGGCGGCTCCAGCCCAGCTCGGCGCTGGCCCCGGACCCAGTGGCTCTGGCCGAGTGCGCCGGCCTGCTCCCAGCCCTGGCTGAGCAGCGCCGGCTGAGCAACCCCGGCCCTGGCGGCTTCGGCCCCAGTGGCTCCGGCCCGGGCCCCGGGGCGCTGGCCCCAGTTCCGGCCGGCTTGGTCCTGGCCCTGGCCGAATGGCACCGGCCAAGCACTCCCGGCCTCAGTGGCTCCAGCCCGGCTCGGGCCCCTGGGCGGCGGCCCCAGTTCCCGGAACGCGGCCGGAGCTGTGCGGCTGTCCCTCCACCTCTGCCATGAGGCGCCCTCTGGCCTCCCCAAAGGCTGTGCCTGCAGCTCCGCCGTGGGGAGCCGCTAGCCCTCACCAGCAGCCCGACCCCTCCCCCCGACCAAGCCCCTCCGAGGGGGGGGCGCAGCATGGCAGCAGCTTGGCTGGAGGAGCCAAGGGGCGGGGAGGCGCAGCGCAGCTGGAGGAGCCAAGGGGCGGGGGCGCGGAGCGGCCGGAGGAGGAGCCAAGGGGGGCGTGGCCAGAGGAGGAGCCAAGGGGGGGGCACCTTTTTTAGGTTTGCTCCCCCTGCACTTAGGACCTGGCTACGCCACTGACCAGCACTGACTGTGTAGGAGAGCATCTCCTACTGAGCCCTCCCCACAGCACCCCCTAGTGAGCATTAGGTTGAACTCCCCGTACTTCTGCTAGGATCCAAATGTTCCTCAGGGTCACTTATCCAAGTCTTGCAGCCATTTAGCTTATGAGACAGACCCACCGTCCTAGGTGCTGTAAGAGGAGAGCACCACAGCTGGGGCTTTCACCGGAGCTCAACCAAATCTCCGACACACCATTGAACCTGCCGCTGAAAAGATCTTGGAAAAACACCCACACAGCTGATGGACGAGTTCTCTGTATGAAAAACACGCAATTGTTTTATTGACCGAAAATACAGAATGCAATATCCTGGCCAGCTGGTATGACTCTGAAAAAGCTTCAGATTTCCTTGGCCATCGAGAGCTAGGAGTAATTAGTGTTAGCCATCTCTTTCACTGGGTCCCGTCAGCTGCGAAGGCTTCAGCGTAGAACTTGATGTTATCGTAGGTCAATCTCGGATCGGGTGGTTTGGTTTGGATGAAAGCTCGAGGCATGTAGGTAAGTATAGCAGTCAATAGGTTTTCGGTATAGGGTGGTGTTTATGTGACCATTGCTTATTAGCACTGTAGTATCCAGGAAGTGGATCTCTTGTGTGGACTGGTCCAGGCTGAGGTTGATGGTGGGATGGAAATTGTTGAAATCATGGTGGAATTCCTCAAGGGCTTCTTTTCCATGGGTCCAGATGATGAATATGTTATCAGTGTAGCGCAAGTAGAGTAGGGGCGTTAGGGGACGACAGCTGAGGAAGCGTTGTTCTAAGTCAGCCATAAAAATGATGGCATGCTGTGGGGTCATGTGGGTACCCATAGCAGTGTCGCTGACTTGAAGGTATACATTGTCCCCAAATGTGAAATAGTTGTGGTTGAGGACAAAGTCACAAAGTTCAGCCACCAGGTTTGCCGTGACATTATCGGGAATACTGTTCCTGACGGCTTGTAGTCCATCTTTGTGTGGAATGTTGGTGTAGAGGGCTTCTACATCCATAGTGGCCAGGATGGTGTTTTCTGGAAGATCACCAGGAAGTCCATTGGTGATCTTCCATTGGCCAAACCGGACAGACTCTACGCAAAAGAATAAATGGACACAAATCAGACGTCAAGAATTATAACATTCAAAAACCAGTCGGAAAACACTTCAACCTCCCTGGACACTCAATTACAGACCTAAAAGTTGCAATTATTCAACAAAAAAACAACTTCAAAAACAGACTCCAATGAGAAACTGCAGAACTGGAATTAATTTGCAAACTGGACACCATTAAATTAGGCTTGAATAAAGACTGGGAGTGGATGGGTCATTACACAAACTAAAAACTATTTCCCCATGCTAATTTTCCCCCCACTGTTACTTACACCTTCTCGTCAACTGTTTGAAACGGGCCATCCTGATTATCACTACCAACGTTTTTTATTCCTGCTGATAATAGGCCACCTTAATCGATTAGTCTCATTAGAGTTGGTATGGCAACCCCAATTTTTTAATGTTCTCTGTATATCTTCCTACTGTATTTTCCACTGCATGCCTCTGATGAAGTGGGCTGTAGACCACGAAAGCTTATGCTCAAATAAATTTGTTAGTCTCTAAGGTGCCACAAGTACTCCTGTTCTTTTTGAACAATGAGGGTTCACTACAGCTTGGCTGGGCTCTGGCTATCCAGAATGGCCTATGCTTCGACCTTCATTTCCCTGTGCTAACCAAGGACTTCCTAGGCTGTACCTCGGCTGACTAGTAAACCCAACACTGACAAGGCTGTCTGAGTGTCACTGCAGGTGCTGGGGTGGGGTGCATTGCTCCCTAATACTGTACAAGTCTCCCGCAGGGGTCTGTCTCAGTGGGACTGACTGAATGGAGCTCGTGGTGCTGAATGACCAGAGGTCCAGTCTTCAGAAGCACGTGGTGGCTTACCCTGGGGAAAGAGGGAGACCTCTAGGGGGTCTGGCTCACTGAATGGGTCCTCCCAGAGACTGTTCCAAAGTGGGGGCCATAGCACCGATCCTGTGGATCCGTGATGGGGTGTCATTTTTTTAAAGCATGAAAAAGACTTCTGAGTAAAAATTCTGTTGAAAAAATCAATGGGATTCTAAATCACTCCAGTATTTTCAAAGACACCCATCCATCTCCATACACATCCCTCCCTCTATCCTCCTACACCACTATCTATCCACCTATCTATCCCCATACACACCCCTCTCTCTGTCTAGCTGTGTTGGGGTGACACATTCATTTGGGTGTTTATATAGACATATACACAATCTATTACATGCACAACTATTATTATAAGATAAAATGTAAGTTGTTATTACTGTTATTATGAGACACTCCCAGAAAATCGATTTTCATCTCAGTGACCCCGGGTAAATCTGCAGTGACCCCGCTGAGGCCAATGGCGTCAGGGCCGGATTCTGATTTCAGTTGTAAAAAGAAACGCAATGTGAGCTGGAACTTGCTCCAACTCAGTTCCAGTCGGTATGTGGACAGTAGTGTAACCATGCTGGGTAGCCCGGCAGCCCCGGGAGCTGGAGCACAAGCTAACGGGGTTAGTAGGAACCATTCGGCCGTCTACACAGCAGAGGCCAGAGTTAACCCAGCTGTGGCCCGACAACAAGAGTGAGCCTACAATGAGTGAGCTGAATAAGCAGCATTAAAACAGCCACCTGCCGGCTGTGGAAGGCTGCGCTGGGTGGCAGCAGCTCCCCTGACATCAGCAGCTGGAGGGCCAATGCGCTGAGTGTGGGCGGGGGGCCTGTGTCTGGCCCCGGGGTGACCTGAGTCAAGGGTTACCATATTTCAAGTTTTCAAAGAGGGGAACTGAGGGAGGAAGGAGGAGTGGGGTACAATTGGGGATACTGGAGGGGGCACCTACGGTGGGGGTACTCACTGGAGGGTGGGGGGTGTTGCTCCCTGTCATGGGGGCAGGACGGCTGATGCAAGTCCAGCATGCAGCGAAAGCCACCAGTTAGCAACTCCCTGCGGGACCCCGTTCCCTGGGGCTGGGAGCCGGGGCCTGGGTGGGCAGGATCGGGCAGCTGTGGTTGCACCAATCAGCTGCAGAAGCAGGGGTGGGACCAACCAGGAAGCTGAACAATTGGGCCTGTTGCTGAGCTCCAGCATCTGCTCTGCAAAACACCTGGACATTTCCTGTTATCTGAAAAATCTGCCCGGACGGAGGAAGGAGGCTCATAGGCAACGTGCAGGAAAACCTGGATGTCTGGTCACCCTACCTGAGTCTCCAGCCCTGGACGAGCCTGGCCTGTGTTCCCTGGGCATGGGGGCGGCTACACCTGCTGGGAGACAACAGGGAGCTCACTCAGAAAGGGACCGGAGCAGCCTCTGCCCCTGCTGCGATCCCGCCTGACACTCTCCACATTGCCCAGCTATCTGTTGGATTCCCACCCCACCTCCAGCCTGCACTCCCCATGCCACCTCCCTCCCCCTCTGCCCGGATCCCTCCCCCATCCTGGCCTGCCCTCCCCACATCTCCCGCCTCCCCCACTGCCGGGATCCCTCCCTTCCCCAGGAGAAACCCCTCAGTCTTTGGCCAATTCCCCATAGCACAATCTCAGCTTTCTACGGCAGCAGGGAGCTCGTGGACAGCCAGCCCATCGGTGCAGTTAACCCAGCTCCATAAATTACATAATGCACTGGGGTGGACGGGAGACTTGAACATCACCCAAACCCATGTTACTGTCCTATCCCACACACAGCTGGACAAATGTCCACCCACCTGTGACTCTGGTCCGGGTGCTGCTGGTCGGTGCTGGCGTCTGCTGGGCGCCACCTGTAGTTGCAGGAGAGAAGGAGGAGAGAGGTTCAGCTCTCAGGGGCTCACCCCGAGATAGCCGCTCCCCCACAGGGACGGGGATTTAGGAGCCAGCAGGAGAAGGTTTGGGGTGACCCATAACTGAGTTGGGGAATGTTCCAATGAGGAATCAATGGCGGGGAAGAGGAACAGAAAAAACTCCCCCATAGAAAGGAGAATGTTTGGTTCACTGTTGGACTGATGAAGTAAGATCTTGGATCCAGGACTCCTCCCACTGGGTGTGAGACAACTCCACATCCATCTATTTATCCCCCATCCCCATTCCTCCTTCTCTCCCTTTCCAACACCCCTACCTTTTCCTATCTGTAGATGAATAGATCTTTCCCTCTGTGTCTCTCATCCCCTCACCCCCCAACAACAACTTGATGTCTCTCTGATGGGTGTCTCTCTCCCATACACAATTCCCCAGCGTGGAGCCGTGATCCCCACTGGGAAAGGAGAAGGAAGAGATGGGGGTTGGGCTGGTACAAGCGAACCATCAACTACTGGCCCGGCCCTGTCTGGATGGAGTTGCCTCAGTGATACAGTGGAAGACCCTAACTTCCTTTGTGGACCTAGAACAGGAATTTAGGTGTCTAAACCAAGGGTGAAAGTAACTTAAAAGTCTTACTGGTACAGGGGCCTGGCTCTGGGCTCCTGGAAGGGGTGGGGTCTCGGGCAGAAGGGGCGGGACTGGGGGCTCAGCCTCCCCCAGCCAACCCTTCAGCACTGCCCGGCCTGTGCTGCCTGGGGCTCTGGCAGGGATTTAAAGGACCCGGGGCTTCAGCGGCTGACGTAGCCAGGGCGGCAGGTTTGTAGACATTTTGGTAGAGCACAGAATCCGCCCCCAAACTACCCCCCCGGACCTGCCTAAGGCTCTGGAAGGGGGTTGGGGGGGGGGGGGGGGGTCTGGGGGGGGGGGCCCGGGGGGGGGGGGGGGGATGGGGGGGGGGGCTTTGGGGGGGGGTGGGGGGGAGGGGTGTGTGGGAAAGAGGTGGGGGTGCAGGCTCTTGGAGGTGGTGGGAGGGTGCGGCACTTAGCTGGGACGCCGAGGCAGGGTGGGCCAGGGGGCCTCTGGGGGCCTCTCGTTTGCTGCTACCCCCAGGCACTGCCCCTGCAGTGTCTTATTGGCCGCAGGGGTGTTTGGGACGGGACACAGACCCACCCCGCCCAGGGGCCGCAGGGAGGGGCCAGCAGTCACGTGGAGCGAGCAGGCAGGAAGTCACTCAGCTCCGCTGCTGGTGGTGGGTGGAGGCCCTGGGCTGCTTTAAATGGCTCAGGGAATGGGTCGGGGGAGCACCTGGGGGCAGAAGGTGGGGCAAAGGGAGAGATCTGGCCTCAAATATTCCTGGTGCCGGGCACCAGGGGCCCATAGTACTTGCCACTCATGGTGGGAGAGGCGGTGGTGGCCAAGAGCCCTAGGCCCTTTTAAATTCCCAGGCCCTGTGGTAACTTCCCTGTTTGCCCGCCCACGCCCCCCCTCCTTGGGGTCGGCCCTGCCAGTAGGGTCCTTAAAGCGCTGCCGAGGCAGTGCTTTAATATTGCTGCCCCCTTTGCCTCCTCCCTCGGCGGCCTTGGGATTTAATGTCCGCTGTGTATGGGCCTATACTGGTGGGCACTTTTTACCGGTACACCGTACCGGCCCAGTTTCACCTCTGCTCTANTCTCTGCTCCTGGAGTGGTGGTAACTTCTATTGCTCTTCTGGGGAGCAAGGGGGAGAAGTGTGGAGCCCTCCCCCTCTCCCATCTGCTCACCACCACCGCCCCCTCCACCATCCCAATTACCAACTGGACATGCTCTTTGCCCCTCGACATGGCTGTCTGTTTCCCCGCTTTCACCCCCTGGGACTGTTTGCAGCAGTGAGCAGCAAGGACTGAGCAACACAGGTGCATGTGGGCACATGTGCCTCCCCACCTTGGACTTACCCTCCCACCCCCAGCTGCGTTTGACTGGTGGGGCCCTCTCTCTCCTGTGACTCCCAGCCTACCTGCCTTAGTTTGCCCCTCCCCCCTGCAGCCTGCCCCGCCCACCTCTTGCTGTCCCTTTGTTCCCACCCACCCCCCAAATTTTCACTTTGACCCTCTGGGAGTTTTCCTTTCTGTTAATTTGCCTGCCCCGCCCCAGCCCTTTGGTATTTGCTACCTGCCCCGCCCCAAAGGTTGGTGTTTTGGTTTGGTTTCCCACCCCACCCTTACACTTGCAGCTGCCTCCTGTGATTTGCCTGCCCCCCCTTTCCCCTACCTTCCCTTGCCCACCCCGCTCAGCCCCTCTTACCTGTGCGCCCGTTGCACCCCCCCAAGCGCTTGTACCCCCTTTCAGTTGTCCCCTCCACTGTTCACAGCCCTCCTGATGATATTGTAGTTCCTACCCTTCTCAGTGCAGCTGGAGGAGCCAGTATCCCTACCCCATAACTGTGCCTCCCATTTCGCCCCTGCATCCCCCACCGCTGGCACCCTCCTTCCCTGCCTGCAGCCTAGTGGGGAGGCATGCTTAGCCCCGTTCCCTGTTCCCCATCCCCCCGCCCCTCCCACTGGACCCTCCTCCCCTGCGTGTGGCTTAGTGGGGAGGAGTGGCTGCCTCTCACCCCACCTCCATATCAATGCCTTCTCCTGCCCCTTGCTAACATGGAGGAGGACCCTGCCCCTGCTGACCCCATGGTCCCCCTGTTGCCATCGTCCCTGCGGCTGACCTCTCGACTGTCACTGGTCCAGATCCGCCGCTGCCATGTCCTCACCTTCCACCAGCAATAAGGGCCAGGGGAACAAGAAGGGCAAAGGCCCGCCCGGAAAGCAAAACCTCCTGCCGATGGGGCCGAGACAGTCAAGACCTCTCAGAGCTGCTGGTCTTCTACCAGGACCTCCTCCAGACCTGGAAGCTCTTTTGTGGCCACCAAGGGGGAGGGCCTCCTTGCAGAGCCCCTGCCACACAACCCTAATCTACGCATGCAGGTGATGGAGTCTCCCTCGGTGTACCGGAGGTTGGTCCTGGCAGAAACCACCAGGGTCGGAGACCTCCTGGACTATGACAGGGAGGACTGGGTGGATACCCGGGCGCTTGGGCGCCGCATGGGGCTCTCCACCCTTCTGACCCCCCTGCGTGTACTCCAGGAGGTGGGGGCTGCCTTGTCACCCCTGTCATAAACATGCAGCTAAGGGTAGCATAAAATCCCTCCTTTACCTGTAAGGGGTTAAGAAGCTCAAATAACTTGGTTGGCACCTGATCAAAAGGACCAATAAGACAAGATACTTTTCAAATCTGGGTTTGGGGATAGGGGTGTTTTGTTTCCTGCTCTTTTTGTTGTTTCCTCTCAGGACAAAGAGGGAGACCAAGCAGGTAATCCAGCTCCTACTGAAATGATCCATCTAACATTACAGAAATTGTAAGTAAAGGCAAGGAAATGTGTTAGATTATCTTTTGTTTTAGCTTGTGGATTTTCCCTATGCTAAGAAGGAGGTTTATTCCTTTTTTTGTAACTTTGAAGTTCAGCCTAGAGGGGAATACTCTGTGTTTTAAATATTTTTATTACCCTGTGAAATTACCTTCCATCCTGATTTTACAGATGTGCTTCCTTTACTTTTTTCTTTATAATAAAATTCTTCTTTTTAAGAACCTGATTGGTTTTTAGTTTCCTAAAAACCAAAGGGTCTGGTCTGTGCTCACTTTGTTAACCTATTGGTTGGTATATTATTCTCAAGTCTTCCCAGGTAAGGGGGTGAAGGGGCTTGGAGGGACATTTTGGGGAAATATGAACTCCAAGTGGTCCTTTTCCTGAATCTTTTTCTAAATCATTTCGTGGTGGCAGTAATACCGTCCAAGGACAAGGAAAGGATTTGTGCCTTGGGGAAGATTTTAACCTAATCTGGTAGAAATAAGCTTAGGAGGTCTTTCATGCGGGTCCCCACATCTGTAGCCCAGAGTTCAGAGTAGGGAGAGAATCCTGACAGCCCCCTTCTCTGGTCTTCCTGCGGTAGCACCGTCTCGCAGGGCCCCCTTGGCCACCCCTCACCCTGGCCCCTTTGGACCATTTTAGAGGGCCCCTGTTCCGCGAGCCCCCCCAGCACCTGCCCTTTCACAATCCTAGCCAGCTGCGTAGCCTGCAGCCGGTTCGCTTCTGGACCACGCCCATGGACCAACTGTACATGCTTGTGCTCCACACACTGCATTTCCTCACCCTCGTGTCCTGCCCCGACACCAAATGGCGGGACTACCTTCCACCTGTAAAGGGTGAGGAGCCATGGTGGGCCAGTCTCTATTCTATCTTGGTGCCACGGCCCACCAGGGACATCAGTTGGCAGCTCCTTCACGGAGCTGTGAGCATGAATATGTACCTGGCGTGGTTCACCCCCATTCTCGAGGCTTGCCCTTTCTGTGGTGTAAGGGAGAACCTGGCACATCCTACTACGAGAGCGCCATGTTGCAGCCCCTATTCCGGCTCCTACAGAACCTCTTGTTGAAGTTCTGGATCTACTTTTCCCCCTCATCTGTTCATTTTCGCACACCCTATCCATGGCCCCACGAAGTCGCGAGACCTCCTAATCAACCTCCTCCTGGCCAAGGTCACCATCTCTAACACCAGGAGGAGGATGCTGGATGCTGCCTCTGCGACTTTGGGGCCTATTTCCAGTCCTCCCTGGTCTCATTCCTCCAGGCAGAGTTCCACTGGGCAACGTCCGCTGGCTCCCTAGATCCCTCTGAAGAGCAGCGGGCAGAGTCTGGGATCCTCTGCTTGGTGTCCCCATCCGGAGCCCTTGTTTTGAACCTGTGACCATCACTCCGATCCCTGTTTTTCATTAGTTGGCCCATACTGGTGGTCAATTTTTACCGATACACCGTACTGGCCCAGATTCACCTCTGGTCTAAACCCCTTTGGGTCCCTGATACCCAGTGGCAGTCTTGCCTGAGAAGGGGCTGCACAATTCTACCCTTGGGGGATGTGCAAAGGAAACCAGGGGCATTGCTGATTTGCTGCTTGGCAGGCTGACAAGCAGTCAGTTCCTGTACATGGAGACCCATCAAGACAAGATCTCCCTTTGAGAGCCCCTCACTTACCCTTCCCTGCGGCCTCTGACAGCTTGTGTGCCAGGTTCTTCTTGTCCATGGCGTCCAGCACCTTCCCGGCCACTTCCACTGTGTAATCCTTCTCGTAGTAGCTGACATGCAGGCAAGTGATTGCTACAGCATCTGCTTTTTCCAGCTGGCTCCATTTTATGTGGTTATAACCTTCCTTTGGCTTTAAATTGTTCAGCTTGTCTTTAAACATCTTCAAGTCCGATTCGCCCAGCTCACTAATAGTGTCGATCAGACGGTCTCTCGGCGTCTTTTCCAGGCTGGCATTTTGCCCTGAGCCTATGAGCAGGGAGCAAAGTGTCCTGAGAAGGAAGTGAAACAAACTTTTGCCACGTTCACCCTTCATCCAGCTGAGTCCCGCCCTCCTCCCTTCTGCAACACTGGGCTAGGCTCTTTTGGAAGATTAAGTTTTGATCTGTCTCCTGATTTTTGTGGCCCTTTTGTGGAGTCAGGGGTTTTGCCACTGTGGGGGCGTAATGGTCCCTTGCTCTCCCATTCAGAGGGAGGCCACTTGGGCTTGTCTTGTCTGGCCAGGACTAGAGTCCGCAGGACAGCTAAGAGCCCGCAATAGGGCTGAGCGATCAATAGTACTGTCAGGCTTTAGCCTGGTTTTGGATGCTTCAAGCTGTCAGCCCTTAAACCAGGCCTGCACAACATGCGGCCCGCGTGGGGTCACTGTGCCGCCCGCGGGGTGTGAGTAGGCAAGCGGCGGGTGAGGGAGGGGGGCTGAGGAGGCGAACGGGAGCTTGGGGGCTGGGGAGACGAGCTCCGAGTCGGTAGCTGACCTGTTCTACTGATCTAGTCTGGCTCCCATCCCCTCTCCAAGGGTTGCAGCTGTCTGGAGGTGCTGCCTTCCACGCCTTCTTCATTCACACCTCATTCATTCAACAGGGCAATTGATTACAAAGTGGAGGGAAGATCTTATTCTTCTAGCAAAAAGACATTTTTCTTTTACCTTAATTATACTACCTTAGGGGCCCGCTATAACATATTAGCGAGGTTCAATACTGCTGTTTCAGCAGGGCGGCGCTGGGGAAGGAGGGTTTTTCCCCACGGGACAGGCGGCGCTGGGGGGGGGGGGGCGCTGGGGGGGGGGTTGGGCAGTCCGGGGGGGGGGGTTCAGCCCTCAGCTGTTTACTTTGGAGTAATATGGCCCTCGCCGCTTTACGAGTTGTGCAGGCCTGCCTTAAACAGAATCTATCTGGGCTGACTGAGGTCTGGGCGGAGCGGAGACAACCAGCAAGCAATCAGTCTCTAGGGGAGACGGGCCTGGGCTTGAGGAGGCTCAGGCAGCCAGCATGCAAAACTGTCTCAGGGCTGGCTTCAGCCAGCAAACAAAGTCTTCCAGTGCTGGCTTGGGTCTGGGCGGGGCTTAGGCAGCCAGAAAACCAACTGTCTATGGGGGAGATGGTAAGGGAGGCTCCTTCTTCAGGGCTAGAGCTTCCCTGCACAATGTAGGGAGTCAGCCACCCCGGGGTGGGGTGGCAGGGGGACGCAGGGCCACCCTACTCCACTGCATCCCAGCCCAGGGCCCTGGCAGGGACAGGATTCGCTGCCCTTGTGTGGGTGGGGATCCAGCCGCAACATGCCGACTGAGCCGCGCCTGGCTCTGCAGCCGGCTGCTCCGGGGCCACTTCCTGCCTCCCTGGGGTTTGTACCGGTAGCCTCCAGGCCTTTTCTGGCTCCTTAGGGTCCAGGGCGGCAGGCACTCCAGGCCAGTCCTCGTCAGTGTCTAGGGATCGGGAACTGCCAGACGTGGGTTCCCCTCTGGGATGCTGCAGAGAACAGGCAGAACGTCTTTCCTCTCCTCAGGATCTGCCCCAACTGTGCTGCAGTGCCTACCTTTTATACTCCCGGCCACGCCCCGGTACTTCCGGTGAGGGGGGCGGGGTGACCTAGGCTCTGCCCTCCAAAGGGAGGGTAATGGTCCCTCGCTTTCCCACACAGAGGGAGCCCCCTTGCCGCACTACAGGGACTGGTCAGTCTGCTCTGGCTACCCTGCTAGCTGGAGCTTTCCCTCCCTGGGCTGCTGCTACCCTGCCCCCCCACCCCACCCTTGCACCGGCAAAAAGGGCCAGGGTAATAAGAAGGGCAAAACCCGGAAAGCAAAACCTCCTGAGGGTGGGGCTGCCCTCCTTGCCGCGACCCCGACACCTGCCACAGCCCGTCCTTCCCCTGCCATTCCATCCACCAGCTCTGGGGGTGTTCCATCTCAGGCTCCCAAAGCGTAAGCCCAGGTGGCCACCACCCCTCCAGGTGCCACCGTGCCATCTGCCCCAACCACCGCCTCCGCTACCATCCCTGGCGGCCGGGGCACCTTCCCCTCGCTGATCAAGAGGCAAGGCGTCTGCTGCCTCCTGGTGCCCACCTCGTCCCACGTCGAAACATACGTGCGGGTGTCGGCCTGGGTGGTGGGTCCCACAGCCGTTGTGGCAACCTTCAAAATGTATGGAAAAGTCGTGTTCTTCCTGGTGTGGGAGGCCGCCACGCAGGAGGCGGTGGAAAAGGGCCTGGCAGTGGGGGGTTTGTCCCCCTAGAAGCCCTGGAGAACCTGGGCGTACAGGTGATGTTGACTTCCGTCCCACCCTTCCTCCCCAACACTGCCGTTACCTGCCCACTCCACCCTGGGGAAGCCCATTTCGGTCATCAGCCCTCTCCCGCTGGGCTGTAAGGACCCCACCTTCCGTCACGTTTTTCCTTCCACCAGCAAGTCCAAATCCAACTGCCACCGGCGGCACGTGATGGGGCGGTGCTTGAGGGGTCCTTCCTGGTGCCTTACCAGGGGGCCCACTACCGGGTCCACCATACAACAGGGGAGGCCAGGTGCTTCCTCTGCCAAGTGACGGAACATGTCCAGAGGGACTGCCCCCTGGCCCAGCATGTATGGGCATCTGTGACCCCTGAGGTGCAGGAGGGCACCGGCCCTGTCATCGCCGGTGACCCTGGTGGCCCGGCTACTGCTACCACTGCCTCTCCTCCTACTGTTGTAGCCCCCCCTCAGCCCACAGGGACAGCCCCGCCGTCGTGCCCAGACAAGCTGGCGGCCTCGCCTCCATCAGCTGCAGTTCGGTGGGGCCCGCGGAGGAGAGGGCGGCAAGACCCTTGCTGGCCAAGGGAGAGGGCCCGCCCTAGGGGGAGGTTTCCCTTCCCCACGCTGTCCCACCCTTGCCGCCCCAAGCCCGGAACCATCGCCCTTGCCCCCTGGCCCTGCTGACTGGCCCTTCACCTCCACCTTGGAGGGCTGGGTGCTCGTCCGGGGGAAGTGCGGCACCCGCAAATTGCGGGCTCAATCCCTCCCCTCCGACGAGGAGGGAGAGGAGGCCCCGTGAAAGATGCTGCAGGGGGCTGATGCTGCTAAATCTTCTGACGTGCCCCCAGAAGGATCCCAGCAGGAGGCGCTGGCCATGGAAGCGGACAGAGGCAATACTGCCCCCCTTGTCAAGTGCCCCCCGAGGAGGCCTCTGCAGGAGTTCCCCCGGTCCCTTTGCCACCTGTACCCCCCGCCGCCGCCGATGCCGGGACAATTGTTGCCCTGGTTACTTGCGGGGAGGACTCTGGAGCCGTGGGGACTGATTTTATGTCCATATTTGAGGAGATCGAGGCCCTGGGTCTGACCCCGGTCACCCAGGGGGAGGACGACCCCCCCCGCAGCAGGCTTCAATCCTGGCAGAGGCTTAGTCCTGCTGCCCCTCACCCCAAGCTGTCGCCCCCGGCTCTAGTCCTTGGGGCGCCCCTGGCCCTACCTGTCCGCCCGGCCACAGATGGCACGCCATCTGAGGCCGCCGAGCCTCCTGGGGCGATGGCCAATGCTGAGTGGCCGGGCCCCAAGCCTGTGGGCGCACCCTCCACCATCTGGGCAGAGCAGCTAGCCTCCCCTCCGGAGGGGGCCCCCACTGACAACTCCACCATGCCTAACACCGTGGCTGCGGGTGACGCGCTTATAGCAACTTCTGTGCCCGGTGTCAGCGAAGGTCCTCCCTGTCCCCATCCCCTTAGCCTGGATCCCTGGTTGAGAGGAGCTGCTGAGGACCGAAAACCCAACTTTGTTCTCACTCCCGCCCCATCTCTACCCCTGATCCTGCTCCCACCCCGTTCCTGCCCAAGCCCCAGTCCCCGCACCCGCTTCAGTCCCTGCCCCGATCCCACTCCTGCCCCCAACGCATCGCCTGCCCCTCTCCCCTCCTCTTCCCATGTTGCTGCTGCCCCCGAGGTTGTCTCATTCCCACTACCTACGGCCAACCCTCAGGAGGCAGTTTTCGTGTCTCCACTTCCCGATACTGTAGGGACTGCACTATTCCCTCCACCGACCTCTCCCTTGCCGGGGGTGGGGACGGGCTGCCCGGTGCTGTTGCTCCGGGGCTCGGCCCCTTGTTTGCCCATTTCCACAGGCCGCAAGGATCTCTCAGGGGCCCCACCGGAGGACAGCTTTGGGTTCGCTGCCACGTCCCCCTCTGCGCTGAGGGATGAACTGCGACGCTTCCTAATGGACACCCGTGGCTCGAAGGGCAAGGTGCAGCTCACCCTCCAGCACGGGGCGGACTTCCATCACATCCTTCTGTCCCTGAAGGCCCTTTTGGGGAAGGGGAGAGGGACTGGGAGGTGGGACATTGCAGCCTACCGGCAGGCCCGCAACTTGTGCAACTCCCTATTGACCTTTGGGGTCGAGACCGGGTTGTTGCGGGGCCTGCTGATCACCCTGCCCAGGAGGATCCACCCCAGCCCTCCCTATGACAGTTACCATCTTTGCTACATTAAACACCCGGGGCTGTAGGGTGGGTCTCCACAGGAGCCAGGTGCTCTTCTTCCTTTGGGAGCGGGGGTACTCTGATCTTCCAGCAGGAGACCCACACGGGTCCAGCCGTCGAGGTTAGCTTTCAGCTGGAGTGGGGGGGATGGGCTTTATTTCAGCCCCATCAGCGCCTATTTGGCTGGGGTGACCACCCTGTTCTCCCCTGAACTACAGCCCAAGGTGGTGGGGGGGGGGGGGGAGTCGCTGAGGTCATGCCAGGCCACCTGCTGCACATCCAGGCCTGTGTGGAGGGACTGACATTAAACCTAGTCCACATCTATGCCCCAAACACAGGCCCGAAATGAGTGCGTTTTTTACTGGCAGGCGTCAGACTTCCTCGGCCCTCTGGATCCTCCCGAGGGCCTGGTTCTGGGCAGGGACTTCAGCACCACCCTCAAAGACTGGGACCACTCAGGAGTCGAGAGTTCCCAGACCTCTGCGGGCGTCCTCCGGGAGATCGTAGACCATCACTCCCCCCTCATGGATCTGGAGGAGATGCGTGGAAGGGCCAGGGCCTTCTACGCAGGCCTTTTCTCCCCGGATCTGACTGATGCCAAAGCCTGCAGGGTGCTCTGGACTGAACTCCCGATGGTCAGCGTAGGCGACCGAGACCGGTTGGAGCCGCCTCTCTCTCTGGCCGAGTTCTAGGAAGCCCTCCATCTGATGCACACGAATAAATGCCTGGGCATGGACGGGCTGACCGTGGAGTTCTACCGCGTGTTCTGGGATGTCCTTGGCCCAGATCTCGTCACTGTGAAGGCAGACTAGGCCCCGTCACTGTCTGGGCCGAGTCCTTGAAAAGCAGGGTCCTCCCTCCCTTCGAGCAGGTGAACTGTGCCCGCCTTATTGCCAAAGAAGGGGGACCTCCGCGACCAATGGAACTGGCATCCCGTCTCGTTCCTCAGCACGGACTACAGGGTTGTAGCAAAGGCCATCTCGCTGCAGCTGGGGTCCATGCTGGCAGACGTGGTCCATCCCGACCAGACCTACACCGTCCCGCGCCAGACCATCTTTGATAACTTGTATTTGGTCCAGGACCTCTTGGAGCTGGGGCGTAGGGATGGTCTGTCATTCGCCCTCCTGTCCCTGGACCAGGAGAAGGCGTTTGACAGGATGGACCACAAGTATCTCCTGGGCACTCTGCGGGCGTTCGGCTTCGGGCCCCAGTTCGTGGGTTTTCTCCAGGTGCTGTACGCTGGTGCAGAGTGTCTGGTCAGGCTCAACTGGACCCTGACCGAGCCAGTCAGCTTCAGGCGGGGAGTATGGCGGGGTGCCCCCTCTCGGTCAGCTGTACGCTCTGGCGATCGAGCCCTTCCTCCGTCTCCTCTGCCGGAGGTTGACGGGGTTGGTGCTTCGGGAGCCGGAGCTGCGGCTGGTCCTGTCAGCATAGGCTGCCGACAATGTGCTCCTCGTGGTCCTGGACCCAGGCGACTTGGTGCAGGTGGAGGCCTGCCAAGCCGTTTACTTGGTGGTCTCCTCTGCCCGGGTCAAGAGCTCTGGCCTGGTGATCGGGGATGGGTGGCAGGCGAGCTCCCTCCCACCCACGCTTCAAGCCATCCGGTGGAGCGCGGGTCTGTTGCTCTATCTCGGCATTTATCTATCTGCCATGGATCCTTCTCCGCCAGAGAACTGGCAGGATATGGAGGCCAGGGTGGGAGATGGAAGGACTGCTCCGGTGTCTCTCCCTGCAAGGGACGGCACTGGTGCTGAACCAGCTCGTCCTGTCCATGCTCTGGCACCAGCTCAATACCGTGAGCCCGGCCCTGGGGATCCTGGCCAGGCTCCAGAGGACGGCCCTGGAGTTTTTCTGGCCGGGGCTGCACTGGGTCTCTGCAGGGGTCCTGAGTCTACCCCTGGAGAAGGGAGGACAGGGCCTGGTCTGCCTTCGTAACCAGGTCCATGTCTTCCACCTCCAGGCCCTGCAGAGACTCCTTTATGGTGCAGGTAGTCCAGCGTGGAGCAGGTTGGCACACGCCTTCCTCCGCCGCCTCTGAGAGCTCCGATACAACTGGAAGCTCTTTTCTTCACCTGAGCGGTCTTCCACAAGACCTCTCCAGGCTGCCGGTCTTCTACCGGGACCTCCTCCGGACCTGGAAGCCTTTTTTGGTGACCAGGTCCGTTGTGGTCACCGAGGGGGCCGACCTCGTCGCAGAGCCCATGCTACGTGTGCAAGTGGCAGTCTCCCTCGGTGTGCCGGAGGTTGGTCCTGGCAGAAACCGCCGGGGTCGGAGACCTCCTGGACTACGACGGGGGGACTGGGTGGATCCCTGTGCGCTCGGTCGGTGCACGGGGCTCTCCACCCTTCTGACCCCCCTACACATACTCCAGGAGGTGGGTGCTGCTTTGTCGCCCCTTTCTCTCGGCTTCCTGTGGCGGGCCCTGCGAGAGGGAGCTCCCTCCCCAAACCTCACCCCGGGCCCTCTGGATCTTTTTATTGGGCCCCTGTTCCGCGAGCCCCCGAGCTTCCCCACTCCCATACTCTGAGCCGGCCGCGCACCCTGCAAGCCGGTACGCTTCCGAACCGCACCCAGGGACCAACTGTACATGCTCATGCTTCACATGTTGCATTTCCTCACCCTCTCGTCCCGCCCTGACACCAAGTGGCTGGACAATTTACCGCCTGTGGAGGGTGAGGAGCCCCAGTGGGCCAGCCTTTATTCCACCTTGTTTCCACAGCCCACCGGGGACATCGGGTGGCGGCTCCTTCATGGAGCCGTGAGCACAGGCGTGTATCTGGCGTGGTTCACTCCCATACCTGAGGCCTGACCATTCTGCAGTGTGAGGGAGAACTTGGCACACGCCTACCTCGAGTGTGTCAGATTGCAGCCCCTATTCCGGCTCCTCCAGGACCTCTTGTTGAGATTCTGGCTGCACTTTCCCCCCCTCATCTGTTCATTTTCGCACACCCGATCCATGGCCCTACGAAGTCACGAGACCTCCTTGTCAACCTCCTCCTGGCTCTGGCAAAAGTCACCATCTATAACACCAGGAGGAGGATGTTGGAAGAGGGGATGCTCTGCAACTGTGGGGCCTATTTCTGTTCCTCCCTGGTCTCACGCCTCCAGGCAGAGTTCCACTGGGCATCATTCGCGGGCTCCCTAGACACCTTTGATGAGCAGTGGGCACTGTCCGGAGTCCTCTGCTTGGTGTCCCCATTTGGTACCCTTGTTTTGAACCTGTGACCATCACTCCGATCCCTGTTTTTCATTAGTTGTCCCCCGTATTAATTTGGTTCCTGGGTCCAGTGGTCCCTCCTGCTGAGCTGGGGGAGGGGCCTTTAGAAGTGGGCGGGCTTGCGCCCACCCACCTCCCAGGTTTTTCCAATAAGGCCTCACTACAGAGGGGCACCAGCGGGCTCAGCCTCAGATTCATTCCTGTTGCCTTGTGTTATTTAAGCACTCATGGGCACGGAGATTGGGAGGGCAAAGGGCACCTGTGCCCTGGCTGGGAAGGAAAGTGGAGTTAGAGTGAGCGGGGGGAAATAGGCAGGAAGAGTGGCAAGAGCGATACAAACACACACACACACCCCTCCCCCCAGAGACAGTTTCATATACAGAACAACACACAGACACACCACACTACACTCAGTTACACACAAACTACACACAGGGATACGTACACAGTTACACCGCAGACATACTGCACACAGAGACACACATGCATCCTGACACACGCACACACACTGACAATCACTGACAGATACACACCATACGCAGACACTTGCCACACACACACACACACACACACACACACACACACACACAGACTTGCATGCACATTTATGCACAGACACACCCAAATACCTACACAGATACACCCCCTCCCCCAAATCCCCATTTACAGATCAGAGGAATGTGGAATATCCCGTTTCTCCAGCAACAGGAAATGGATTGTGCCAATAAAATCTTGAAGCTAGTCTTAGTCACTTACGTAAACTATGATACTTTTGCCTAAGGAAGGACGACATGAAACAAGTGTTATTAAATATAAGAATGGTCTATATCCACAGTGGTTCTCAAACTTTTTAGATTGGCGACCCCTTTCACACAGCAAACCTCTCAGTGCAACCCTCCCATATAAATTAAAAACATTTTTTTATATTTAACGTTATATCGAATGCTAAATTTAACCCTATTGTTTAAAATGAATTGACCTTTTCTCACTGCTTTTAAATTAAGACTAAAACACGTTTGATCAAATTTTGTTATAAGCAGAAAAGGTTTTTTTTTTTAAATAGTTCCTGTTTAGTACTGAAGAAACGTTGCCAATATCACATTTCACAGCAGACTTAGCACTCCATTGCCATCCTTATTTCTGATGAAATCTAACTGGCACTTTGGCAAATTGATTTTATTAAGTATAAAAAGTAGGATTAAAGTTGTTTTAAGTAATAACAGACAGAACAAATATCAGAGGGGTAGCCGTGTTAGTCTATATACACAAAAATAACGAGGAGGCCGGTGGCACCTTAAAGACTAACAGATTTATTTGGGCATAAGCTTTTGTAGCCAAAAAGCCCCCTTCATCTGATGCCCCTTCGCATCTCTGTAAAATCCTTCTCAGATCACTTGTTTTTTCTGACCTGGGTCCAGCAGTTCTCTCCCACCCCTGTGGTTACAGTCCTTTTGTTTCCAGGAGCTTTCAGGTATCTCTTTGGGGTGGGGAGCTGTCTCTTAAGCCAGTTAAAGACAATCCTTGCTTACTTCCCCCGCCTTACATAGAATTTCCCTAAGGCAGAAAACCTTTGTTTGGTTAAGTAACAAATTCAAGATGGACTCCAATATCAGGTGACATGGTCACATGTCTCTGTAAGACCCCAGTCTCCTTGGGCTGGCCCACATGTACACAGGAAGGCTTGCAGGTGAACAGAGCCCTTCACAGTTCATTGTTTCTGAAGCACCCTTAATGGCTTCCACTTAATATGTCTACATCAGTAGTACAAGTTTATACCTTCTTCTCCTAACTCCAGACATAGAAATAATACATGCAAATAGGATGAACACACTTAGTAGATTATAACCTTTCTAATGATAAGTTACACAGGGCATTTAGCATAAAGCATTCTCCAGTCATGTCATGTTCATATTCATAAGCATATTTTCATAAAGCATATTGTGACAAAGTTCCTCCTCTATCTTGGTGGGTCCTGCGCTTATTGGCAGATTTTTTTGCCTCAGAGATTCACCATGTGGGTTGGGGAACAGCCCAGAGACCTTCCCCTCCAGGAGGACCCACAGTTAAGATCAATTGGGAGGTTTGGGGGGAACCCGGGCCCGCCCTCTACTCCAGGTTCCAGCCCAGGGCCCTGTGGACTGCAGCTGTCTAGAGTGCCTCCTGTAACAGCTGCATGACAGCTACAACTCCCTGGGCTACTTCCCCATGGCCTCCTCCAAACACCTTCCTTAGTCTCACCACAGGAGCTTCCTCCTGGTGTCTGATAATGCTTGTGCTCCTCAGTCCTTCAGCAGCACACCCTCTCAGCTCCTTGCACATCTTGCTCCTAGCTCCTCACACTCACACCACAAACTGAAGTGAGCTCCTTTTAAAACCCAGGTGCCCTGATTAGCCTGCCTTAATTGATTCTAGCATCTTCTTCTTAATTGGCTCCAGGTGTCCTAATTAGCCTGCCAGCCTTAACTGGTTCTAGCAGGTTCCTGATTACTCTAGTGCAGCCCCTGCTCTCGTCAATCAGGGAACAGAAAACTACTCATCCAGTGGCCAGTATATTTGCCCTCTCCCAGACTCCTGTACCCCACTGGTCTGCGTCTGTCACAATATGGAGTGCAACATTACAGGGTCGTTCAAGGGTTGTTCTGCCTTGTGCCTGCCATTGCCAATCTGAACAATCTGTGTATCTTTTCTGTTTTGGTGGTGTTCTTAAATGTAAGTCAAGTGCGTTAATATGCCCATTAAAAACTGGTTTCAACATCCTGGTATTGGAGCTCACTCTGGAGGATAGATTCTTTTTGAAAAACTGGGAGAGGCATTATTGCAGTGGGTTCCACAGTGCTACACCCATGAAGAGTAAAACAAAAATGTGGAGTAGTGACATGACAAATGAGGCGTCCAGATCTACATTTTTTGTAATTAGTTACTACTCAGTACTTTAAGTTACCCTTAAAAGCTGGTTGTCTCCATTTGGGAAGCTTTACTGGGCAGGAGACAGCAGCGGTTAGCTTCTCTGTCTCATTGTACTGAGCTGAGCCACTGTGACCACACATTGGAGTGGCAATGTCAAAACCATCCCATCAGCACATGTAACAATATCCCTCAATGGAACAACAAGACATGTGCGGCTCCTTCCGGGTTTGTGTTACTGTGTGGAACTCCAATCGTTGCAATAGATCCAGTCATTCTTTGTAGATATCAACCTATATCTGTGTCCGGATCCAGTATTGGTAGTGATATTGTACAAGAAATGTACATGGAATCAGACACTGAACAAGATTGTGTCACTGATCCCAAATTATGCATTGTGCTAAAAGGAACTTGCCTACTTAATTTAACACATTGTTGATCTACTGTAGTATTGCTGAGCACTGGGGACAACACCATTCAATTAGCTGTTTATCTCTACTAAGGTCAGGCAGTTTTCCTTTTTCAGTATTTTCTAATGAACTGATTCTGGTGGTTAGCACTTAACATCCATAATAAGCGGTACAGGTAAGTTCTCTACCAATACAATTTTCCCTTGTCTTTAGGCTGTTTACTATAACTGATTTTTACTTGTGTTTGATTAAACAGTTTAGCAACATCATGCATACTGTACATGGTCTATCGTTTCTCAATAGCCAGGCCCTCAGTGCCATGGTTCAGAGACGGTTTCCGCTGTCTGGTGGTCCAAATGGTTAATGTGTTTTTTTAACGTATGTTTTTACCATGTAATAGTCACCAAGTTACTTATAACACAATCTATGCTTTTGTTCTGTTTTTTCCCAATTCTTTAGCACAAGTAGACCTGCTTTGGCAGTTTTTGCAAAGACATTTATTTTTACTTCCTTATCTTGTGCATTACGTTAGTATTGTAGAGTAATTTCCCCCTACTGTTACTCACACCTTCTTGTCAACTGTCTGTAATGGGCCACTCTCATTACCACTTCAAAAGTTATTTTTCCTCCCTTGGGATCCTGCTGTTAATTGATTTATCTCGTTAGACTGACCTCACACTTGGTAAGGCAACTCCCATCCTTTCATGTATTTATACCTGCTCCTGTATTTTTCACTCCATGCATCTGATGAAGTGGGTTCTGGCCCACGAAAGCTTATGCCCAAATACATATGTTAGTCTCTCAGGTGCCACAAGGACTCCTGGTTGTTTGTGCTCATACAGACTAACACAGCTACCCCTCTGAAATTTTGAGGGTATTAAACGCTTATGACATTTGATTGTACTTAGCATAGGTGTAGTTTGACTCCTATATTTGGGGCAGCAGCTCCAGCCAGGCCAACAAGGCTGCATGTGGCAGGCAAATTCCACTCCTGCCTGAGGCTTGCAGGGCTGGGCCTGCTGTGGGGTCACCGCTGGCCTGTGGGGCCAGGCGCTGCGTCAGGGTTTCTTTGGGTCTCTCACAGGGTCCCAGGGAGGAGTTAACCAGGGCCATGGAGTGGCTAAAGTGCGGGAGCCCTGAGCTGGGGGAGGGGGCCTTGGAAGCCACAGCTGGAAACCACCCAGCTTTCAGGGGCTTCGCTGGGAGGGCTAGGGCTGCCCCACTCCCATGCGTGGGTTTCCTGTTGACTCAGAGTCAGCCCTGTGCTCGGTCACATGGTGCCGCCAGGCCTCCTCCCTGCACGGCAGCTGCTGGAGCGGAGTTAGATTTTCCTACTATCTAACCTCAATCTCCTTTGCTGCAGATTATGCCCATTACTCCTTGTCTTACCTTCCGTGGACATGGGGAACAATTGATCACCTTCATCTTTATAACAGCCCTTAACAGCCTAGAAGACTTCTCAAGCTCGACTGAAAGGTTCCAGTTCATGGAGAATCCACCTGGGAAGTTGTTCTCTTTGATTTAGGTAGTTTTAGGACCCCAGTAGCCATGGCACCCCTGTGAGGTTCATTGTACAAAGGGGAAACTGAGGCATGGCGAGACTAAGTGACTAGCCCAAGGTCAGTTTGTGGCAGAGCAATGGATTGAACACAGGTCTACCAAGTCTCCACCTAGCACCCTATTGACCATTCTTTTTCCCCTTTTTTCAACTAGAATAATACATTCCTCACACACCAGTCTTCCCACTGACATCAGTGGCACTACTCAGCGTAAAGGTGATGAAGTCAGGCCCTGCTGTATCTTCTGCAAAGTGCCTGGCTCATTTGGGGGCACTATAAAAAAGTAAATTCTCCCCCCCAAAAAACTGTATTAAGGTTAAGAAAATAACCTGCTGGCTGATTGTGCTACGTCTCTCTCTATATGCTGCGTCAAAGAGAGAATACCAGCCTGCTACTGCTGCTAGCTAATGAAGTTGCTCCTTTACCTCACGCGGTAGAGCACTGTGTGGGAGAGCCTCCCCCTATACCAACCTCTAGTGCAGCATTAGGCTCAACTCCCCGTACTTCTAACAATCCAAATGTTCCTTAGGGTCACTCATCCAAGTCTTGCAGCCATTTAGCTTATGAGACAGACCCACTATCCTAGGTGCTGTAAGAGGAGAGCACCACAGCTGGGGCTTTCACCGGAGCCCAACCAAATCTCCGACACACCATTGAACCTGCCGGCTGAAAAGATCAAGGAAAACACCCTCGCGGCTGATGGACGAGTTCTCTGTATTAAAAAGAGGCAATTGTTTTATTGACCAAAAATATGGAATGCAGTATCCTGGCCAGTTGGTACGACTGAAAAGGCTCTGGGTTTCCTTGGCCAGCGGGAGCTGGTAGAGCAGCAGGGCACGGTCTTCATTCCAGTGTTAATCGTCTCTTTCACTGCGTCACGTCGGCTGCGAAGGCTTCAGCGCAGAACTCGATGTTATCGTAGGTCTATCTCGTCTCCTGGGGACAGGGGAGTGAGTCAGAGACAGCTGCATAAAGGAACGGGGCTTGGGGTGGGTTTTATGCTACTTGATCTGGAAGTTCTCTGGTGTCTTTCCCAAGGATCTCAAAGTGACTAACCCTAGGGGTCCCCATCTACCTTTGGATCTCCATCCCTTGAGCTTCCCGTCAGCAGACATCACCATGATTAAAAAGGAGGTCGGTGTCTTCATCCCCATCTAAAGATGGGCTGATTGTGGCACAGAGGGCAGAAGTGATTTTCCCAAGGTGACCCCTCAGGACAGCGGCAAAGCTGAGAATAGAGCCTGACCCCTCATCCTCTGCATGATCCATTAGGCCACACTAGCCTATTGTATTGCTAACCCCTAGAGACCAGGATGCCAGTCGATTGACCTCTCTGCTCTTCAGCCAAATCTTGCTGCTAAGTATGGGTTGTGATGAAGTGGGAAGTTTTGGTAATATTTTTTATGAAGCCGATGTGTGCCTCAGTTTCCCCTCTCTGCTGTGTCTGGCCTCAGGGCTGACCTGAGTCAAGGGTTACCGTATTTCAAGTTTTCAAAAATGGGAACTGAGGGGGGAAGGTGGAGTGGGGTACAATTGGGGATACTGGAGGGTGCACCTACGGCGGGGGTACTCACTGGAGGGTGGGGGGATGTTGCTCCCTGTCATGGGGGCAGGACGGCTGGCGCAAGTCCAGAATGCAGCGACAGCCACCAGTTAGTACCTCCCTGCGGGACCCCGTTCCCCGGGGCTGGGAGCCGGGGCCTGGGTGGGCAGGATCGGGCAGCTGTGGTTGCACCAATCAGCTGCAGATGCAGGGGTGGGACCAATCACGAAACTGAACAATTGGGACTCTTGCTGAGCTCCAGGGTCTGCTCTGCAAAACACCTGGACATTTCCTGTTATCTGAAAAATCTCCCTGGACGGAGGAAGGAGGCTCATAGGCAACGTGCAGGAAAACCCGGACGTCTGGTCACCCTACCTGAATCTCCAGCCCTGGACGAGCTGGGCCTGTGTTCCCTGGGTATGGGGGCGGCTACACCTGCTGGGAGACAACAAGGAGCTCACTCAGAAAGGGACCGGATCAGCCTCTGCCCCTGCTGGGATCCCGCCTGACACTCTCCACATTGCCCAGCTATCTGTTGGATTCCCGCCCCCCTCCAGCCTGCACTCCCCATGCCACCTCCCTCCCCCTCTGCCCAGATCCCTCCCCCATCCCGGCCTGCCCTCCCCACACCTCCCGCCTCCCGCACTGCCGGGATCCCTCCCTTCCCCAGGAGAAACCCCTCAGTCTTTGGCCAATTCCCCATAGCACAATCTCAGCTTTCTACGGCAGCAGGGAGCTCGTGGACAGCCAGCCCATGGGTGCAGTTAACCCAGCTCCATAAATTACATAATGCACTGGGGTGGACGGGGGACTTGAACATCACCCAAAACCCATGTTACTGTCCTATCCCCCACACAGCTGGACGAATGTTCACCCACCTGTGACTCTGGTCCGGGTGCTGCTGGTCGGTGCTGGTGTCTGCTGGGCGCCACCTGTAGTTGTAGGAGAGAAGGAGGAGAGAGGTTCAGTTCTCAGGGGCTCACCCCGAGCTAGCCGCTCCCCCACAGGGACGGGGATTTAGGAGCCGGCAGGAGAAGGTTTGGAGTGACCCATAACTGAGTTGGGGAATGTTCCAATGAGGAATCAATGGCGGGGAAGAGGAACAGAAAAAACTCCCCCATAGAAAGGAGAATGTTTGGTTCACTGTTGGACTGATGAAGCAAGAAAAATAACTGTTTCTTGGATCCAGGACTCCTCCCTCCAGGTGTGAGCAACTCCACATCCATCTATTTATTCCCCATCCCCATTCCTCCTTCTCTCCCTTTCCAACACCCCTATCTTTTCCTATCTGTAGATGAATAGATCTTTCCCTCTGTGTCTCTCATCCCCTCACCCCCCAACAACAACTTGATGTCTCTCGGATGGGTGTCTCTCTCCCATACACAATTCCCCAGTGTGGAGCCGTGATCCCCTCTGGGTGTGGAGGGGTTCATATCCCGTTTGGGAAAGGAGAAGGAAGAGATGGGGGTTGGGCTGGTACAAGCGAACCATCAACTACTGGCCTGGCCCTGTCTGGACAGAGTTGCCTCGGTGATACAGTGGAAGACCCTAACTCCTTTTGTGGACCTAGAGCAGGAAGTTAGGTGTCTAAACCAGGGGTGAAAGTAACTTAAAGGTATTACTGGTACGAGGGCCTGGCTCTGGGCTCTTGGAAGGGGCAGGGCCTTGGGCAGAAGGGGCGGGACTGGGGGTCAGCCTCCCCCAGCCAGCTCTTCAATGCTGCCTGGCTGGTGCTGCCTGGGGCTCTGGCGGGTATTTAAAGGGCCCGGGGCCCCGGTCGCTGCCATGGTAGCCAGGGGCAGCAGGCTTGTAGAAATGTTGGTGGTGCCCTGAACCCGCCCCTCCAAACTCTGCCCCCGCCTACCTGCCTAAGGCTCTGGGAGGGAGTTGGGGGGGGGAGGTCTGGGGTGCAGGCCTTGAGCTGGGGCAGGGGATTGGGTGCAGCTCTGGGAGGGAGTTTGGGTGGAGGAGAGGGTCTAGGGTGCAGGCTCTGGGATAGCATTTGGGGGCAGGAGGGGGTATATGGGAAGGGGGTGGGGGTCCAGGCTCTGGGACAGAGTTTGGGTGCAGGCTCTGGGCTGGGGCAGGGGGTGGAGGTGCAGGAGGCAGGGTTGAGGGGTGCAGGGTCTCGGCAGGAGATTGGGGTCAGGAGGAGGTGCGGATGGAGGGGGTGTAAGCTCTGGGAGGGAGTTTGGTGTCAGGAAGGGTGTGTGGGAAAGGGGTGGGGGTGCAGGCTCTGGGAGGGGCTGGGGAGGTGCGGTGCTTACCTGGGGCTCCTAGACAGGGCGGGCAGGGGGGCCTCCGTGTGCTGCTACCCCCAGGTACTGCCCCCGCAGCTTCCTATTGGCCACAGAGGCACTTGGGGTGGAACACAGACACCCCCCCCCGCCCACGGGCCTCAGGGAGGGGCCAGCAGCCACGTGGAGCGAGCAGGCAGGAAGTCACTCAGCTCCTCTGCGCTGCTGGTGGTGGGTGGGGGCCCTGGGCCGTTTTAAATCACCCGGGGACATGCGGAGGGGAGTGCCCTGGGGCGGAAGGCAGGGCCAAGGGAGAGACTTAGCCTCAGACATTGATGGAGCCAGGCCCCATCAATGTCTGACATTGATGGGGCAATGTCTGCACCCCAGACCTCCCCCCGCTCCCCCTCCCCAGACATTGGTGGAGCCAGGAATATTCCTGGTGCCGGGCACCATGGGCCCATAGAACTCGCCACCTATGGTGGTAGCAGCGGTGGTGGCCAGGAGCCCTGGGCCCTTTTAAATTGCGGGGGCCAAGGAAACTGTCCTGTTTGCCCCCGCCCCTGTCGGCGGCCCTGCCGGTAGGGTCCTTGACGGCCTTGGGCTTTAACATCTGTCTATGGGCCCGTACTGGCGGTCAGTTCTTACCGGTACACCGTACCGGCCCATTTCACCTCTGGTCTAAACCCCTTTGGATCCCTGATACCCAGTGGCAGTCTTGCCTGAGAAGGGCCTGCACAATTCTGCCCTTCGGGGACTGTACAAAGGAAGCCAGCAGCATTGCTGATTTCTCTGCCTGGCAGGCCGACAAGCAGGCAGTTCCTGTACAAAGAGACCCACTGAGATGAGATCCCGTTAGGGAGGGGGCGATCGCCTCTTGAGAGCCCCTCACTCACCCTTCTCTGTGGCCTGGAACAGGTTGTGTGCCAGGTTCTTCTTGTCCATGTCCTCCAGCACCTTCCCGGCCACTTCCACCGCGTAATCCTCCTTGTAGTAGCTGACTAGCAGGCGAGTGATTTCTACAGCATCTGCTTTTTCCAGCTCTCCCCATTTGATACGGTTATAACCTGGCTTGGGCTGGAAATTGTTCAGCTTGTCTTTAAACGTCTTCAAGTCCGACTCGCCCAGCTCTCTAATGGTGTCGAACAGATGGTCTCTCGGCGTCTTTGCCATGCTGGCTTTTTGCCCTGAGACAACGGGCAGGGAGCAGTGTGGAGAAGGAAAGTGAAACAAACTTTCACAAGTCCCACCCTCTTCTCTTCTGTGACCCTGGGCTGTGCTCAGTTGGAAGATTAGCAGTTTTGATCTGGCTCACGATTTTTGTGGCCCTTTTGTGGGGTCGGGGGTTTTGCCGCTATGGGGGCTTAGCCTCAGATTCACTCCTGTTGTCTTGTGTTATTCAAACACTCATGGGCACGGAGATTGGAAGGGCAAAGGGCATCTGTGCCCTGGCTGGGAAGGAAAGTGGAGTTGGCGTCGGGGGGGGGGGGAAATGGCAGGAAGAGTGGCAAAGCGATGCACACACACACACACACACACACCATGCAGAGACACAGTTACATACAAACACACCCCTCCCCCCAGAGACAGTTGCATACACAGAAGAACACACAGACACACCACACCACACTCAGTTACACCCAAACACTACACACAGGGGCACATACACAGTTACACCACAGACATACCGCACACAGAGACACACATGCAGCCTGACACACACACACACACTGACAATCACTGACAGATACACACACCATACGCAGACACTTGCCACAGACACTGTGACACAAACACACACACACACAAAGACTTGCATGCACAGTTATGCACAGACACACCCAAATACCGACACAGATACACACTGACTGATACATCCCCTCCCGTGAATCCCCATTTTCAGATCAGAAGAAAGTGGAATATCCCATTCCTCCAGCAACAGGAAATGGGGTGTGCAAATAAAATCTGGAAGTTAGTCTTAGTCACTTAAGTAAGGGTGGATGTGGCCTATTCCCTACAGTTGACAAGAAGGGGTGAATATAAACAGAGGGAAAATTACTTTTTGCAGTGCTAACAAGACTAACAGATTTATTTGGGCATAATCACATTGTCTTGTCAACTGTTGGGAATAGGCCTCATCTACCCTAATTGAATTGGCTTCGTTAGCACTGACCCGCCACTTGGTCAGGCAACTCCCATCTTTTCATGTGCTGTGTATTTATACCTGCTTACTGTATTTTTCACTCCATGCATCTGATGAAGTGGGTTTTAGCCCGCGAAAGCTTATGCCCAAATAAATTAGTTGGTCTCTAAGGGTACGTCCAGACTACCCGCCGTATCGGCGGGTAGCGATCACTTTATCGGGGATCAATATATCGTGTCTCGTTAAGACGCGATATATCGATCCCCGAACGCGCTCCCTGTTGACACTGGAACTCCACTGGAGCGAGCGGCAGTAGCGGAGTCGACGCGGGAGCCGCGGCCGTCAATCCCGCGCCATGAGGACGGGAGGTAAATCGGCATAAGATATGTCGACGGTATTCCCGTAGCTGAAGTTGCGTATCTTACATCTACATCCCCTCCCCTCCCCCCCAGTGTAGACCAGGCCTAAGGTGCCACAGGGACTCCTAATCCTCGATGAAACATACAAAGCCTCTGCTAAGAAAAGGAGCAAAGACATTTGTTATACACTGGTGCCATCTACTGGATATTGAAGGCACTGAGCAATCCAAAATCTGAGCGCCAACAGCCAAGCAGAAAATACCTCCACCGAACCCCGAAACAGGGTCTAAAAAACGTCAGAAGTTGCTGACTCCGACAAAGAAGCTGCCGTGACGTGGACACACTCCTCCTATCCCAGGGTGACCAGCAGTGAGATTTAATTTCAGAGATTATTCTTTCTTTTTACGGCTCAGGCGAGGTCTACACTAAAACGTTAGGTCGACTCAGCTACGTCACTGAGGGGTTTGAAAAATCCATATCCCTGAGCCATGTAGTTAAATTGACCTAACCCCCAGTGTAGAAAGCACTAGGTAGCTACTGCCTCTCGGGAATGTGTGTGTGTGGATTAATCCCTCCCATCTGTGTAGCGAGTGTAATTGCTAGTTCTCTTGTTGCGGCTGCACTCTCTCTAGTGAGACCTCGAGGAACTGCATTTTGGCTTCTAAGTAATGCTACGTGGATGTTCCTCCTTGGAACACCCAAGTCAATTGAACTAAGAGAATCTCACAGAAAATGTTTAAGCGCCTGCTTTTGATGCTTTAAACAAGTTCCTTTCAAAGCCAACATGAGAAACAGCAAAGACCAGATTCCTCAAGGTGCAGCCTGTGAGACGTAACTTTACTCCTTGGAGAATTACTTTAGGTGCGGTAAGTGTGTTCAAAATACTGAAGAACTGATAACTGTTGATTATAGATCTGGGTCATTCATGGTGAATTAATATACTGGTTGGCTGGTTAAGAATAACCCAGTGTCCTCATTTGAGACATTCTGACCGAGGTTAAACTAGATCTGAGAAGGACCCAACTTTAAAATCAGAAAGCCAGCACTCCCGGGATGCAGTAAATTAAATTCCAGCTGAATTAAATTCCAGCCCCAAACTGGCTATGTTTCTCCAATAGGAAAATCTAGTTTGTTAGATTTTCAGATGAAATCTAACTGGCACTTTGGCAAATTCAAAAAATTGACACCCCCCCCCCCCCCCCCCGCCCATTCACACTTACTCATCTCCCTGCTACCCTGGACCAGACTCATGGCCCATCTAGGCCAGTATCCCACCTCTCCTTGATCGGCTGTGGGTGATGATCCCTCATAATAATTCTCTGTTTCCCCTCATACCCTTTGTTTGTTCAGTCCGTAAGCTCTTCAGGGCAGGGACTGACTCTCACTGTGGCTCTGTGCAACATCTGACCCACTGGGGGCCCTGATCCCGGTCGGGGTCTGCACAGTGCCAGGCACAATGGGGCCCTGATCCCGGTCGGGGTCTGCACAGCGCCAGGCACAACGGGGCCCTGATCTCGGTCGGGATCTGCACAGTGCCAGGCACAATGGGGCCCTGATCTTAGTTGCAACCTCCAACTGCTACCATAACAAGCAATAATGACGAGATGCCTGTAATGCACTCACATGGGTGTGTGCCAGAAAGATAAATCCACTAATGCTGGTACAGTGCCCAGTAAATAAGGTGTCCGGGCCCATATAAAGCCGTAGCTGATCCCTCACAGACTGATTGGGGGCCGTACGGCAGATAGAAGCCCAGACACACACGTGCACACAGGAGGCAGAGTGGACATGACCATGTTTTATTGGAGACTGTATCTGGGTGGATGCGAACATGCTCAGAGCCCAGCAGTGGCTGTACAGATCCCGGAGGCTTGGAACCACGTCGGGTCACTGCCCGTCCCAGGGAGCTTGGAGTTGGGCTACATGGGATCCGAATGTGTGGAGGAGCAGTGATGGCATGGGGTGTGGCTGTGGTACTTCCAGCTATGTGGGCATGGCCAGGGAGTCTCTGGTAATGGACACATGCTTGGGCAGGATTGAGATGCCTTTGGTAATGGGGGCATGAACCTCTGGTGATGGGGGGCCATGATAATGGCTCTTCTGTTGATGGTAGCATGACAAGGCATCGTTACGGAGCTACTGGCGATGTAGGATGTGGTTAGCTGTGGTTACAGAGCATCTGACAACATAGTTATGGAACTTCCAGCGACGCTGGCCATGGTTGAGGCACCTCCTGGTCTTGTGATGTCAGGCATAGCGAGGCATGGCAGGGCACGGCTTCTCTGGGGATGTGGGGTGTGGCTTGGCGTGGTTTCAGCACCGCCAGCCCAGGTGACATGGTTGGGAGTGCCTGTGACTCACTTGGCGATGTGGCATGGTTGGGTATGGCCGTGAGGATGTGGGGTGAGGTTATGGCACAGCTGGTGACGTAGGGCCGGCTGGGCATGGTCATGGCTCTTCTGGTGACGTGGGGTATGGTTGGGCGTGGTTGTGGCACCTTCCGCTCTGGCATCTTGGGTCAAGGTTGGGCATGGCTGGGGCACATCTGGCAGCATAGAGCATGGCTGAGCGAGTCTACAGCGCCTTTGGCAACATGGTTATAGCACTTACAGCTCCGTGGGGCGAGGTTGGGCGTGGCTACGGCACCTCTGCCTCTGCGGGGCACCATTAGGAGGCCTCCGGCTCCGGCGTGTAGATGACCAGCGGCTGGCTGTTCTTGCCCTTGTCGTGCCAGCAGACGTCGAAGAAGGGGTAGACAGTGGTGGTGAGGCGTGAGTGGAAGGCAAAGAGCGGCACCAGGTTGTCCTCGTCGCTGGCATCGTAGAACCCCAGCATCCCATCCTCGAAGCTGAGATACAGCCCGATCCGGCTGGGCTTGGTCTCCACCCGCAGCAGCCGCGGCTCCTTATGCTCCACATGGGCCTCGTAGTTCTTGCCTTCCTTGCAGCCCACCAGCCAGAAGCCGTTGGAGGGCAGAGCCTGGAGCCGACCCTTTCGCCCCGCCTCGGCCGAGATAACGCCCAGCGCCCAGCGCGGCTTGTCGCCCACCGTCACCTCCCAGTAGTGCTCGCCGCTGGAGAAGCTCTGGCGGCTCACCACGCAGTTGGACTTGTCGAAGCGGCCCGGGTCGTCCGAGCTCACCGGCTGCTTGTGCTCTACGCACTCCACCCGCTTGCCGTCCTCCGACACCACCAGGTTGGGGTGGGCCGTGTCTGGGTCAAAGGTCAGGTTCTCCAGAGCTGGTGGGAGGGGAGGGGGAGAAAGGAATGGGGCATCATGTGGAATCCTGGAAAGTTAGCCCAAAATTCCACCCCTGGTCACCTCCCACCTTCCCCATTTTTCCTAACTCTTCTTTCCCACGCAGCACCCCAACCGTCCCCTTCAAGGGAGGCCAGGATCTCGGGTGGGGGCCAGAGGGTGCCCAGCACACTGGGGCCTAATGAGTAGAGTACTGCACTGGGCCCAGGACTCCTGGGTTCTATTCCCAGCTCTGCCACGGGTCTGTTGAGCTGATCACTTCACTCAGGGTCTGTTTAGCACCCGGCACAACTGGTGATTGCCGTGCAGGGTAAAGGAGAATAGAATATATCCTTGGATATATACAGGGATCCCTCGCCCGCTGCGGAGATGCAGCCACTTCTGGGGCAGGAGGACTATTTATACAGGGATCCCTCGCCTGGTGCTGAGATGCAGCTACCTCTGGGGTGGGGCGCAGGGTTTGTTTAGCAGTCGTGCTGCAATCCTGCATTGAAAGCGAAGGTAGAATGTAGAGACTGGAATGGAGTCACCACAGCTGGGATTTTGCCAGGACATTGTGGTTAACTCACTGACTCTTGGAAAAATGCCAGGGATATTTAAAAACCACGAATGGCCAGAGTGTTGGTATGAATCTCATTTGAAATGCAACAGAGCTCCCCCATGCACTGCGCTGGGGCCCTGGGGCCAGCGCTGACTGGGAGGGGAGAGCGCCCCCTACTGAGCCACCGACCTGCTCTCTGCAGCACAGCGCCCCCTAGCGCTGCACTGGGACAGTGGGGCCAGCAATGACAGAGCAGCCCTACTGATCCGTCTCCTGCAGCTGCCCTACCTGGCATCAGTGCACGGAACATCTTCCTCCACACCTGGAACTTGAAGTCATCTGTGATGATTGGAAGCTGGATGTCCATCCGGGCGACTGGCGGGGACTCTCCCAGGATCTTCTGCAGCCTGTGGGGAAGGAAGAGCCAGTCAGGGGGCCATGTGCCCAGGGAGGGGAACCAGTGGGGATGGGGGGGTGTAGGGAGGTCAGAAGGAGAGGATAAGGGGCGATGCGGAGGTCAAGACTGTGTGACTCAGTTCTTGGATCCATTCATCCAGCAGGGAATGTTGTCTTCCCGAGACCTGAGTGTGCGAGGCTCGTGTGCAAGGGGAGGGGTGTGAGCAGACCTGGGTGGAACACACAGTAAGAGAGTTCACTCTAGATTTGTACAATAGGAGAGGCAGGCTGGCCTCATGGTTAAGACACTGGCCTGGATCTCAGGACACTTGGGTTCAATTCCTAGTGCTGCCACAAACCCACTCATGCAAGTCACTGAATCGCTCTGGGCCTCAGTTTTCCCATCTGTAAAATGGAGCTAATAATCCCTTCTTTGCCTAGAATGTGAGCTCACTGAGTGTCTGAGCAGCACCTGCCATAATCAGGGCCCCCAATCTTGGTTGGCGGTGGGAGGGGGAAGTCTGTGCAGCACCTGACACAATGGGTCCCCTGATGTTGGTTGGGGGGTCATGTAGCACCTGGCACAGTGGGGGCCTCCATCTCAAGTGAGGTCTGCACAGCGCCCGGCATAATGGGGCCCCGATATTGGTTGGAACATGGAGGTGTTACCCTAATGTAAGGCACGGTAGGGAGGGGGAACATGTGGCGGGAAGGAGTGTGCCAGGAATACTGACACTGTAGGGGGCAAGAGATGAGCTAGTGTGCAAAATGAAGGCAGTGAAAAGGGTGAGTGTGCAAGAAGGCCTGAGTATGGTCAGGGGTGCGTGTGCAAGGGCAGAGGGGGGTGTGAGAAGAGCGAGCCAGAGCACACGCTTGTGAGAGGAAGTTGGTGAGCGAGCGAGGCCTGGGGCAGAGGCTCCCAAGGAGACAGTTGTGGGCAAGCGTGTCTAGAATGTGGTTTCCAGTTCTGGGCACCCATGTTCAAGCAAGATGAAGCCAGAGTGGACCAGGTGCAGCCATGGGCAATCGGGGGCCTGCAGGGCCAATTGGAGGAGAGGAAACCAGATGTGCTTGGCCGGGTTAGCCTGGCGAAACACTGGCTGAGGGGGTCTGATCGCTCCCTACTGACACATCGGGGTAGGGAGCAGAGCTGTAAGCGATGCTGGAACCAGAGGAGGTGGGGACAAACCGGGCAGGAAGCAAGGGAGGCTGGACAGGAGGAGAAGGTTTCTAGCCATCAGAGAAGGGAGGGTCTGGATCAACCTCCCAGCAGCAGCAGTGCGGGCCAGGAACTGAGCGGGTTTGAGGATGGAGCTTGATCCATTTTGGACCGGGCTGAGCTGACAAGGGGGAAGGAGGGGCTGCGAGAGCAGCGACTGGACTCGGTGACCCAGTCGGGCCCTTCCGGTCTGATGTCTCCAGCCCTATGGGGCGGACTGGGGGGCTGGGTCGTGGGGGAGCTGAAGGAGAGCGGCAGAGGAGTGGGAGTGCTCACCTGCTGGCCACCAGGCAGTATTTCTGTGGAGAGGAAGACGAGGGTGAAGATTAGCACCTGGCCCACAGCATCTCCCCATTCCCAGCCCACCCAGCCCACCTCTAACCCAGCCCCCGTGAACCACAGAGGCGAGAGCATGACGTTAAAAAGACAGACAGAGTCAGGGGTGGGTCTGACAGACACAGAGAGCCGGGGTGGGGGAAGTGCATTTGTGGGTGGGGGTCACACCCAGACCCAGAGGAGCGTGCGTGTGTTGGGGAGGGGAATGGACACAGGGACCTGGTACGTACCTAAAGGGGACAGAGACACAGGGATGTTTGGGGTCACAAAAGACAGACAGACACAGGGATGTTGGGGTTGGGGTGGCAGATAGACACAGATGTTGGGAGAGGTCACAGACAGACAGATAGACAAAGGGATGTTGGGGGGAGGACAGGGTCACAGACAGACACAAGGAGTGTGGTGCAGAGCCCTGGACTCTAAGGGCTTGTCTACACTTAAAAGGCTCCGCCGCTGTAGTGCTTGAATGCCGACGCTATCTACCCATTCTGCATCCCTGCGTAGGCAATCCCCTTCCCCCCACCCCCGAGTGGTGTAGCTATCTCGGTGGGAGAAGCTCTCCCGTCAGCAGAGCGCTGTCTACATCAGGGAGTTTGCGCGGTATAACTGCGTGGCTCAGGCTGTGGATTTTCCACACTGCTGAGGGACACAGTTACACCCACATAAGTTGCTAGTGTGGACCAAGCCCGAATAACAGTAGTCCAGCGCAAAGGGGGATAGAAAATAGTTTAGAAAACACAAAAGACAGATTGCATTCAATTCTGCTGACCATGCCCCCAAGGGGGGGTAAACAAGAGGAGAAAGGAACTGGAAATCAATGAACCAAAATTGGTGGCTTGGAAATTAGGTCTAACTGGAGGCCAGAATAATGAAGGGAGTAGCTGTCCACCCACCACTCCTGTTTGGTGGGGTAGTGGTGGTTGCAAAACAGGGGATGGGTGGCCTAGAAGGAAGGACCAAGTTTCCCCATCATGGTTGCCACCTACGTCATCTGCTGGGACCCAGGGGTCCACTGTATCACCATCTTGTCCTGATCCTGAGGGATGTTCTGGCCAGACAGAGGGACCCAGATGACATTGTCACCTCTGCTGGCTAAATCCTGAACACCAGCTGGGATGTGAGACTAGGGTGCCAGCGGTCACCCACCTCCCTTGTGGGGCTTTTTCCTTCTTCCACCTTAGTCAGATGGTCACAGACAGATAGACATAGGGGGCAGGGTCATAGACAAATAGAGGGTACGTCTTCACTACCCGCCGGATCGGTGGGTAGTAATCGATCTATCAGGGATCAATTTACCGCGTCTCGTCTAGCCGCTATAAATGGATCCCCAAACGCACTCCCCGTCGACTCTGGAACTACACCAGGGTGAGAGGCGGAAGCGGAGTTAACGGGGGAGCCGTGGCCGTCGATCCCGCGCTGCGAGGACGCGAGGTAAGTCGATCTAAGATACGTCGACTTCAGCTACACTATTCTTGTAGCTGAAGTTGTGTATCTTAGATTGATTCCCCCTCCCCACCCCCAGTGTAGACCAGCCCAGAGACACAGACACAGAGGATGGGGTCACAGACAGACATTGGGGGCGGGGTCACAGACAGACAGACAGACACAGGGGGCAGGGTCATAGACAAATAGAGGGAAGGGTGGGATCACAGAGACAGAGACACAGGAGGTGGGGTCACAGACAGACAGAGGAAGGCAGGGGTGGGGTCACAGAGACAGCCAGAGACAGGGGTCAGGGGGTCACAGACTGACAGACACCAGGGATGGAGTCACAGACAGACGAAGGGGCAGAGTCCCAGACAGACAGAGGCAGGGTGGGGGAAGGGGTCTCTCCTCACCCTCAGGAACTCGGTCTGGCTCTCCTCCTGCACCTCACCCAGCACGGCCTCCATCTGCTTGAGCTGGTCTAGGTAGTGGCCCATGGTCTTGTGCTCATCCCGCAGCACGGCCGTGGCCTGCTGCTGCACCCGCTCTGCCTCCCTGCCCAGCGAGGCCTCCAGCACCTCCAGGAAGGCGCGCATCACCCCCAGCTGCTCCGACACCTGCTGCTTGAATCGCACCACCGTGTCCTGCAGCCAGGGAGGGAGGGACGGTCACTGCCTTGCCACTCCCCCCCATTTCCCCGATCCCTCCTGGGGTCAGAGCCCCCTGTAATTACCCCCAGTAGCACCTCCCCTCCCTGATCTGCTCCAATCCCTGGGGTGGGAGCCCCCCAGCAACCTCCTCCCCACATTTGTCTTCATGAATATGGAGGATGCACACACTGCTTTGTATTGTAGGGTCTCTAGTGAGGACTTAAGTATTGGGCGTTGCTTGTCTGACATTCATAGGCCAGTGGGATCCCTGTGAACTAACAGTGACTTCACCCACTGTTTCAATCACCATCACAGATCCCCTTCCACAGCACACATCCGAATGTCCTCAACACGTGTGTACACACACACACACACACACACACACACACACACAGCCCCTGCTCTCTCACCTCCACCTCTGCTATCTGTCTGTTCAGCAGAGTGATCATTTTCTCCTTACGCACTTGTGCCTCCTGCAGTTGAATTTGCTGCTGGGGAAGTTGTTTCTGAGAGAGCAAGAGAAAAAGATGAATCGAGTGGTCTGATCCAAGGTGGCAGGGAGGGGGCGGGATACCGGGCTAGATGGGCCCATGGGTCTGATCCATGGGGGGACCAAGCGGACAGGATACCGGGCTAGATGGGCCCATGGGTCTGATCCATGGGGGGGACAAGAGGGCAGGATACCGGGTTAGATGGGCCCATGGGTCTGTTACCTTCATCTTCTGGTGGGCCTCGGCGGCCGTGATGATGTTGTGGCCCTTGTGCTTGCCCAGCGAGGCGCACACCCCGCAGATGACCTGCTGGTCCTGCTCGCAGTAGACGCTCAGGGGGTCCATGTGCTCCTCGCAGTGGTCGTGGGGCACCTGCCGGAAGCATTGCACCAGGTGCTCCATCTGCTGGTTGATGTGCAGCTGCTCCACCTTGGTGGGGGCCTGGCAGGTGGGGCAGGCTGCGGCCCGGGACAGGCACTCCAGGCAGAAGGTGTGGCCGCACTCAGCCGTCACGGGGGCCTTGAACAGCTTCAAGCAGCTGGGGCAGCTCAGGTCCTGGTGCATGCCCTGCATCAGGCGCTGCTTGGAGTTCGACATGGCTGGGCGGTGGGGTGGGCTGGCAGAGAGGGGACAGAAGGTGACTCATGTACCCCCATTCCCACCCCCTGAGCCAGCCAGTCCTGGAGCCAAAGCCCCCTAGAGGGGAACGGCACCAAGTCCCATTCCCTGCCCTCCCCAGCCCTGCTTGGGATAAATGAGTCATTTCCCTTCCCCCTGTGCTGCCTCCTCATGTGTCTGGCTTCTGCAGCCTGACCTACTGGAAGAATGTTAACCCTGCGTGGGATCTGCTCGGCCCATGGCTGCAAGGTGACAAATACCTATAAATAGCTGGCTTGGAACGGACATGGCAATGGGAGCCGAGCTCTGGGGCCGGCAGAGTCTCCATCTGTGGATCACGGCCTCTCCCTGGGAGTTGTGTCTGACTGTGTTGCACAGCTCTGCTTTTTTGTCTCGATGCTATTGTGCTACAGTGTATTCCACTGCACCCAGGCATTGCAGTGAATTGCACAGGATTTATGGCTTTGCAGTTGTGTGCTGTTTGACAGCGAATACGTATTGCGTTCTGTTCCCTCTGCTGCAGTGTGCCGGGCGTGACCTGGCATTGCCCTGTAGTCTCGTTAAGCACAAAGTATTGATCGCAGTGAATTCCACGTGCATCGATTGGCATTGCGTTGCATGGTGTTTTGGTGCCGTGAGGTGCATTGTGTTGCAGTCGTTGTACTGTGGTGCAGGTAGGACAAGAAGTATTTGGCTTAATCTGCAGCATGTGTGGGTTACAGATGGGCCTGTGTTATCCAGGGGTTCAGATTCGATGATCATAATGGTCCCATCTGGAATCTATGAATTTCATGCTATGCTGTGCTTTTGCTATCATAGAATATCAGGGTTGAAAGGGACCTCAGGAGGTCATCTAGTCCAACGCCCTGTTCAAAGCAGGACCAAGCCCCAGACAGATTTTTGCCCCAGATCCCTAAATGGCCCCCTCAAGGATTGAACTCACAACCCTCGGTTTAGCAGGCCAATGCTCAAACCACTGAGCTATCCCTCCCCCCTGCATGATGGGGAGCGGTCTGCAGGGCTGAACCCTCCCCAGACTATGCTGCATGCCAATGTCAGGACCACGTCTGAGGACCAATAAAGGCCATTTCCCGAGTGGGATGAGGGGGTTAAGCCAGCCTGGCTTTCCCCATGTCCTGCCCCACTTGTGCACATTGCAGCTGGGAATAAGGGGCTAGAGGGGCGCTGGGAGGGGGTGAAAGCAGAAGGGAGGGAATAGACTGATCCCCAATAGGTAGAGATGGGTGAGACCCATTCCGGAGGGGCCTGACATGCAGCAAAGGGGGCCTGGATGGCTTCTCCATGCGTCGGACACAGAGTTGGGCCGGGGGGAAAGGGAGAGGGATGGAGGGAGAGAGACAGACGCACAAACAGAAGAGAACAGATACGAACAGAGAGAGAGACACCGAGGAACATTTTTAGCCTCTGCCTAGAGAGATTATTTAACCCAAACCAGCCCCCCCACAGCCAGCTCCCTTCTCTGCCCCCCCCTTTCCCTGCCACGTACTCTTCCCGCATACAAGCTGTCCCGCTGCTACCATTGAGGCTCAATGTCAGCACTAGGGGGTTAAAATGACACGCAGGAGAGAGGAGAAAAAAAGACATGAGAAATGGAGACAGACTCATGACAGAGGGACGCAGACTGACTGACACAGACAGAGGCCTCACTCTGAGTATTTCTGATCCCTGCCCAGAGCTAACTAACTCCAGCTTGCACCAGCTAACCCCTGGTGCCGTCCTAGAGGGCAGCGGCCGAGCCCATGTCCCCGTCAGATCCTTTGACCTTGCCCACGCAGCCTGCCCCGTTCTTCGCCGTTCAGAAAGACGATGCCTCCCTTCAAGTTTGCCCAACCACCCTCCAAGCCTGGACCCCGCACCCCGGTCGCAATAGGCTGCATACAGCCCAAGGGGCAACGAAATATACCCACAGCCACCGCTCCAGGCGGGAGAGAAAGAAGCAGCATCTTACTGAGATCGGAGGAGACGGATTGGGGAGCAGGGTCCGGCTGGAGGGCGATGAGGTGCAGAGATCGGATGGGCACCGAGGAGCAGCTGACTGCTGGGATGGGCTCAGGCTCAGTGCGACTGCTCCACGGCCCCTCCCTGCCTCTATATATAGATCAATAACGCGCTGCGGTTCTGGGAAGCACAGGACACTGTCCAGTTTTTTGTCTGCAGAGCAGGAGGGGGAGGGAAGGGTGACAGGCGACTTGCTCAGGCAGCTGTTGGCATGGGGAGACATGGCTCTCATTCCCCAGCACAGTCTCTCTGATAAGGGCGAGTGACCTGCACTGCCCTCCCGGATGCCTGGGTCCCATTCTGCATCCCGGACTTCCCCTGCACCCCAGGGTCTGGGTGTGTAGCATTGTCATCCAGGATGCCTGGGTTCCATTCCCCATCCCATTCCCTTCCCCCGGGGAACCAGGGGCTATGAGATCCCCCTATGGGGGAGCACCCTGCACTGCTGTTCCAGTCACCTGGGGACCCTCATGCTGTCGGACTCTGGGGGCACGGATCAACTGTGATTTGGGGTGGGGAGGATCTAGCTGCCCAGCTCGGCCCAGCCAGCTGCCACGATCGGATTCCCCAGCCAAGATATTGCAGAGAGTCATGGCAGCTGATGACCGTGCCTGGTGTGTGAGCTTTGGTGGACACACGGAGATCAGCGTGGGAGCGGTGGGGGTGAATGGAGCTGTCTGTACTTGGGTGTAGGGTTGCGTGCTTTCAAATTTCTGAAAACCAGGCACTACAGCAGGAGTGCTGGAACCTCCCCCTGCCCCACCTGTTCCCCTGAGGCCCCGTCCCTGCCCCGCCTCTCCCCTGGGCCCTGCCCCCAAAGGCCAGTGCATTTGAGGCCATCGGGGAAGCAGGAGCTCCATGAGTAAGTGAGGTGTTGGGGCAAGGCCTTGGTGAGGAATTGGTGGGGTTGTCGGAGCCCTAGTGCAGCCTGGTGAGGAGGGAAGGATCAGAACTGGAGTCCTGAGCTGCCTGGATGCAGCCCCTCTGAGAGCCTGCATCTATCTCCCCCAAAACTCTTCACATGGTGCTTGTAGCTGTCCTCCAGCGCCTGGTAGAGCCACCCTGCAGTCCCTGTTCCAGCTCAGGACGAGTTCACACAGCTTCTGCATCTTCTCTGGATTGGTACTCCCAGATTTAACGTTTGAGTATTGCTAGTCACCTAGAGTGGTGCCGTATAATTGATTCAGAATGCTGCCCACTGCAGTCACCCGCTGGCTCAGCTGTTCTCAGTGCCTGTGAACAAAACGCACGTCTGAGGAGAAGAGAGAGAATGAACTGGGGTTTGTTACCCTGTTTGCTAATATAAAATCCTCCCTAATGAGTTTCACCACAGCACTTTGCAGTCTGGATATTGAGAGATTGCTCATCCAGTGTCAAAATGCAGCCACCTCTGGGGTGAGGCCTGGCAGCAGTGCTATACAACATGTGGACTAGATAAGGCATTAATAGGGATGTCTCCATATGATTTCTTTGCTTTTGAGAGGAGAAACTGGCCTGTGTGACAGAAGAATTGGATTTAAAAACTGGCGTCTCAGACAGAGCCCCTCGTTTTAAGAGAAAAGGAAATGTCAAAGCTGCTGAAGTGGAAGAATTCACTCCACACTGAGGTGGCCTTCAGTTAATGGTGCCTGTTCCCATCCTTCCAAGTCTTATAATTAGACTCGGAAGGAATAGATTTTCATTCATTAAAAGTGGATTTCATCGCACACACACACAAACTGTCAAAACCATGTTTCCATTGATGATAATAGAAATCTACAAAGATAGGGAAAATGCTGCTTGGGAGCTTATTAGAGTCCAAATCCAGTGACTTTTGGATGGGCCTTGTCACAAATGGACTAGCGACTGAACAGGAAAACCAGGGATGTCAGGATATTTACTTTGTATCTTTTGACATGTGATATTGACAATTTGTGTTTTACCAGTTTACAAAGTTTTCACTTTTTGAATCTCAATGCCTATCGTCACTAAATAATTGTCTGAGCCCTCCCCCATAATTTAATGCAACTGAAAATTTAAGTCAATCAAAATCTCAAAAAAAGTTTAAAAGAAAACCAACATCTGTTGAAATTATAAAAAATATAAAAATTGAATTCTGCCAAGCCTATTTATAACACACTGTGTCTGTGCTCTCATGCCCTCTACTGGTAGGAATCAGAGCTGCTCAAATGTGTATCATAGGCCCTATAACTTTACAGCTACTGAGGGAGGGCTTTCCTCCAGGGGTTCAGGGCCTGGGTTTGTGTAGCAGGAGGACGTGAGCTCTATCCCTGTGGGCATTGTGCAGTTCGAAGCAAAAGGCTAGCAGGGATGTTGTGGTTGGCCACAGCTTTAGGGCAATAATCTTGAGTTCCATGGTCTTGGAGGATATTTTCCATCTTGTTCCTCTGCTCCTCTCCTCTCCCGCCTAATTGCCAGACCCCTCACATGGTTCCTGCCTCATGACAGGTGCTGGCTCACGGTTGCATGCACAAACATCTCCCTTCGCCAGGCTGAATCTGCTCTGACATCATCATCATCATCATGACAACTCCTAAAGGGATGCAGCCTCCCCATGGATCGAGCACCATCTGGATCAGTCGTGCAGGATACCAGAATCTCCCTTTTGCAAGGTTTAATTGACCATTTTCACCTCAGCGGCAGAGAAACTCTTACCTGGTCTGACGACAGCCTCCCAGATTGGCTTCCTGTCATTTTGCTTCACCAGGCGGAACTCCAGCTCCTCCTCGACAACCTTGGTGTGGGTTTCTGTGACTGGCCAAGGAGCTTCTGCATGTCTATTCAGACATGGCAGTTCCCACAGGGAAAACAAAGGGCATATGAGGAATGACTCCTCCTGAGCAAGCAGGGCTGGGTAAGGGGGTGAGGCACGTTAGTCAGAGCTAATAGAGGATGTTTGGATCCACAAAAGGTTCTCCATCACTTCCTCCTCTTCCCCTACCAATAGTATTATTTATTGTTTATATTACCGACCACCTCCTGGTTCTCCTCCTCCACAGGGTGACAGACAGCTCTCTGGAACTGCGGCGGGGCCCAGAGAAAGTCTCAAATAGTGGGCCCAACCAGACCAATGGGACAATCTAGCCCAGTATCCTGCTCCCTCCCTGCCCAGCCTAAGAAGGTCCCACTGTGGGAACCATATGGCTGAAGATGCCCAACTGCTTCTTTCCAGACGCACCGTGCTACCCCAACACCATCACCAGCTTGGTGTGAGGCCACCACACACTATGGCTATGGAGCCTTGGCCTATGGGACAGTCTAGCCCGAGAAAGACAGCATCAACCAGTGGGCTTATCTAGCCCAGTATCCTGCCCCGTCCTTCTCCCACAGATCAGCCCATTAGGCCCATCTGGCTCCCACTTCCTCCTGCCCTAGATTGGTGGGGCAAAGCAGCCGCTTAGCAGCCACACAGCAATGCTAGACAGCATTGAAATGCAGCTACCTCTGAGGTGGGGCTGCTGGTTCAGAGCCATACAGTAACACTGTACAAAAGAGAATCCTGAGCCAACTGGATGCTGGGCAGTACACAAGCCTAGGTTTCTCGTATAGCCTTGGCTAGCAAACGGGGGGTTTGCAAAGGAGTTCTCCAGCTGGAGGAGCCGATAAATGGGGGTGAGTTTGTTCTGTGCTGGCTGCTTGACTCATGTTTATAACAGAGGTGGCCAAACTGCCCCGCCCAAAGGCTTTGGGCTAAAGATTGCTTGTTGCTTTGCCCCGCCCAGAGGGTCAGAGTCCAGACTGTTGATTGCTGTCTGCCCAAGCCAGGAGGCTGTCTGGACTAATGGCTGCTTGCTGTTCTTTCTGCCCAGAGGGTGGATAGTTGCTATCAGCTGTGAAGAAACAGCAAGGCCTCCCTCTGAGCCTGAGGGCTGGTCTACACTGGGGGGGTGGGGTCGATCTAAGATACACAATTTCAGCTACGCTATTGGCATAGCTGAAGTCGAAGTATCTTAGTTCGACTTACCTGGCTGTCCTCACAGCGGCAAGTCGACCGCCGCGGCTCTCCCGTCGACTCCGCTTACTCCTCCTGCCGAGGTGGAGTATGGGCGTCAATCCCCGATAGATCGATCACTACCTGCCGATTTGAACATTTGTACATTTGGGGGGGGGGGGGGAATCTGGGACTGGGGTGTGTTGGGGTCACCCTGCAGTATAACTCAGGCTAGTGAGGGTCAAAATGTAGCTGGCAGGCTGCAGTTACACACAGAGACTCAGGGTGTGGCTGGCATGCTGGAAGACTGAGCGGCCCAGGTGGGAGCTACTTCAATGAGGCAGTGTAAGGCACCCAAGGTTGTTGGGCAGGATGACACAGCCCCCTCCCCCCACTAGTCTGGATTGTACCTCACCATCTCACACCCAGCACCTCACTATTCACTAGTTTTAGCTCTCGTCCCCTAACGCCCCTACTCTACTTGCGCTACATTGATGACATCTTCATCATCTGGACCCATGGAAAAGAAGCCCTTGAGGAATTTCACCATGATTTCAATAATTTCCATCCCACCATCAACCTCAGCCTAGATCAATCCACACAAGCGGTCCATTTCCTGGACACTACTGTGCTAATAAGCGATGGTCACATCAATACCACCCTATACCGGAAACCTACTGACCGCTACACTTACCTACATGCCTCCAGCTTCCATCCAGGACACACCACACGATCCATTGTCTACAGCCAAGCTCTAAGATATAACCGCATTTGCTCCAATCCCTCGGATAGAGACAAGCACCTACAAGATCTCTATCAAGCATTCTTAAAACTACAATACCCACCTGCTGAAGTGAAAAAACAGATTGACAGAGCCAGACGAGTACCCAGAAGTCACCTCCTACAAGACAGGCCCAACAAAGAAAATAACAGAACACCACTAGCTGTCACCTTCAGCCCCCAACTAAAACCTCTCCAGCGCATCATCAGAGATCTACAACCTATCCTGAAAGATGATCCTTTACTCTCACAGATCTTGGGAGACAGACCTGTCCTCGCTTACAGACAACCCCCCAACCTAAAGCAAATACTCACCAGCAACCACACATCACTGAACAAAACCACTAACCCAGGAACCTATCCTTGTAACAAACCCCGATGCCAACTCTGTCCACATATCTATTCAAGTGACATCATCATAGGACCTAATCACATCAGCCATACCATCAGGGGCTCGTTCACCTGCACATCTACCAATGTGATATATGCCATCATGTGCCAGCAATGCCCCTCTGCCATGTACATTGGCCAAACCGGACAGTCTCTCCGCAAAAGAATTAATGGACACAAATCTGACATCAGGAATCAAAATACTCAAAAACCAGTGGGAGAACACTTTAACCTGTCTGGTCATTCAGTGACAGACCTGCGGGTGGCTATATTACAACAGAAAAACTTCAAAAACAGACTCCAACGAGAGACTGCTGAGCTAGAATTGATATGCAAACTAGACACAATCAACTCCGGTTTGAATAAGGACTGGGAATGGCTGAGCCATTACAAACATTGACTCTATCTCCCCTTGTAAGTACTCTCACACTTCTTATCACACTGTCTGTACTCGGCTAGCTTGATTATCACTTCAAAAGTTTTTTTTCTCTTAATTAATTGGCCTCTCAGAGTTGGTAAGACAACTCCCACCTGTTTATGCTCTCTGTATGTGTGTATATATATCTCCTCAATATATGTTCCATTCTATATGCATCCGAAGAAGTGGGCTGTAGACCACGAAACTTACGCTCTAATAAATTTGTTAGTCTCTAAGGTGCCACAAGTACTCCTGTTCTTCTTTTCACTATTCACTGAAGTCACTCAACAGCCTGGCCAGGCTCTTGCGCATTCAGGGAGCAACAGCCACCGATATTTCTCTCTGGTCTCTGGGACTCACCAGAAGTCCGTGCGCCCATCTGACCAGGCACAAACCTGGCCACAATGATTGGATAGTTGAGCCATACAGCATTAAGAGAGACTCAATCTGGCCCACGCAGCCTATCTGAAAAAGATAGGCCCTTAGACAGAGGTTCCTTGGAGGTGCGTGCAGAAGGGTCAGATTCATATCAAACTTGCCCAGGGGCACTAAACGTGAAAGAGAAAGCCAAGAATTACCAGCACAAAGAACGTGAGTGAAGTACAGATTAGAGAAAGAGAGAGATTTAGATTACCATATCAGGCTGAACTCCAGATCACCACTTGTGACACCAGGCACCAATCTCTAGATAACAAAGAAAAAGAACGGTCACACTGGTTATTGCTTTCATTTTCTGCTAGTTTATTGCATTGTTATTCCTTTGTTGATTGTTGTGTGCTGGGTCAGCAGCTACATTTCCCGTGTGAGACCCAGTTAGCTTTTATCCTGATTTGATAACCAGGTTCCTTGAACCCAACAATTTAGTTATGTCAGTGAAACTATCTCTGATTAGCCCAATGGGGTCAGGCATAAAGGCCTCACTTGGCTCTAAGAATCTGCCATGGAGAACTCATCTAATCAAAGGCTAGGTACAGATCCATCCCGAGGGCCCCCTAACACCCTGTGGGACTCCAGACCACCCTGGAGATGTGGGAGAAGTTGCCCATCACAGCTGTCTCTCTCTCTCCTCATCTGAGCTAGAGAAATCTGCCTGGCTAAACTGCTATGTTGTCCCCCTACAGCACGTGTAACACGCTGTGTGTCCATGTACAAAAGTGCCCCTAATGGTTCACAGGCATTAAACCCATTCCTTGGATTAGACTTGTTTTGACAAGCCAGTCACTGTGCAGTCCTGCAACATGGTGCAGTGCCAGTAAGGAGAGAGGTTCTAGTGTAATAACCCTAACATTGCAAACAGCCCTCCCACGACCATCACAGCGCGCGCTGGGCATTGCTTAGGTTGCCTGTCTGGCTTACGCTCTGCACTCCACTGCATAGGGACAAGATGGCCACAAGCCATTTAGTGGTGTAAACAGAGCTGCACATGCCACCAAGCTCATCTGTGTGCAGTTTTTTACAGCCAATTTCCTCTTTTTCTAGCATTGGGTGACGATCTTATTGTATTGGAAGCATGTCTGAGAGGAAGTGTCTGAATCAGCCAGTGTGGCAATTTTAGTGCTGTGTCTACATCGGATTAATTCTGATCAACATTAGGAAGTTGTATCTTGAAATTACTGCACCACGGAAAGACTGTGTGTGTGCATCCACCATGAGCTGGGAAGGTTGTATCATAACTTCCCCCGACCAGGTGAGAAACAATATCTTGAACTACTCAACCCTTCAGGGACCACTCGTGAATTTGAGCACTGCCGTGACATCCAATGCTGCATTGGCTGCATTCTGAGATGAGCAAAAAGGGTTATGAAAGTGGTAGCTACCAGCAACCCCTTGAGTCTGAAGAAGAGGATCATCTTCTGGTGTTGACAGGCTTGAATTTGGGAAATCACTTGTACTTTTAGAAACTTATCATCCTGAATAAAAGCTCTGTCTGCCCCGTGGTGCAGTATGGAACCTATAAAGGGAACCCTCTGAGCTGGGCAAGGATTTGATCTTTTGCTATTCACAAGTAGCCCCTAGTCTGAGAAGAGGGTGATTGTAACTTCAGTGAGACTCAGAGCGTAGCAGCTTTCAGCCGCCAATCAGCCAAGTATGGGCAAACAAAAAATATCTTGCTTTCTCAGCAATGCTGCTACCACAGAAAGCACTTTGAAATTTTCTAGGTGCTGTAGACAGACCAAAATGGAAGCACCTGGCATTGGAAATGGCACTCTGCCACCATGAACCACAGGTACTTGTGATGACTGCCCTGGATAGGAATATGACAATGGGTGTTCTTTAAGTTGAGAGTGGCAAACCAATCCATAAGTGTAAGTGAGGAAATTGTAGACACGAACATTAGTATTTAAATCCAGAATTTTGGGATGTACTTATTTAAATTCCATCAGTCTAAGATCAGATGTAACCCTCTCACACACACACATCTGTTTCTGTATCATTATGCACACTGATCTGAGGACAATCTGAACATTTAAAACCAACTCCTTAGTGTGAGTAGGAACAAACCTCTTCAACGAATGCCCCTAAACTTGTATCAGTAACTCTACCCCGCCTCTATTGTGGCATACCAATGTTCAAGATCATCTCGTTATGCACATAGATTTTATGGGACTTTGAAAATTATGATCAGCTCAGTGGTGACTGGGTAGGGGTGGGGGAGTCTGGACGTTTGGAAGCCCTTTAACAAACGCCTCCAAATTTGCTCCACAACCTCTATCTTAGCTGCCATTGCAGAATACCAATTTACAAGACAATCTCCCCACGCAAGTGGATTTTAGAGCATCATCTCTTCATTGGGGGGGTGGCATATGAGGTAACCATTGAGCCAATGAGCCCAGACATGCACCGCCTACTCCACTAGCCTCAGAAGGCATATCAGTTTTCAAGTCAGACTGAGTATGTGTGCTTAGAGAGCTCTGAAATACACCTCTACCCCGATAGAACGCTGTCCCCGGGAGCCAAAAAATCTTACCGTGTTATAGGTGAAACTGTGTTCTGTCGAACTTGCTTTGATCCGCTGGAGTGCGCAGCCCCCCCAGAGCACTGCTTTACCGCATTATATCTGAATTCGTGTTCTTTTATCTCGGGTCACGTTATATTGGGGTACCAGCTCTTCAACACCAAAGAGCTCTGCTCTCAGGAAAACCTTCCCCAAGGAGCTGTGTTTTAGCCAAAGTTGCTGGGCCTATTCTTGTCTGGTTTCCCCGTCTCCCTTTGTTTCCTTCCCTCTCCCATGGGCTTTGTTGAGATTTTGTTTGTACAGCAGCTCATCTTATGACTATCGCGTGTCATTTTCTCACCCTTGAATGCTCTATATCGCTCCCCATAAAAGCTTATCTATGCTGATAAGAGATGAACAAACACGTTCTGTCTGGGTCGCTCCCGGCCCCAAGGGCCTCTGCTCAGCTTTCACTCTCGTTTCATGTGTTCTTTGGCTGAAGAACTGCCAGGTTATGACGAATGCTCCAATGTAATGCTCATGCAATGGATATTGTGCAGCTCCCGAAAGCGCCTCTTCCTTCTTCCATCCACCCAAGGGCGTCTCTCAGTAAGTAGCTCCCAACACGGGAACGTTCAAGTCTTTTGAAAACCTCTTCATCTGCAAAGAGTTCTGGTCATACAAATATTCATTGATCAATACCTTACGGTGGGCTAACAAGTAATCAGCAGATGTTTTCGCTAACCAGTTGTGATAGATTATTAGAGTCCAATAGTTCAACAGGTAACTTATAACCATCTACAATACTGTCCATTGATGGCCTTATTGCCATCTATAACACACACTGCTCATGTCGAACATGCTTAGAGCATCTGTTAATGACTGATTAAGCTATTTCTACATGGCACCTTCATATAAAGTATGATTGAATTTTTAAATCTACCTTGATGTGCCTGTATGTACACATGGGGGTATATAGTCACTGCCCATAAAACTTCACTACTGCAGAGTTAAGGTTGGCCGGTTCTGACTTGTCCTTCCAGATCATCAAGCGCACCTATCCTTCAGCCTCTGAAAACCAGGAAATACAGGGTTACAGTAAGACAAACAAAACTTTGGAAACCAGTAAATAAAGAGTTAGAGTACACTGCAGCGTCCTTACTAACAAACGGTGGTCCATTGTCAGTCCTTGATATTTTAGGAATCCCAAATCTGGCAATATTAACTCCCAGTCATGGAGGAGGACCCCATTGTGCCAGGTGCTGTACATGATTTATTAGGTGTATTACATAGCACCTAGGAGATCCAGTCATGAGCCAGGACCCCCAGTGTAAATACAAGAGAAGAGACACCAGTTGGAGACAGATGTGGGAGCTCAAGGAAACAATGAGGCCATCCGGTCAGCATGACGGGCAGTGGTGTCAGCACACCAGCAGCCTCATGGATTTCTAGGTTTTTTGGAGAGTTTTAAGGCGGGATTTGAAGACACTGAAGTGGGTTTGCAGATGGTTACAGGGAGCGTCTCTCAGGAGTGAGAGGCAGCAGGGGAGAAAGCATGAAGGGGGCTTGTTTGAGGATTCAAGAAGTGGGAGATGGAGGCTGGCATCGTTGGTGGAAGAACTCAACATTGGGAGAGTGAATGAGAAATGATAGGTCAGGTGGGGATAGGCCAGGAAGGACCTTGAAAGTAAAGACAAGCAGTTTATGTTTGATGCGATACAGAAGGGGGCGCATGGAGAGATGCAAAGCGAGGGGTGACGTGATCAGAGACAGGCTTGGAGAATGATGGGCAAGACTTCCCCAGCAGGGCCCATCTCGCCTGTCCCCACCTGGGGCAGGATTGGCCCTGACCATCCGTTCCCCAGCAGAGATGGAGCCGCCCCATTAGGGCCCATCGAGGATAAAGGTCAGGAGAACATGACAAAAGCGGAGACTTAGTGGTGGACTTGGCTCTTTTTTCAGCAAGCTACCGAGGCGAGACATCAAGGAGCCCATGGGACCCACTGCAGTGGGTGTGGGAGCTTTTCCCTGCCTCACGGGGCTGATATTAGAGCAGCAGGAGTCGCTGAGGAAGCAGAAATTGTCTATTCCCAACACAGCCCTTCTCCCTGCCACAGCAGCACTAAACCCAGAGCAGGAACCCGCCACATGCATAGTAATTACTTTGGGGGCTTATCCCCATGTCTTCCGACCATCTTGCACACAATGACATGAGCCCCCCGGTGATGTAGGAAGGATTTTTTCCCTATTAGAAGATGGCAAACGGTAGTACAGAGACGTATCCAGTGCCTGAGGGCAGAGCTGGGTATAGAACCCAGGAGTCCTGACTCCCAATCTGTGCCTCTCTCTGTTTTTAATTGGTTCACTGTATGCAAATAGTATGTGAAAAAGGGTGACGATCCCACCCTACATTGTCTAGTGGTGACCCTCCTATGTCTTTCCTCCACCCACGCACTGGAGACACTGGGTAAAATGTTCAGAAGCACCTAAGTGACTAGGAGCCTAAATCCTGTCCTTGTCCCACCTTCCTTCAGTGCTGGGCACTGCCAGAGACCAGATGTGGCCTCTGGGCTTAGTCCACCCAGTCACACAGATGAAATTTAATGTTGATAAAGTACAAAGTAATGCACAATGGAAAAAATGATCCCAACTACACATATACAAGGATGGGTTCTAAATTAGCTGTTATCATCCAAGAGAGAGATCTTGGGGTCACTGTGGATAGTTCTCTGAAAACTTCTGCTCAATATGCAGGAGTGGTCAAAAAGGCTAACAGTATGTTAGGAATTATTAGGAAAGGGACAGAAAATAAGACAAACTATATCACAATGCCACTATATAAATCCATGGGTATGCCCACACCGTGAATGCTGTGTGCAGTTCTGGTTGCCCTGTCTCAAAAAGGATATAATGGAACTGGAAAAGGTTTAGAGAAGGACAACAACGATGATCAAAGGCATGGAAAAACTTCCCACTGAGGAGAGACTGAAAAGATTAGGGCTGTTCTGCTTAGAAAAAGAGGCAACTGGGGGAGATGACAGAGGTCAATAAAAGCATGAATGGTGTGGAAAAAGTGAATAGATAAGTGCTATTTATCCTTTCACTCAATACAAAAAACAGGGGTCACCCCATGAAGTTAATCTGCAGCAGGTTTAATAGAAACAAGAGGAAAGAATGCACTACTAACCTGTGGAATTCATTTCCATGGGATATTGTGATGGTAAAAAGTGGTTCACAAAAGAACAGGATAAGTTCATGGAGGATAGGTCCATCCACTTGCCATCTAATATGTTAATTGCCCCTTCTTGCCTGCCTTAACCCCTTCTGGGCAAATGTGGGAAGGACATCCTATCATATTGGTCAGTCAATGTCTATTAGCCAAGATGGTCAGGGATGCAACCCTGCCTTCCGGAATCCAGGAGCGGAAGACAGGGGTGGCTCACTCTATAATTGTCCTGTTCTGTACACTCCCCTGAAGCTCTGGTATGGGCCACTGTCAGAGGACAGGATACTGGGCAAGATGAACACGGTCTGACTCAGGATGGGCACTCTCATATTCTTAGCTATGGTCCATTCAAATCACCATTGCTACCATTAGGTATTACCCATTGTCCCTGATCTGGGGAAGATATGACACAACCTTGCCAGCTCATGGTGGATGCACATACAGAGGTTGTCCATGATACAGCAATTTCATGATCCAACTTCCTAATGTCAATCAGAATTAATCCGATGTAGACACAGCACTAAAATCGCCACACTGTCTGATTCAGAAAGTGCCTCTCAGACATGCCGCCAATACAATAAGATGAAGACCATCACCCCAGTGCGAGAAGAGGTCATTTGCTGTGAAACTAGCAACAGAGGAGCTTGGTGGCATGTGCAGTGGAGTGCAGAGAATAAGCAGGACAGGCTACCTAAGTAATGCCCAGGGTATGCTGCGATGGTCGTGGGAGGGCTGTTTGCAATATTAGGGTTATTACACTAGAACCTCCCTCTGCACTCTCTGGCACTGCACCATGTTGCAGGACTGCACAGTGACTGGCTTTTCAAAACAAGTCTAATGCAAGGAGTTCATTTAATGCCCGTGAACAATTGGGGGCACTTTTGTACATTGACACACAGCATGTTACATATGATATGGGGGGGGGTCTCATAGTGTGTTAGCCTGGCAGATTTCTCTAGCTCAGGTGAGGAGAGAGAGAGACAGCTGTGATGGGCAACTTCTCCCACATCTCCAAGGTGGTCTGTAGTCCCACAGGGTGTTAGGGGGCCCTCAGGATGGATCTGTACCTAGTCTTTGATTAGATGAGTTCTCCATGGCAGATTCTTAGTGCCAAGGGAGGTCTTTATGCCTGACCCCACTGAGCTAATCAGAGATGGTTTTACTGAAATAGCTAAATTTCAAGGTTCAAGGAACCTAGTTATCAGATCAGGATAAAAGCTAAATGGGTTTCACACGGGAAATGTCGTTGCTGAACCAGCACACAGTGACTGTCAAAGCAATAGCACGGCAATAAACTAGCAGAAAATGAAACAATAACTAGTGTGACCGCTCTTTCTCTTTGTTTTCACAGGTATCTAGAGATTAGAACATGGTATCACAAGTAGTGAACCATGGGACGTGTCAGGTCACTCTCCAGCCCGATATGGTTATCAAAATCTCTCTCTCTCTAATCTGTATTTCACTCATGTTCTTTGTACTGGTAACTCTCTGCTTTCTCTTTCATGTTTAATGCCCCTGGGCAAGTTTGATATGAAGCTGACCCTTCTGCACACACCTCCAAGGAACCTCTGTCGAAGGGCCTGCTCCTTCCATGCCTGGCTGTGTGGGCAAGACTGAGTGTCTGTTAACGTTAGATGGCTCAGCTGCCCAGCCTGGAGGCTACAAATGCCTGACTCTTTGGGACTAGTTCTGTGCCTGATCAGACAGGGTCGCAGACTTTTGGTGAGTCCCAGAGACCAGAGAGAGATTTCTGTGGCCGTTGTTCACTGAATGTGCAAGAGCCGGGCCAGACTGTTGTGTGATTTCAGTGGACAGGGAGGTGATGGGTGTGACATAGCAAGGTACAATCCAGACTAGTGAGAGTGGGGGGTGGGGGTTGGGGGGGTTGGGCTGTGTCATCCTGCCCAGTAACCTTGGGTGCCTTACAATGCCTTGCTGAAGTAGCTCCCACCTGGGCCACTCACAAACAGCCTTCCAGCATTCAAAAAGTAATAGCAAATTTTTTTTTAAGTACATCAGAAGCAGGAAGCCTGCTAAACAACCACTGGGGCCAATGGACGATCGAAATGTTAAATGAACACTCAAGGACATTAAGGCCATTTGGGAGAAACTAAGTGAATTCTTTGCATCAGTCTTCACGGCTGAGGTTGTGAGGGAGATTCCCAAACCTGAACCATTCCTTTTAGGTGACAAATCTAAGCAACTGTCCCAGATTGAAGTGTCATTGGAGGAGGTTTACCAACAAATTGTTAAATTAAACAATAAAAAGTCACCAGGACCAGATGGCGTTTACCCAAGAGTTCTGAAGGATCTCAAATGTGAAATTGCAGAACTACTAACTGTAGTCTGTAACCTATCATTTAAATCAGCTTCTGTACCAAATGACTGGAGGACAGCTAATGTGATGCCAATTTTTAAAAAGGGCTCCAGAGGTGCTCCCAGAAATTACAGGCCGGTAAGCCTGTCTTCAGTATTGGGCAAACTGCTTGGAAGTATAGTAAAGAACAAAATTGTCAGACACATAGATGAACATAATTTGTTGGTGAAGAGTCAACATGGTTTCTGTAAAGGGAAATCATGCCTCACCAATCTACTAGAATTCTTTGAGGGAGTTAAAAAGCATGTGGACAAAGGGGAGCCAGTGGATATAGTGTACTCAGATTTTCAGAAAGCCTTTAACAAGGTCCCTCACCAAAGGGTCTTAAGCAAAGTAAGCTGCCTTGGGATAAGAGGGAAGGTCATCTCATGGTTTGGTAATTGGTTAAAAGATAGGAAACAAAGGATAGGTATAAATGGTCAATTTTCAGAATGCAGAGAGGTAAATAGTGGTGTCCCTTAGGGGTCTGTACTGGGACCAGTCCTATTCAACATATTCATAAATGATTTGGAAAAAGGGGTAAACAGTGAGGTGGCAAAATTTGCAGGTGATACAAAATTACTCAAGATAGTTAAGTCCAAAACAGACTGCCAAGAGCTACAAAAGGATCTCTCAAAACTAGGTGATCGGGCAACAAAATGGCAGATGAAATTCAATGTTGATAAATGAAAAGTAATGCACATGGGAAAGCATAATTCCAACTATACTTGGAGTCATTCTCTGATAACATCCACTCAATGTGCAGCGGCAGTCAAAAAAGTGAACAGAATGTTGGGAATCATTAAGAGAGGGATAGATAATAGGACAGAAAATATCATATTGCCTCTATATAAATCCGTGGTATGCCCACATCTTGAATATTGCGTACAGATGTGGTCGCCCCATATCAAAAAGTATATATATAGGAATTGGAAAAGGTTTAGAAAAGGGCAACAAAAATGTTGAGAGGTATGGAGCAGCTTCCGTATGAGGAGAGATTAATAAGACTTAGACTTTTCACTTTGGAAAAGAGAAGACTAAGGGAGGATATAATAGAAGTCTATAAAATCATGACTGGTGTGGAGAAAGTAAATAAGGAAGTGTTATTTACTCCTTCTCATAACATAAGAACTAGGGCTACTAAATGAAATTAATAGGCAGCAGGTTTAAAACAAACAAAGGGATGTATTTCTTCACACAGTGCACAGTCAACCTGTGGAACTCCTTGCCAGAAGATGTTGTGAAGGCCAAGACTATAACAGGGTTCAAAAAAGAACTAGATAAATTCATGGAGGATAGGTACATCAATGACTATTAGCCAGAATGGGCAGGGATGGTGTCCCTAGCCTCTGTGTGTCAGAAACTGGGAATGAGCAACAGGGAATAGATCAGTTGGTGATTACTTGTCCTATTCATTCCCTCTGAGTCACCTGGCATTGGCCACTGTCGGAAGACAGAATATTGGGCTGGATGGACCTGTGGTCTGACCCAATATGGCCATTCTTATGTTCTTAACCCACATTATGAGTTTCTGTGTTTAACTGCAGCCTAGCAACTACATTCTGACTCTGACCAGCCTGGGTTACACTGCAGGGTGACCCCAACATAACCCCAGTCCTGGATTGCCCCCCAGAAATGTATGACCCCTACTGCCTCGCCCTCTCCTGGACAATACAAATATTTTAAGTCTATTATTCCTTTAGGGGAATAACAAACCAACTTATTATTTTAAATAGAGTTAGCAAGACACTTAACTTAAACCCACTGGATTAGGTAAAACATTAAAACAAGTTTATTAACTACAAAGAGATGGATTTTAAGTGAGTGCAAGTAATGAAGCATAGAATTCAGAAATGGTTGCAAGAAAAATAAAGATAAAATGCTTACTAGTGGCTAACAGCAAACTATATTAGATTCAAGCAAAATTTCTCACCATAAACTTCTAGCAAGGTTATTGACCAAATTCTTCAGGGTAGAACCCCTACCCCCAAGTCCAACAGCTGTTTCCTTTTGTCTTCTCAGATGCAGAGAGTGGGATGGGCAGAGGGGGTGTGTGTCTTGGAGTGTTTGTCCCTCCTTTTTATAGTTGTGGTCTGTGTTTTGAAAAACATTGCCAGCTGAGACCCAGGAGACAAAGAATTTATTTGGAAGGATGTTCCCTGCTGGTATTTTCACCCATATGAACTCCCTTTGTTTTCCCTTCCTGCTTGATGACTCTGGTTACTGATTAAATGCAAATGAAGGCAAGCACATATTCCTTTGTTGGGTGTGGGACGCTGGGGATTGTATGTGGTTGATTAATTTCAGCCGTTTATATTGTCACTCTGTATTAGAGTTGGCATCAGGGAACTGGGTATATTAGTGTATTTTTAAAAAACTGGCAGAGGTGCCAAGGATGCTGCATGGGCCTCTCTTTTATTAGTGCTCATCTAAACTGAAATCAATCAATGAAACAGTGAGGAAGTCGGATGGGTGTGTGTGCGCACGTGTGTACATGCTGGGTATATTTTGAGGGGAAGAGGGGGTCATGTGCAGGTATGTGTCAGAGATTTGTAGGGGAGAGAGAGAAGGAATGAAAGGAGATGGGAGGGTTTCCTACAATGATTTGAAAGTTTGCTAAAGCTGAATCTGATTAAAGTACATTGGTGCACCCACAGACCTGACCTGTCCCAATCAGTTCCCTGATTTTAGGAAACTGCTTGACTTCTGTGGCCACAGCTCTCATTCCCCTACGCAACTCTGTGTCCCAGGAGTCTGAGATAATAGGGCGAGGCAGGGAGGACATGGGACAGGGGGAGGAGGGGGAACCAGAGGGGAAATTTCAGAGTGGGGAGGGCAAGGACACGGACAAGTGAAGAGAAAAGATATAGGAAAGAGGACAAGGGGGAGGGGCAAGAGAACAAGATAAAAAGAGAGCCTTGGTGAAGAACTCAGTTCCACTTTCAGCAAACAGCCAAGCCAAGATGCCTAAGACCTTGAAAGATGCCCTGCAGGAGGTTCTGGATGAGCTGGGGAAAGAGGATTTCGAGCGATTCAAGGCAAAACTAAACAACCTTCCGGAGGTGCCCCAGGGCTGTAACAGAATCCCCAAGGGGAAGCTGGAGGAGGCAAACCGCCTCGCTGTGTGTGACCTGATCGTAAATTATTACACCACGGCGGGGGCTCTTCAGGTGGCCATGGGCGTCCTCAAAGGAATCAACCAGAACGAGCTGGCCACAAAGCTTCAGACACTCGTGTATAACTAGAGCTGGTGAGTAGATTCCCTCTTGCTTTGGGACCTCAGGAACTTTACCTGTTCTTTGTCTTGTTAATTGTTCCCTGGCAGGACCCTGCCAGTCTCTCTCTGGAGAGAGGTGGCAACTGTAGCAGGGAAGCCTGATTTGCAGGGATCTCTGCTCGGAGTTTCTCCAGGTTAGAGAGAGCCCAGAGGCACCTGCAGGCACTAGGGGGCTGCAATATATAGCAGGTCCTTGGGGGCAGGTGGGAGACCAGCAGCCAAGTGCATCCCTTGAGTGACTCCGTGGGCCTCAGGATAGAATTAAATGGTTTTCCAACCACATTTCTGTCCAGAGATCATGTAGGAACATGGGAATTGCCAGATTAGATCACACCAGTGATCCATAAACCAGCGACGGGGTCAGCACCAGCTGCTTCAGAGAGCCCTCTGGGAGGAGATTATTATTACTCCTGGGGGAATTCTGCACCACTGCAGCAAAGCAGGAAAATGCCCCCCCCTCCCCCCAGTTTCTCTTTACTTTCTGCAGAAAATGGTTTCTGTGGGGGTCTGGGGATGCCTCGGCCGCCCAGGGACGTTCCCCGTCCCCTTCACTGCACAGAGCAGCGGGGGCTGGGTCAGATCAACCCCCCAAAACTCCCCCTGGCTACAGGAGGCTCTGCACCACAGGGAGGGGGAAGTTAGCGGGGGGTCTCGGTGCACGAGATAAGGCTTGGTGATGTGGGGGTTCCCAGTGTGTGTGGGGGTGAGACTCAGCGGGGATTCTGGGTGTGGGTGGGGGGTCTGGGTGGACAGGGGGAGTAGCTCCCTATACAGAGACCCCTCCCCCCACTCCCGCACCCAGAACCCCCCCCACACACACACCAAGCCTCCCAAACTCAGGCTCTGAGTCAGGTTTGAGCCCAATTCCGCCTTCTGTCCACACACACATCAGTCTCACTCAGGTCAGCAAGCACTCAGGACCAGGTCCCAGGACACGGCAAGGCGGGTGGGTCACAGCCCGAGTCCCACTGTGACTCGGGTCCAAGCCCAGCCATTCTGCAGTGTCGATGCAGGTGACGCTGCAGATGCAAATCAGAAGATCTACGTAGAACACTATGGACACATCAGCATGGCTGTGAGACCCGGGTCCAGCAACCAGTAAATCGTGTATATCCAGATTTACAATGCTGCGCGGATGCTCAAGTGCAGATCTGGAAACACCGAGTCCGCAAGCCCGGGTCCCACAGCCCTGGGTTTACAATGCAGTGCAGACATACCCATAGTGGGAGCCAGTCCCTGCCCCACTGAGCTCACAACCTACACGAAGGGCGGGATAAAAGGATGTTACACACAAACTGATCCTTGGCAATGATTATAATTTTGGGGGTTACTCTAGTTATGCAGGATTTTGTTATTTAAACACAAAAGTTTACGTGTGTGTGTAAAATACACACACAATTGGTCACCCTGGAGGGCAGGAACAATACTGGACATATGGCATAGAAATGAGCGAAGTAGTCATTCACGTGCAGCCATCAGACAAGGCTCCCTGTAGATGCAGGCAGCTACCTACTCAATTGTGAGTGTCTCACAGTGTCGCTTTGAACTGGGGAGGCAAATGTGGTTCTGGTGTGTGGGAATTGATGCAAATATGCTAATGTCTGCAAAATGTCACCCTAGATGGGCATCATGTGGCATTGATGACAGAGTGAAAGGACACGTGCTGCTTCTCTCCTCATCGAGCTATGAGAAGATGCAAGAACTCCCCTAACCACCTCTCACCCACCTCTGTGTCCAGCCCACAGCCCGTACTGAGGCGAGAGTCTCGCCAAGGACATCCTGATGTGCATGAGACACCCGACCCTGCTGTCTCTCCAGAGCCTGCTTCACTGAGACTCATGTCACCTATCGTGCAGCCTTCCCCTGTCCCAGCACAGCTCTGTCCCGCCTGCTCTGCTATGGGTCTGTCAATAAAAACCTTTGAGCATTTGAGCCCCATGATGTTGTGTGCTCCTGATTTGTGTAGCTCTGCTGGGGGTCAGACTGCCAACCTCCACCCCACATTGCTATCGACCTTGGGTAGGGCACTGTGTCCCCACATGCTGCCCCACACCAATCTGCACTAGAGGAACCCAACCCTCTGCTGTGAGCTGGCAGAGCAATATCAATGGCTTCTTTGGCCAGCCTCTGCCAGTGTGCAAGGGGTCGGATGGGGCCAGTCGTGTGGGGCTAGGGGACCCTTCTGCACTAGGACAGCAAGGAAACCTTCCAGACTCATCTCCATTGCAGGCTGTAGAACGGCCAAGGGACAGTAACTGCTATGGGTCACAGCAGCGGGGAATAGATGTCACAGCGGGGTCACAGCCGAGCCACTGGGCATGTGGTAGCTGTGGGCTGGGCCAGTAAGAAGTCTGTGGCCTGGAGCTCCTTCATGAGCGCTCTACCTAAACGTAGCCAAGGGCTCAGGGCTTCTGGGCTTTGGGCTCAGTAAACAGTCAATAGCTCAGGCCCCTTGGCCTATGGGTTAGTGCTTGTCCAGCCCCGAGGCCCACCCTGCTGCACTGGGTCCTAGCCCAGGCCCTAGCAGCGACAGGGGATCTCGTCGCGGGGCTGGCGGGGAAACGTGGGGTTTGCTGCCTTGCCTCCTGGCAACACAACAGGCCCAATGTCTCCTTTCCCTGAGCCGCTGCCTCCTGGCACCTGGTGGGGTTGCTCCACAGCCAGGGGAGCCTGGTTCCCCATCTCCACGCGGAGCGGCTCTCTCTCCCCTCCCGCTCTGGGTTCCTCTGTCTCCTGGGGCCACGGCTGGCCTTTTCTCCAGGCCGGCTTAGGAGCATCATTGTGCCCCCTCCATGAAGGGCTGGCTGGGGGAGTCTATCCCCAGCCCCGCCCCTTCTGCCCGAGGCCCCGCCCCTTACAGAGGCCCAGAGCTGCCCCATCCCCCAAGAACGCCGACACCGGGCGCACCGGTAAGTCTTCCCATTTACTTTTATGCCTGGAAGTGAGTATGTTTCCAGTGGGGTCCTGCAGGGATCAGTTCTTGACCTTACGCTATTTAACAGAGAGAGAGAAGGAAGGAAAAAGAAAGAACTTTCTCCCAGCAGGCAGTTGGTCTGCCACGAAATGTCTGTACCTATTGCAGGCGGATTTGCGATTCCAGGACCGGACTCCTGAGTCATCTCAGGGCCCATATGTAAATCCATGGTAGAGATCATCCTCGAAGCGAGGGATCACCAATGAATGAATGATTTAACATTTTTATCAATGTGCAGGTGACACAAAAATTGGATGAGTGAAGAGGACAGGTCACTGATACAGAGTGAGTTCAATTAGCAGGTAAATTGGGCTTAAGCAAACTATACATTTTAATAGGGCTAAATGTAAATGTGTCTGGAGCTACAGACAAGAGGCCCCCCACAGCTGAGAACCTGCCTGAAGCTTGGAAGGGACAGAGCAGCTGACTGGGGACGCCCCAGGAGGAGCACTGTGCCGGGGAAGAATCACCTGAGGACAGGCCGGAGCTGGACCCAGTATCACGGCTGCCCAGAGCTGTATAGGGCTGAGAGTACTGGGGACTGTGACCTTGCATTGGGAATAAGGAGGGAGGCGGCAGCTAGCTAAGCGGGAGGTGGTCGCTCGGTGTGGGTTTGCAGAGAGTGGCAGAAGAGGGCACTGGAGCGGTTTACTGGCACCGGTGACCAGGAGCATCCAAGACTCACCACTTGACTGGAACTCTGCTCAGGCCTTCTGAACTCGGAGTGCAGATGTGTTGCTCGGTGTCTGTCCTTTCAGACTGTGGTACCACTGGGCATGTGGGGCCTCGCATTCGATGTAACCCTGTTTTATCGCTTCCCCATCTTTCCCTTTGTTGTTTTTCTCCTTTCATCCCTCTGTACATTAATAGTTCCCTGTCTTATATCCATTGTACTATTCTGGTGTGTGTGTGAATGTGACTGCTCGGGACGGGGGGGGGGGGGGGGGTGGAACAGGTGCCCCTGGGGGAAGAGGGAGTTTTCTTGCTGCATTCCTGTGCATGCCTTTTCTCAGCCAGAGTGTAGTGAGGCAGTTGCCCCACTCTGGCATGGAAGAGGTTAAAGCAGGCCAGAGAGGCTGCACAGAGCCCCAGCCAACCAGGAGCTTACTGACAGCCAATCAAGGGGAGGCTTCAAAGCAGCCAATCAGGGCCAGGCTGGGCCCTATAAGAAGGCTGTAGGGTGGCGAGGCGCTTGTTCTCTCCCTGGATGGCAAAGGGAGAAGAACTGGCTCTTAGGGAAGCAGCTAAGACAGAGCAGGGCTGGGCAGGAGCGGCTGAGGCTGGTAGAGATCTAGGCTGACAACTACCAGACTGGGGCCCTGATGCAAAGGGCAGAGAAGGTGCTGGGGCCGTGGGGAAGTGGCCCAGGGAAGCAGGTCATAGAGGGGAGTTAGAGGAGGGCAGTAAGTGGCTGCTACTAGAGGGTCCCTGGGTTGGGATCTAGAGTAGAGGGCAGTCCTGCTCCCCTACTTTCCCCCCACCTGGCCAGTGATGAGAGTGGCTAAGCCAGACTGCAGTTGCCCTTGGAGGAAGGGGCGAGATTGAAGACTGCAGTGAGCCACTGAGGCAAGTGATAGAACCAGAAGCTGCTGCTCCCCTGGAATGGGGGCGGGGAAGAGCCAGTGGAGAAGGCACAGCTGGAGGGCTGTGTCCAGAAGTGGACACCATGGTCTGGGAATGATGTGAGTCCCACTGTGAGGATGATGGAGACTGAGTAAGGGTGAGTGGGACACCATGAGCGAAGGCACAGTGCTGAAGGAGCTAATTCCCAAAACAACCAGCAGGAGGCGCTGCAGCGGTAAAACCAACCCCGATACACAGAGCCACCTGCAGAGCAGACTCCATCTTCTCCATGAGGGCACTATAGTTACGTTAATATTATATCATTATATATTTGTAATCAAAATTTTGTGCAGTATCATGTTAAATGCCTTACAGAAGTCTATTGCATCAACACAATTACCTTTATCAACCAAACCTGTAATCTTGTAAAAAAAAAAAAAAAAAAAAAAAAGCTATTAAGTTAATGTGACAGTCTTTGGTTTCCATAAACGTATGCTGATTTGCACTAATCTCTTTACTCTCCTTTAGTTATTATAAATCGAGTCCTGTATCAGCTGCTCCATTATCTTGCCTGAGATCGATGTCAGACAGGCCTATAGTTACCATTCCATTTATCCTTTTAAAATACTGGCACAAGATTTGCTTTCTGCCAGTCTTCTGGAACTTCCCACTGCTCCAAGACCTATTTAACACCACCCCTGCACCTCCCTGCCCCATCCTACTGTGCATGCACAAGTTTACATGGGGGCAGACCCCCTGAATATTTGCATTGTGAATGTGCTTTCCCCCCCCCCCCTCCTCCTGGTTCCACCACCCCAGTTCATGCGATGCTGTCACCTGTTCTTCTGGGGGTATAGGGAGCAGAAACGATGAAGTTTTCCATGGGATGGAAAGGCTGCTGTGTCTGGAGTCTTTGGGCATGTAGCGCCATAATCCTCTGGACCATTTGCATCCATCGTCAATGTTAGTGACAGGTGTGGTTGGGTGAAGGGAACACTTGCACATATGTTGTGAGGATCTGCCCCCTAGTTGAGTGAGCTTTTGATTGTTAACGGCATTGATGTCTTCTCAGAACGTATACTGTTCTGAGTCATCCTCGAAGATGACGCATGTGGAGTCTTACATGCTTTATAGCAAAGGTGTCTGCCACCATATGCCCCAGTAGTTGGAGACAGGTTTGGGCCTTCATGTCCTGATGCACTTCCCACTGCACCTCTTGGTCCCTTTGCCTCTCCTCCCGCATCCGACCTCTCCATCTTTGTCTTTCACTCTGCTCTTGATCATTCAGCCCCCTCCAATCCCTGTGTTTGCAGTCACAAGCTGCAGGGGACTGGAGAATCTTGGAACATCTCCCTGGACTGCTTCTTTCTTCACGTGAGCTGGATCAGGTGCTCAGCGGGCGTGGAGGGGTCACCTCTCAAGGGCACCCCGGCAGAAACTGCTGATAAAAACAGACTGAATCACTGTTAGATTTACAGTCGGAGCAGAAGGGGGAAAACTCCCCTTATGTTATTCCCACAAAGATCTTTATTTAATAATGCAAATGGTCACTTTATCCTATCTCCTAGAACTGGAAGGGACCTTGAAAGGTCAACGAGTCCAGCCCCCTGCCTTCACTAGGCAGGACCAAGTACTGATTTTGCCCCAGATCCCTAAGTGGCCCCCTCAAGGATTGAACTCACAACCCTGGGTTTAGTAGGCCAATGCTCAAACCACTGAGCTATCCCTCCCCCTCTTTAGCTTTGGGACAGCCCATCACAGTGCGGCTCTTCAGCTCAAACAAGAGTACAGAGGAGTATGGGAAGATGGGCACCTATTACACTGGAGGTTTTCATGCCAGCAGCCCCTGGGTATAAGTAAAGGGAAAATGCCGTGAATTGAATATTGTCGCTATTTTCACAGGCAGTGGTGATTTTGGCGGATATCTCATTCCTGAGGTTGACCAAAGCTCAGAGAATGCAGCTGCTGGTAGCGTCCCTAAGCTGCCCAAGCCTAAATGCTGCTAGCCCACTTAATGCAGTGTGCCAGTGGATCTCCCTGCAGAGTGGCATGGGAATGTCTCCTACCGTGGGGGAAGAAACAAGGTTACCATCCCTCACAGTGATTTGGGGAGGATTGTACAGTATCTCCATGAAAGTTTCATTGAGATCTCTTGACAGTACAAGGGCCGTCACTGGATGGATGTACATAGTACTCTGCATGAGGAAAACTGTTGTCCTCCATGCCTAGCAAAAACAGGAAAAAGGAAAGGTGAACACTACCTCCACCTCTTCTTTCTACCTCAATCTGAGCACGGGCCAGGGATCTGTTGTGGATTGCGTAATTAGGACTGCTACAATAATCTTTTTGAATTCATTTCCTAGCATATAGCAGTTGATTGAAGTGGCAACGATAATGTATTCCAGAAGATTAATTTTAATTGTATTCCCGGTGCTCTTCTGAATATAAGGAGTAATGTACCGATACACGTACCTGAGCTCCCTTCACCGTCATCCCCGGGCTCATCCACGCTCGTGTGATGGGACAGGCTCAATTCCGGCAGAGTTTCAAGCAGCTCCTGGCTCCCAGCATGTTTTGTATTCCCCTCTGCTGCTCACCCCCTTCTCCTCCTCCTCACTGTGCATTGTGGGGGATCCCATGCCTAGCTCTTGCAAAGTGGCCCTGGTCAGATTTCGGGTGCTGGGAGGGGGTGTAGTTCATTGTAGAAGTGGCAGGTCTGCAAGGGAGCCCCAGATGTGGTGGTGGTAGTCTCCCTGGCCTGCTGCATGCTTGCCAAGGTGGACAATCAGGAAAAGGCATTTCCAAAACACAATGAAGTTTTTCAAGGGGACGGAAGGAGACTTCTGGAGTCTGAAACCCCTGGGCAACGGATTTCACAATAGCGACCAGAATGGTCACTGTCACGGGGGCAACCAGGGCATTGTGGGACAGCTGCCGGAGAACCGTTGGGATCAACATAGGTAATGCAGTGTCTAGACTAGAAATAGGTCAGCTCTGGCTCGGTCATCTGGAGAGGTGATGTTATGTTAGCAGGAGACTAATGCAGGTGTGGACACGTAAAACTAAGCTAAAACAAGCTGACTTACACTGACATAACTTTGTAGTATAGACAGGTCTATGTATCTTACATCTACACTATTACCTTTATCAGCCAAACTTGAAATCTCATGAAAAAGAGTATCAAGTGGGTTTGACAGGATCTATATTCCACAAACCCACTGTGATTAGCATTAATTTTATTACCTTAATTACATTTTTTATGAATCGAGTCCAATATCAGCTGTGCCATTATCTTGCCCAGGATTGATGTTAGGCTGACCAACCTATAATTACCTGGGTCATCCCATTTACCCTGCTAAAATACTGACACAACATTCCCTTTCTTCCAGTCTTCTTGAACTTCCCAGGAGTTATTGAAAATCACCATTAGCACTCCTCTGCCAGCTCTTTTAAAACTCTTGGATGCAAGTTACCTGGATGTGGTGATTTAAAAATGTCTAACTTTAATAGCTGCTGTTTAACACCCTGCAGAGTTACTAGTGGAATGATAAATAGAGAACAAATGTATTCAAGTGGGTAGGGGGATAATAAAATCAAAACTGCAGGTTGCAGATAGGAGTGGGGGGTTGAAAAGAGTTTGGGGGAAGGGAGGGGGACTGAGAGACAATTCAAGTGAAACCTGATCCTAAAGGGTCAGAAAAACGTGAACTCGGAAAGGAATTGGCTTTGTATGCAGTTCCCAAGGGTTCTGACTTACAAAGAGAGAGGAGTATATTCCGTCTGAGTGGTGCTTAGAATTCAGAGAACAGGGAGGATGCAGAGATGAAGACGCAGTGGGATCCCCTGTAGAGAGGAGGCTGATCTTCCCCCACTGGCTCATTCCTGACCAACCACTGTTGCCCTGCGAAGTCTCTCTGTCAGGTCTCTCTGGTTGATAGCTTCCAGCACCATCGTGGTCACTCTCACTGCATAGAGCTCCCCGTAGTGACTGATCAGCAGCTCAGTGAGCTCCACCGGCTCTGCTTTCTCCAGGTCACCTCGAGGTATGTGGCTGTGGTATCCCTTTTCCAGCTTGATGTCAGTCAGTTTGCTCTTGAACTCCTTCAGCTCTGCCTCTCGGAGGTTTTTCAGGGTGTCCAGGAGGCGATCTCTCATTGTCTTCCCCGTGCCACCTCCTAGAACATGGGCCAACAAAGTCCAGTCCAGCCACTCCCCACTCAGGTACCATTCCCCGCTCTCCTTCACTCCCAGGCTCTCCCCCTTCATGTAACACCTCTCTCCTCTACAGCAAATGCTTGGTACCTCCTCGCAATCCCAGTGCTCTGTACTCAGTGCCTCACTGCCTCTGGTCCAGTCTGTGTGGTTCCCCTTTGCTCACCCCTCCCCATGCCTCTGCTGTCCCCTCCCACAGATACCTCCTTAACTCAGTTACCTTGACCCTCTTCCCCTCCTCGCTGGAATACCTCCCAACGCCAAAGCCTCTCTCCTTTCCTGTCAGAATTCCCCCCTTTGATGTCCACTCACTCCCTGAACCTGCTCTGAATTAGAATCCTGGGTCAGGGCAGGACTACTGCCTAGTGGTTACAGTACAGGGGGCGGGTAGGAGTCCTGGTTCTGCCATTGACTCGTTAGGTCTTTTTTCTTCTGTAATTTCTGTTCTACTAAAATAAGGCCTCTGTAAATCAGGGGAGATGAACTGACCTGTGTGGCATTCTGTTGATGGTGAACTGTGCGTAATGTCACCTGGAAGGGGGGAGGGAAGAAGAGTGAAAAACTTTTTTATCATAATTTTCTGTTTACTCTGCTCACCTCACACCACACAGGGCACTTGCAGATCTGATTGGCTAAGCCAGTCACATGGCAGTGTGATGATCTTTGGAGCTGAGCGAATGATACACCAGTTAGTAAGTTATTCAGAGTCCCCTGAAGGATCTGTTCCTGGCCACTGTCAGAGACTGCACCCAGATATCAGACTCAACAGGTGTGTCAATGCCCGTGTTCTTAGACAGCTGCTCTGTGTCCCCCCACAGAACACCAAATAGAAATTTACACACTGAACACACACATACACACTCATCTGGCATCTGGTGAGTGCGAGTTACCGTGTGCACCCAGTGACATGTCTCTGTACAACAGCACTTATGTCACCGCTGACTCTGCCCAAGGTGCCCGCTAGGCTCGTGTTTTTAAAATCTTTTTCCTTATTACTTTTTCAAGAAATCTGCGAACAAACCCACTGTAACAACGAATGTGTTGTAATTAAAACAGCAGTAAGTGATCTCAAGATGACAAGCACACACAGCTGTACCTTCAGGCTTTTAGCTTCTGGTTATTATTATTGATACGTCAAACGCCCAGTACAGGATGATAAGCTCAGCGCATTGTAAATGTCTGTAATACTGTTGCTCCGTTGGCTGGGCAGAAAGCTGTAATTTTGAGCCCTGCAGGGTAGTTTCAGTTTGGACGAGCGATCAGTGATAGAAGTCTGGTATACTTTTGGGGTCATCTGTTTATGCCCAGAAACAGACACTGCGTCCTGCTTCCCTGACCAGCAGGAGGAACGTACAATTCATGGGCTTTAGCAGACATCCCCAACCAGACACGCAGCCTGGTGCCCAATAAGCAGCTAGCTCGTCTGCCTCTGCTTCCTTCTAGGGTCAGCCAACCACTGCCTCTCTAATGGCCGACCCACTGCGACCCCCAACCACCCAGCACCAGGTCGGCTTCCGGCTCAGATTGCCAGCTCTTTGGGACAGGGACAATCCCTAGCACAGTGCAGTCCTGGTAGCAGTCTTTCTACCTCAATTTGAGCACGGGCCAGGGATCTGTTGTGGATTGCGTAATTAGGACTGCTACACCCAATTTCAGTGTATTTCCCCCATTTTAGTATTTGTATTGTGGTAGCACGTAGGAGTCAGATGGATGAATATCTTCAATACCAGGCAAATTGGTTGAAACTACAGTAAAGAACAGAATTATCAGACACACAGATGAACACGATTTGTTGGAGAAGAGTCAAGATGGTTTTAGTAAAGGGAAATCATGCCTCACCAATCTACTAGAATTCTTTGAGGGGGGTCAAACAAACATGTGGACAAGGGGGATCCAATGGATATAGTGTACTTAGATTTTCAGAGAGCCTTTGACAAGGTCCCTCACCAAACGGTCTTAAGCAGAGTAAGCTGTCATGGGATAAGAGGGAAGGTCCTCTCATGGATCAGTATCTGGTTAAAAGATAGGACACAAAGGGTAGGTATAAATGGTCAGTTTTCAGAATGGAGAGAGGTAAATAATGGTGTCCCCCAGGGGTCTGAACTGGGACCAGTCCTATTCAACGTATTCATAAACGATCTGGAAAAGAGGGTAAATAGTGAGGTTGCTAAGTTTGCAAATGATACAAAATTACTCAGGGAGTTCAAAGCTCGCTGTGAAGAATTACAAAGCGATCTCACAAAACTGTGAAAGGCAGATGAAAACAGCAAAATGGCAGATGAAATTCAGTGTTGATAAAAGCAAAGTAATGCACATTGGAAAACATAATTCCAATTATACAAACAAATGATGGGTTCTCAATTACTTATCACCCAGGAAAGAGATCAGGGATTCATTATAGATAGTTCCCTGAAAACATCTGCTCAATGTCCAGAGGCAGTCAAAAAAGCGAACAGAATGTTAGGAACCATTAGACGAGAGAGAGAAAATAAGACAGAAAATATCATAATGCCAGTATATAAATCCATGTTATGCCAACACCTGGAATACTGCATGCAGTTCTGGTCACCCCATCTCGAAAAAGTACAGAGAAGTGCAACAAAAATGATTAGGGGTATGGAACAGCTTCCATACAAGGAGAGATTAAAAAGACTGGAATTAATCATCTTAGAAAAGAGATGACTAAGGGGGGATATGATAGAGGTCTATAAAATTATAATTATTGTGGAGAAAGTGAATAAGAAATTTTTTTTACCCCTTCACATAACGCAAGAACCAGGAGTCACCCAATGAAATTAATAGGCAGCAGGTTTAAAACAAACAAAATGAAACTTCTTCACACAACGCACAGTCAACCTATGGAACTCGTTGCTCAGGGATGTCATGAAAGCCAAAACTATAACTGGGTTAAAAAAAAAATTTGATAAGTTTATGGAGGATCGGTCCATCAATGGCTATTAGCCAAGATGGTCAGGGATGCAACTGCATACTCTGGATGTCCCTAAGCCTCTGACTGCCAGATGCTGCGACTAGCCAACAGGGGACGGATCATCTGATAATTGCTGTTCTGTTTATTCCCTCTGGCACATCTGGCACCAGCCACTGTCAGAAGACAGAATATTGGGCTAAAAGGATCATTCTTATGTTCTTACAAACTGAATTTGAGTCAACAATGTGGTGCAGTTGCAAAACAGCATGCTGGGGCATATTAACCGGAATGCCGCCTGTAAGGTACAGGAGGTAATTGTCCCACTCGACTTGGCCTTGTGAGGCCTCAGCTGGAGTCCTGTGTCCAATTCTAGGTGCCATACTTTAGGAAATATGTGAACAAATGGAAAAGATTCCAGAGGAGAGCAACAAAAATGAGAAAAGGTTTAGAAAACCTGAGCTGTGAGGAAAGGTTAAAAAAAAAACTGGGCATGTCTAGTCTTGAGAAAAGGAGACTGAGTGGGGACCTGATAACAGTCTTTAAATATGGTAGAGCAGGGGTTGGTAACCTTTCAGAAGTGGTGTGCCGAGTCTTCATTTATTCACGCTAATTTAAGGTTTCATGTGCCAGTCAGACATTTTAACGTTTTTAGAAGGTCTCTTTCTATACGTTTTTAAATATATAACTAAACTATTGTATGTAAAGTAAATGAGGTTTTTTAAAAATGTTTAAGAAGCTTCATTTAAAACTAAATTAAAATGCAGAGACCCCAGACCGGTGGCCAGAACCTGGGCAGTGTGAGTGCCACTGAAAATCAGCTCGCGTGCCGCCTTCGGCACATGGGCCATAGGTTGCCTACCCCTGTGTTAGAGGCTGTTATAAAGAGGACAGTGATCCATTGTTCTCCATGTCCACTGAAGGTAGGACAAGAAGTAATGGGCTTTATCTGCAGTAAGATAGATTTAGGTTAGATATTAGGAAAAAATTTTTAACTCTAAGGGTAGTTAAGCTCTAGAATAGGGTTCCCAGGGAGGTTGTGGAATCCCCATCATTGGAGGTTTTTAATAACAGGTTGGACGAACCTGTCAGGGATGGTCTAGGATTCCTGGGCCCTGTTTCAGTGCAGGGGGGCTGGATGTTATGACTTCTCAAGGACCCTTCCTGCCCTGCTCTTCTATGATCATCCCCAGAAGCGGAGGTCATCTTGTCAGTAGCAACCACTGGATGATTTTAAAACTTTTCAAGAGCTTTTCAACAGGATGCCTGAGATTCTCAAGATCTCATGCATCTGAAGAAGTGGGTTTTTTACCCACGAAAGCTTACGCCCAAATAAATCCGTTGGTCTTTAAGGTGCCACCAGACTCCTCATTGTTTTCTTAAAACAAAAGTACTGTTTGTTTATTTAGTAGGAACGAAAGCTTCAGTGGAAAGGATTTTAAAACTACATATCGCCTACAGGCATGTCTATTTTACCTCAAAAGCATGTGTCTCTCAACACCACAAGTTGGTCCAATAGTAGATATTACCTCACCCACATTGTCTCTGTATTTTACCTATAGTCCTACTAACCCATAATGGTTACCTAGACAGGCCTAACTTCTCCAGACAACCCCAGCAGACCCTGGGGTCTCTGTTTACCTCTCACTCTCCTCCCGAGAGAATGTCGCTCTTTGAACTTTCCAGGGTCTGTGTTCTCCTCTCTTTGCAGGGCAAAGGCTATTCTGTGTAATCTGGTCTGATAGGCTCAGCTGTTGACAGAGCCAGTATTATCAACGCTAACAGTTGTGCCTTTAAAGCCCTTAAGTGTTTGCTGAGAAGTAGCTATCAGGAGCCATCCACCTCTGAGTGCCTTTTCTGGATCAACTAAGTCAATATATAAAAACAACAAGGAGTCCGGTGGCACCTTAAAGACTAATGGATTTATTTGGGCATAAGCTTTCATGGGTAAAAAACCCCACTTCTTCAGATGCATGTGAGTTTTTTACCCACAAAAGCTTATGCCCAAATAAATCTGTTAGTCTTTAAGGTGCCACCCGACTCCTCGTTGTTTTTGTGGCTACAGACTAACACAGCTACCCCCTGATAGTCAATATATGGTTTCAGCAAACACCACAATCACCAAGCCACCATACTGTATCAATACAATGTTACAAGGCAGCTCCAAGTCCATGACAATAGGACAAGGCTGTGGGGCACCCCCACTGCCTTGGTCGGCACCTGAGTTTTGCACTGACCATCAGCAAGTGCCGAGAGGGGTTTTCTTGTACAAACCTCTCGCCCCTGCCAAGATCTTCTGCTGAGCTGAACCTACCTGGTCTCACAAGGGCCTTCCAGATCAGTTGCCTATCACTTTGCTTCACCAAGTGGAGCTCCAGTTTGTCCACCAAGTCCTGGGTGTAAATCTCCATGTATGGATGTTCATCCTGGGGATCTACATAACAGAACTCCAGCTCCTGCAGTGAAGACAAGGCGCTCCGTTAGGGGTGACCCTGCCAGAGCCAGCAGAGCTGGGAATCAACAGGGCAGAGGATATCCCAGTTACCAGTAGAACCTAGCTCCAGGCTTCAGTCACCTCTTGCCTTGATTATTGCAAACTCCTCACCTCTCTCCTTCAGTGCATCCAAATGTTGCTTCAAAATTCCTTGAGCACATCATCCTGCAGCTCTATACAAGGGCACTGGGGCCAACACGGACTGTGAGGGGAAAGCGCCCCCTACTATACCTCGCTCTCTGCAGCACAGCGCCCCCTAGTGCCATGACTAAGTTGCAATGATGACTTCAGGAGAGGGCCCTGATATTTTTATGCCTTCATTGAAGCACAGAAGATAATTTCACTCACCTCAGGTGTTATCTCTACATCTGATGTGCTAGATACAGCATAATGGGAGCCATAGGTCAATGGTTTAGTTGTAGGAGGTTTGCGCACACGTATTGATTTGTACTTTCTTTCATTGTCATCAATTACCTGTAAAGAACAAGCACAGTCATTTCTGAGATACAGGCAGACAGGGCCACAGAAGACACATTGTGTAGGAACTACCACAGGGGCAGGAGAGCCAGTGCAGGGTCCTAATTCCCATTTTCCTCCTACACAGCAGTCCTTGGAAAGAGGAGCCTATTGTTATGACAACAAGGGGAAACAGTGTCATGAGAACGGCAACTGAGGAGCAATCTTGGTACAATGTTAATTGTTTATAATTAAGGCTTCAATTTTGGCACAGGTATTTTTATTAAAATCACAGACAGGACATGGGCAAGAAACAATAAATCACGGAAATGGAGCTGACACCCAACACCAAAGCCAAGCCCTGCCCCCCCGGGGTTGAAGCCAAAGCAGACATCTCTTAAAATTATGGACTCTGTGACCGATTCGTAGCCTTATTTCTAATGAGGCTTGGCAAAATTCAATTTTTAATTTGGACAGAAAATATTAATATTTATTTTTAAGCATTTTCCCTCTATTTTTATCTATTTAAATTTTCACAGTTGTGGGACATTACGGGGACATCAGGCAACGATGGGGCTGGTCAGATAATTATTTAATGCCAGTAGCGGTTGAGATTCAAAAAATTAAAGTTTAGTAAGTGGTAAAACAACGTGTCCACAAATACAAAGTCAATAGCCTCAAATCAAACGCTGAAAACTTCTTAATCAGCATTTCTCTTGCTTGGCCTATCTGTAATTTTTGAAATTTTTTCATCAGTTTGTGTTTATATCGTGAAATCAACATTTACTGACGTATATACTGATAAAAATTGAATCCTCCCAAGCCTAGTGATGTTTGCTCTCCCCCATACGAAAAGATGGATCTGTTCCCACCTGCCCAACTGCTTCTTTGTTCAGTTAATGCCTGCATCCATAGAAAATTTAAATGAGGGCAAAATTTTGACAAGCACCTAGGTGACCTAGGAGCCTAAGGCACATTTTCGAGAGTGAGTTGGGCAGTTAGGGCCAAATTTACACAGGTGTTTAGCTGCCTAGAGAAAAGTGCCAGGTGGGACTTTCAAAAGGGTCAAAGCAGGTTAGGCCCTGCCATGTAGTTAATCTTCAGTCTAGCAGACAAAGGTCTGACATGATCCACTAGCTAGAAGTTGAAACTAAACAAATTCAGACTGGAAATAAGGCATACATTTTTACCACTGGAACAATTTACCAAGGGTTGTGATGGATTCTCCATCACTGGGCATTTTTAGTTCAAGATTGGGTGTTTGTTTTTTAAAGATTTGTTCTGGATCAACCAGGAATTATTCTGGGGAAGTTCTGTGGCCTCTGTTGTACTGGTGGTCAGATTAGATTATCACAGTGGTACCTTCTGGCCCTGAAATCTATGAAAGTCAATGGGAGTAAGGCACTTTGATAAATCCCACTATGTGCCTAAGTGAGTTAGGCACCTATCTGCATCTTGAGGTGACTTTTGTATATCTGGCCCTAAGCCTGGCTTTTCTGCAAGTGGGACGTAGGCTCCTGTCACAGGGGGGAAAAGTTCCATTAAGGAGAGTCTAAGGTCACCCATGACTGAACACGAATGCCCTGGCTAGGCCTGATTAGGGGTGGTGAGCACCTGGGGTCAAGTGATAGAGAGGGAGGCTTGGGTGCCAGGAAGGAGGGAGGCCGACCAGAAGTAGTGAAGCCTGAGTGGTGGAGACTCAAGCCAGAGGAAAGCCCTGGGGAGCCCCCGCTTTTGCCACTGTTCTGCATAAGGAGAAGTGACCTGGAGGAGAACCCAGGAGGGATGGGTACTTTCTATGGGCCCAGGGTGGGAGGACATTGTTTGTGTTGGCCCTTTGTATGGGCGCTTTGGACTCTAGCAGGGGACTCCTGGGGTAAGAGTGAGAGCCCTCCAGTCTGAAGGAAGGTGTAGATTCATAAAGAGCCTGGAGTCACAGAAGGTGGTAGAGCTGGAACCAATGGCATTGAACTTTATTTTGTGATTTGAGACATCCATATTAATAAGTTGCCCCGTGCTGTGGGTGTTACTAGCCTCAGAGAGTGCTGGAGAAGTATTCTGAGAAGGGGAAACTGAGGGTGGAATACCTGCAGGGCCAACCTATGCCATGGGGGGTGCTCTGAGATGGGGACCCTACGACAATTCCTAAGCCACTTGGGTGCTTCTGAAAACTTTACCCCAAGTCCTTACTCCTTTGGGGTTTAGATAATCTTAATTTTTCCCCCTTTCCAGCTAAAATTCTGGTTAGAGAATGAACCCACAAATCTCCAACAGATATAATGATATCATCTGATTTTTCCCTAATTATTTTACAGCTCGATCTTACATTAGAGATGTAAACCAGGTCTCAAATTCCAGGAAAGAGTTGTCTCAGTCTGTTCTACAGTTATGAACAGCACAATACCAGCTGTAGGCTGCTGTCCTTCAATCTGTTATCTTCAACTTTTATTCCTTTGATTGTGCTGTCTGGTCTTAATCTGAGGTGCCCTTAATATGCCCTCCTGACGTAAGAAGGCAGAAAAATTCTAAAGCATATGTGAATGTGTCAGATTGAAACATTACATCTCTAAACTAGTGAACAAACTTATTTCAAAATGGAATTGATGTTTAAGAATCAAAATGTACAAAACAAGCCATTTTTGAAATTCTAACTTTAAACATTTTAGTGTTATTGGAATAGAAGGTTTGCAGGCATAATTCATTCACTCCATTTTTTTTCAATTCAAGGTGACCTGCAACTGGAGGGGGAAAAAATAGGTCTATTGCCTTCCCCCCCCTCCGTTATGATTGCTAACAAAGGCCTGAAATGGTTTATTTAAAAATTTATTTGTTTGGGTTTTTTATTCTATGATGACTGGACAGCAAGTGTAGGTGATGACATCAGAGTGAAAGTTGAACTGTTGACAAAAAATTTACCCAAATGATTTAAAAAAAAAAAAAAAAAAAGATTTACTTTGAATGACTAATTTTTTGAGTAATCCTGTGTTAAAGATTCAACACACTCCTCTTTTCACTTAAGATAGTAGCAGCTAACAACATGCACAACTTAGACCTCTCAGTGATCCTCCAGCAAAACCAGTGAAGACCAGACTTGACATTTCTGAAATTTGTAAGTTATAAAACAAACAGGGAAAAATTTGATAGTAAATAGTCTTACAGGAATTCTTTATATGTCATTAAACACCTCCCACTGCCCCCCTAATTTTTTTAAAAAATCTCTCACGGGTCACCTTTAACAGTCCACACATATCACTTCCTAGATAGAATATCATATTTCAGAGAGTAAAAAGCATATAGAATCACATGGAATTTAGAAACAACCTTGGCTACACTTCTCTTTGTGCAGCTATCTCACAACCGTGCATGTTACAGGATGTTCTGAGTTATTCCAGGCTATGTGCTGTGTGGTAAATGGTGAATCTGGCTCACTCTTGTTGAGTCTCAGTTACCTTTCTCAATGGAAGGATGTCAGGTATCAAGTAGAGGTGGAGAGTTATATTTTCAGCCCTGAGTGCCCGGTAAAGCAGTGTGATACCGTGGATTGGACTAGATAGCATAGATATTCCTTTTTTCAAAACAGTTCCCCAAAAGGAGAAACGGGGGTTCTCCAGCACAGCGTGGAAAGGCATCACTCGCGTTGGCTCCTCCAGTGTCAGCCTCCCATCAACAAAATGGGCCATTCGCATCTGGGAGACGCCAGCCTCTCCCCCTGGGAATGGATGTCAAAGAGAATGAGGTTCTGTTTTACCTGTTACATGACAGCACTGCCCAAGGTTTAGAGCAAGGGGCGGGGACCCAGGAATCCTAGGCTCTCTTCTCAGTTACGCGGGGGGGAAGGGAGCAGGAGACTAGGAGTCAGGACTCTTGTTTGTTCTATAACTACTCATTGGTGCATAGTTACAGCAATCAAACATATTGTAAAGGGCCTCTGCTGCCTTTCCTGGAGGGGACTGAGCTGCTGATGGTCGGGTGAGCTGGCTTACAGGAGAAGTGATCTGCGCCGAGTATAGGGCCGACACAGATTTACTTCCCCACTCTCGCCCACCATGGAGCAAGGGTGGAGAGGAGGGACTGAACAGTGACTGAATCCCAGTCTGGTTCCTGATCCTGCCCCTTTTTTCAGGGCTGGTAACTCTGTGATCTGGCCCTCGATAAGTCCATGACCTGCATTTTTTTTTTTTTAAACAGATGTAGTGAATAGGAATTGGGAAGCTTCTCTTTAAACCAGCCGAGAGCCACCCAGTTTGCCTCCTCTCTTCTGTTGCAGACGCCACCAGAACCTGACACAGTAACAGTGCGTACACATAGCTGGTCCTTGTATGGTGTTTTATAACTATTTATATAAACATACAGGGCCTAGCTGCATATGCTCACTGGACACTGTTGCTGCGTTAGGTTCTGGTGACTCCTGCAGTAGAAGAGTGGAGGCCAGGTGGATGGCTCTCCAACTATTTAAAGGGATAAAACCCAATCCGTATCCAAATAAATCCAGCTGGGCCCGTGTGGTTTCCTTATTCTTAATGTTGTGTAAAGAGCAAAGACAACAGGAAATAAATGTCGTTAGGGGTTTCTGACGCCCACTTTTAAGGAAAGATCAATGACTTTCTAATGAGAGCGGTAGAGCGGAAGACACAGCCTTTCACACCCTCGCATCCACCTCCCTTAATTAACTATCCCCGTCCATCCTCAGCAGTCCAGCCCTACGCACATCAGTTACTTGGTTGCCTCCACTAAATTTAAGTATTTCCATTGTGCTCTCGAATTTTCAAGTTCTTAAAAGCAGAGGAGAGAGAGACAACTGCTCCCACCAGCCACCCGGCTGGCTACAGTTCTCCAGAGGAAAATACAGTTGGGCTCCACATCTGCAAATGTAGCCCCAGGCTTTTACACTGCAGATTGGGGGTGGGGGTGTTGGGTGAAGTCCACAGACATGGGGAGCAGGAATTAATTTGTGGGGCTTATCTGCATCTCTGCACACGTGCAGACAGCAGGGCACGGGATACAGTTTAGTGTCTAGAAATGCCCAGAAGAGGGGTGTGGTGGTTACCAAGCAGCCTCGGTACCTCTTCTTGGGGGTAGTACAGAAAGCCACCCTTTACGGGGAGGCAGTTATGGATGTCTCACACGGCCTCACTCTGAGAGCTGAGCGCATCAGAACCATGGGGAACATTATCACCTCAGTGGGGTCCAGCTCGTGTCCCTAGAGCAGTGGGGAGCAATCTGTGGCCCGTGAGCTGCATGTGGCCCATCGGGGACTCTGATTGTGGGCCGCGAGACATTTTGCTGACATTGACTGTCCGCAGGCACGGCCCCCCCACAGCTCCCAGTGGCCGCGGCTCGCCATTCCTGGCCAATGGGAGCTGTGGGAAGCGGTGCCTGCAGGTGAAGGGGCCGCAGGGACTGCCCTAGAGGCTCGGAATTGTGGCTGTCGAGGGCGACGGTGCCGAGGAAAAAGCGCGTGTCTGATTATGAACTGAAAATGTGAACCCTGAGTCGGACCCTGTGCATGGCAGCAGTGGGAGGCGAGAGTAGCTCTGGCTGCTCCATTGCCTACTTCCCTGCTGGGCTGTGGCAACCTCAGGCAGCGCCAGACAAGAGCCAGGCTGGCACCCTCTGAGCCTAGGGGAATGGCCCTGTCATAAACATACAGCTAAGGGTAGCATAAAATCCCTCCTTTACCTGTAAGGGGTTAAGAAGCTCAAATAACCTGGTTGGCACCTAACCAAAAGGATCAATGAGAGGAGAAGATACTTTCAAATCTGTGGGGGAAGGTTTTTGTTTTGTTTTGTGTTCTCTCTGGGTCAGCGAGGAACCAGGACAGGGAAAATACATCTCCTAAAGCCATATCTGAACTAAGCATCTAAGATTACAAATTGTAAGTAATAGGAAGGAAATGCTTTAGATTATCTTTTGTTTTAGCTTGTGAATTTTCCCTAGGCTAAGCGGGAGGTTTATTCCTGTTTTGTTTTTGTTTTTTGTAACTTTAAAGTTTGCCTAGAGGGGAATCCTCTGTGTTCTGAATCTGATTACCCTGTAAAATTACCTTCCATCCTGATTTTACACAGATGCTTCTTTTACTTTTTCTTTATAATAAAGTTCTGCTTTTAAGAACCTGATTGGTTTTTAGTGTCCTAAAAAATACAAGGGGCTGGTCTGTGCCCACTTTGTTAATCTATTTGGTTGGTAGATTATTCTCAGGCCTCCCCAGGGAAGGGGGTGAAGGAGCTTGGGGGGATATTTGGGGGGAACAGGAACTCCAAGTGGTTCTTTTCCTTGAATCTTTGTCTAACTCACTGGGTGGTGGCAGCGATACCGTCCAAGGACAAGGAAGAAATTGTGCCTTTGGGGGAGTTTTTAACCTAAGCTGGTAGGAATAAGCTTAGGGGGTCTTTCATGCGGGTCTCCACGTCTGTACCCTAGAGTTCAGAGTGGGGAGGGAACCCTGACAGGCCCTTTGACCATCTTCAGATAACAGATGCAGCCCTCAGGCTGAGTACGTTGGACACTGTGGTGCAGTGTCCACCCCACACAAGGCTCACACAGGTCAAACAGGGCAATTAACCTTACAGGCTGCACTAGGAGGAGAGCCAGGGACTCTGATGAGGCCTCATGGCTGAAGAAGCCCAGCTGGGGAGGAGCTGGGATAGGGCTATGAAGACAGGATGTTGGCAGGAGGAGGGCTGCAGGGAGGAACTCTGCAGTCAGTCTGTAGACAGAAGGGAAGCTGGCCAGGTACGAGGAGTTCTAGGGGGAGAGAAGGCCTGGGACTACAGACTCTGGCAAGAAGCCGAGAGGGGCGACATGGGGAGCAGAGGAAGTTCCAGGGGTAAGCCCAGAGGAGGGCCAGCACAGAGAGAAGAAAGGTAAGAAAGAGCCTAGGGAAACAGCAACAGGGTCAGAGCTTGGGCATTTGCAGGGTTATTTGCCCTATTTTTTTAAAAGAAATATTAATTTTGCTATCCAGCTGAGGTTTGTTACAAGATCACTGAGATCTATGGGTTTATAGAGCTTTTATAGTCATTATTTATCTGCCATACCTGTGAGGCACATGAAGTGGGGGAGGTGCAGAGCTGCCACAGCCCCGGCCGGTTCCGCCCAGATGTTGAACAAAGGGCCAGCGATCATCCACTGCTGCATGTCCAGTTCTGTCTGACAACAACGCCAGGATTCATAGTTGTATTTGAGAGTCACGGCTGCCCTGACTTCGAACCCCAGTTCAGTTTCAGAGCATCTGAAGGAGCCTGCCTGGGGGAAGTGAACCCTGCACATCAAAGGGAGAGGGAAGAAGAGAGTTAAACAACACTAAATGCAAAGTGCCCATCAGTTTTATCATTCCCATGGTGTGATGGGCTGGGAAACAGGCACAGAGACTACAGGCCCAGCAGAGTGAGTGGCTGTGCGGGGATAGGATAAAAGGGATTATTTGCTCTATTTTTTTAAAAGAAATATCTATTTTGCTATCCAACTGAGGTGCCCACAGTATGAGTACAGGGCTCATGCACTGTAATGCTCCACACACACTGAATTTGTATTTGAGAGAAAGATGACTTACCCAGCAATGTGATTTTTTGGAATAGAACACAGGAGTCCCAACTCCCAGCCCCCCCACTATAACCACTAGACCCTAAACCCCAGAGCCAGGGACAGAGCGTAGGACACCCCCCTCCAATCTTACCCACTAGACCCTCCTACACTGATTGTCTAAAAGTTAACTTAGAAAAGACACTGATTTTAGCTCCTAACAAGAAGTCCAATGGCAGAATCAGATATAGACAATGTACAGCTAAACATAGTAATGCTTCCATACCCATTTTGACAGTCTTTAGACAAACCTGTGTTATGGGTTTGAAACACCTCCTAAAGTTTCTATAAATCTAATCAGACCCTCTCCCCATAGAGCATGTGATTTTCATAGGCTTGTAACTTGGGCCAAATTTAGGTAGATTTTCAAAGGAACAGCAAAAACCCCTTACCAAATTTCAAGTCCCTGCTCTAAAGCATGGAGGTGCTAGAGCTTCTCAAGGAAACAGTTGTAAGAATTTTTCAACATGGGCTAAACAACATTTCCCCCTACTTTTATTTTCAGAAACAACTGAACCATTTAGCTGAAATTTCCCCCCAAAATGTATCCTTCAGTTTAAATTTTGGCAAAATTCTAAGCAACTGAAAACAGGGTCTCATAATGGAAAGTGTCAGGCAACCTTAATTCTAGGTGTCACTAACAGCTCCACTTAAATAATGCCCCCAAGCTCTGACCTGTACGTTTTCTGGTTCTCCTCTGGGCCTGGCAAAATCTCTGGTTGTACTTCTGCAAAACCCTAAAACAAAGACATTTGTATTAACTTGACTCCAATAAGGATTTTCAGCTGGATAGTTCTTGTGACAGGAAGAACTTGTTAGCTAGACATGGAGTCCTGTACAAAATCTTCAGCATGCAACCTGCCCATGCTACCAAAACTCTCTTCTAAGCTTGGATCATCTTGATTGCTGTAAGCTCATTCCGTCCAGTCCATTCAAAGTGCTGCTACAAAGTGCTGCACCTTCCTGTCTATCAGGGCCAGCATTTGCTATGGGGCACTGGGGGCAGTTGGCCCCCTGACTTTTCATAGGACTATAGGCTTCATTCTGGTTTCCTCCCCCTGTTCTCAATGACAGGCTATGGATTGTACTTGAGCAAAGACCCTCTTTTAAAATAGCCACCACCTTCCATTGTTCCCAGTGGGAATGAAGGCAAGCTGTCCTTAGTGAAGATGGTGGCAGCGATCTTAAGTAAGAAGATGTGTGTCTTTAAAATCAATTCGATTTAATATAGAACTATAAACTCTGCTTAACTAATCACAGTTGTATTGGTATTGTATGGCATCACTCCAGGGCACAGTTAAAATTATTTGGGTGCCTTAACTGTGCATTTCCAAATCTTAATATATTTGGCTTTCTTGTAGATATAACCTTAACTCTGAATGCTCTGGGTTTGCAGTGCTTGGTATTGGAATAGTTACATGTCTGTTTGGGTTTTTTTACCCCTAAATTACTGACACATACTTAACATTAATTCCATCTTAATGCCGTTTTTGTCTGGGAATTTTCTGTGGGGTTTCACTAATTGGCGATTTAATAACAATTTAATGTCAGTTCTGTTGAGGATAGACTCCTTCTTGCTCTCTCTTCACTGTATTGACTTTACGGGTTAACAGGAGCAAAAACTCATTGTTGTTACACCAGTCAGCAGTTCTGGCTTTGAGACACATGGGGACCTGCCCTGTCAAGGAAGAAAGGGCCATTTTTACATAGTCTTGAGGAGAAGCGCAGCTAAGTCATTTGTAACCTCTAAGATTATTCTTCTATTTCCTCATCCCTTGTCCCCAGCATATAAACACAGGCAATGTGGTTTCCTCTGAGTTAAACAGTGTCCCATTTGGGGGCATCCACACAGCACAGACACACTGACAGTGTGAGATAGTGCCCAGACACCACAGTGATGGGGACAGAACACACAGAGAACAAACACAATCCCCTACCTTCTCTCTGTGACACAAGTCACATCTGTCCTTTCCCCAGGAGTCTGAAGTGGCATCTTCACTCCTGTGTCTCACTCCTGCAGAAGGGAAAGTATTGGGTCAGGGCAATACATCCTGAAGGCAAGACTGTCCCCAGCTCTGGAGAGATGTGCGGGGGCAGGCCAGGCACAACAATCCTTACACTCTTGGATGCCTAAAAACTGAGGTTAGCACCACAGCAGTGTTACCCTTCACTCCATAGTTACCCCTCCTCTGGTCCTTTCCATTCCACAACTAATCCCTCTCCCTTCTGTTTCCCCGTCTCCAGTGCCAGTTTCTGCTCAGCGAGCTTGTCCCACACGGTCTGATCCTGGGGAACATCCACAGAGCATGGGGGATGAGCCGACACCACCACCACCAAAAATAATAATGGTCCTGGATCACTGGAATTGATTTCTGCAATGCATTTCCCAATCTCCATGCCTGGAAGTCCTATGAAGCCATAAAAAGTATTTAAGAGGTGAGTTAAAGCCCATTTCACCAGCCCAGTCTGTTTAGTAGCACATTATATCTATATACACACACACATAAACAGACAGATGGGCAAGGGTGACTAGTGTTAAAATAATGGCCAAATCTGTGATGGCATGAGACACTTGAGACTTTTTTATTTCAGTTCAGATGGAAGCTAATCCCATATTGATCACACATATAATATTAGTCATGGAGGAATTCTGTGGCACTATGCATGCACAGAATTCATGACTGCTGCAGAATTTTTATCCACAGAAAATACATTCTGCTCAAGAAGTTCTGCCTTTCGCCCACCAGAGGTCGCTGTGGTGCCAGAACAGCTGGCTGACCAGACCTAACACCTAGCAGCTGGCTGCATTCCTTACAGCAGCTTGCCGGTGCAGCCAGGTTGGGAAGCAGAGTGGGGCACGTGGGGCTGCTGGGGGGAGGGGCTGTCACATACTGGGGTTCAGAAGGGTTAGTGGGGGGAACAGACTAGGGCATGGACTCAGTAGCTAGTAGGGTGACAGCACTGAGACAGGGGCTGAATGGCAGGGGGTCTCCAGTAGGGTTACCATACGTCCGCATTTTCCCGGACATGTCCGGCTTTTGGGGGCTCAAATCCCCGTCCGGGGGGAAATCCCCAAAAGCCGGGCATGTCCGGGAAAATCGGGAGGGCTCGGTGGTGCTCGGCCGGGGCCGGCGGTGCGGGGCCGGGGCCATGGTGCGGGGCCGGGAACCAGGGGCGCAGTGCTGGGCCAGGGTCACAGTGCCGGGCCGGGCGCGGGGCCGGACGGGGAGCCGGGGGCGCGGTGCCGGGCCGGGGTCCGGGCCGGGAGCCGAGCCCACGGGGAGCCAGTCAGCCGGGGAGCCGAGCCCGCGGGGAGCCGGTCAGCCGGGGAGCTGGGCCCGCGGGGCGCCGGTCAGCCGGGGAGCCGGGCCCGTGGGGCGGGGAGCCGGGCCCGCGGGGAGCCGGGGAGCTGAGCCCG
>NC_048301.1:140922070-141023356 GCF_013100865.1 Trachemys scripta elegans | reverse complement strand
GGGGAGGGGGCGGAGACTTTGAGAGGGGGCGGAGTTGGGGCGGGGGCAGGGGCGGGGCTGGGGGCGGGGCCGGGGCCCCTGGGAGTGTCCTCCATTTGGAGGCACAAAATATGGTAACCCTAATACAGCCCAATATGTCAATGAGCCTACCAAAATATATTCTATATATGACACATACTTGAAGTTTGGATTCTCCTTTCCTGGACCGGATGAGTTCCTGTTGCCTCAGTTATAATACAATTGTTCTTTTATATTTTTATTTACAAAATTTGATTCTTTTCTAATTAGTAGAGTGTAGGATTGGGTCTTTACTTACACAACACAGAAATTCAGATTTTAAACCCCCCAAAAATGTAAAACACAATATAAAGTTCGACAACTCTTTTGATTTAAAATCAACAAATAGTAACGCAGTGTGTATTTTTTAATAATTTTGTTAACAGGGTTGTGTTGCTTATCGTTCAGTTTTATCCAAAATTGTGTGTTCCCTGTCTGAATGCTACATTTTGCTCTCAACATGTTTTTAACGTGTCGTTTTGCTGAAACTGTGTGATTTCAAAGATGCTGAAGCATTTCTTTGAGTGCCTGTTGCTAGGGATTTCTGTCATTACAATTGTTCACATTACAATGAAACAGAAACATGCACATGGTCTATTTACCGTGTTAGAGTTTCTATGTGTGTAATAATTAAAACGAATAATAATAGTCGGTTGCAGTGCCTGTTGCAGCTGCAGAGGCGGGCCTCGGGGAACCCCTGCTCTACACTGCATTTGGAAGCTGCCTCCCAGCCCAAGGGGGGACAGACTCAAGGTAGCTTTGCTCAAGCTAGTACACTGGAAATAACAACAAGGACAGGAGGGGTAGCTCCGTGGTTTAAGCATTGGTGTGCTTAAACCCAGGGCTATGAGTTCAATCCTTGAGGGGGCCATTTAAGCATCAGGGGGAAACAAACAAACAAACAAACAAAAACTGTCAGAGACAGTACTTGGTCCTGCTAGTGAAGGCAGGGGACTGGACTTAATGACTTTCAAGGCCCCTTCCAGTTCTATGAGATAGGTCTCTCTCTATATATATATATAGCATGGGCAATGGCACAAGCTAGCCAATTGAATACAGACCTAGGGGGTGGATGGGATTGTACTCAACAGGCTAGCCCATGTGGCTGCCTATGCATGTAACATTCTGGAGTTTTCAGTTCTCCCCCCACCTTTTATTTATTGATTGATTGATTGATTGATTTATTTGGGTGTGACGTTGCACTCCATACACTTTTATGGAAATAGGCTTATGAATATGACATAACTAGAATATGCTTCACGCTAAATACCCCTTGTACGGTGTCATTAGCAAGCTTGTAATCTACTGAGTGCGTTCACTCTATTTGTTTCCTATCCCTGTGTTATTCTGTGTGTGCAACTGGCTCTGTGGGTGTATGTCTGTGTGTCTCTGGGTCCATGTGCGTGGTGTGTCCTTGTGTAACTGTCTCTGTGTGATGTGCGTAACTGTGTCTGTGTGCATCACGCTTACCACCCCTCCTGGCAGCCTCCTCTCCCTGCTGCTGCCCCATCGGCTCTCGCCTTCCCAGCCAGATGCCCTTTGTCCTCCCTATCTCCATGCCCATAAGTGTTTGAATAACACAGGACAACAGGAGTGAATCTGAGCTCCCTGGTGCCCCCATAGCAGCCAAACCCCGACCCCACAAAAGGACCACAAAAATCGGGAGCCAGAGCCGGAGCAGAACTGTTAATCTTCTAACTGAGCCCAGCCCAGTGTCACAGAAAGGAAGAGGGCGGGACTCAGCTGTATAAGAGGCGGTGGTGACTAACTTTGTTTTTACTTTCCCCTTCGACATGCTTTCCTTCTCCGTCCCGGGAACCTGCAAATGAAGACGCAGAGAAATCACTCCGTGGCTGATTGAGTACAGAGGTGGTGCGAGTGGCCATGGAGGTCCTGAGGGCCAGGGACAAGAAGGACCTGGGAGACAGACTACTCCAGACGGCGAGGACAGGTAAGTGGGGAGCTCTCAAGAGGTGATTGTCCGCTCCCTAAGGGGGATCTTGTCTATAGGTCTCCTTGTACAGGAACTGCCTGCTTATCGGCCTGCCAGGCAGAGAAATCAGCAATGCTGCTGGCTTCCTGGAACAGTGTGAAGGGCAGAATTATGCAGTTCCTTCCCAAGCAAGACTGCCACTGGGTGTCGTGGATCCACAGGGGTTTAGACACCTAACTCCCCCACTGAGCTCCTCAAAAGGAGTTAGGGACTTCCATTGTACCACCAAGGACCAGTACTTGACAGTTTGCTTCTCCCAGCGCAACCCCCATCTCTTACTTCTCCTTTCTCTTACTTCTCCTTTAGCAAATGGGAAATTAACCCCTTCACACCCAGTGGGGAATCATCCTGAGTGGGGAAAAAGAGTCACACTTAAAAAAAAATATTACAGCAATTTCCTACATGCACTACACAGGGAAATTCTGCATCAGACAGAGGCACACACCAGAGAGAGACCTAACATTTGGGGGGGACGGGGCAGAGGAGAGAGACACAGGGCAGATCTATTCATACTGCGAAGGAGGGAAAGAGAGAAGGGGTGTTGGAAAGGGAGGACGAGGGAGAGAAGAAGGCCTGTGTATGGGGCGAGATAGATGTGGGGCTACTCACACTCTGAGGGAGGAGTCCGACATCCAAGGAACGTTATTTCTTGCTCCACCAATCCAACAAGGAAGCAAACATTCTCCTTCTTATGGGAGAGGGTTTGTTTCTATCTCCCCCTCTCGCCAGTTCCTCATTGCGACATCCATTGCTTCAGCTATGGGTCACCCCAAACCTTCTCCTGATAGCTCCCAAAGCCTGTCCTTGTGGGGGAGCGGCTCGCTCGGGCGGAGCCCCTGAGGGGCAGGAGCCGAATCTCTTTCCTCCTCTCCCTCCCTCTCCCAGTCTCTCCTGCAGCTACAGGCACAGGTGCAGGAACTAGGAGTGCGGGGTTACAGCAGCAGGCCCTGGTGTTATGTGGGGCTCTGCTCCCGGCCCCACCCAGGGGCCCAGCTGTCGGTCCTGTGCCTGGGGCCCACCTCAACACCCTTACCCTGTCTACATCTCCCCCTTCTGAATCACAGTCCTACTCCCGGCACTGGCTTAGGGGTCAGGGGGTGCAGACAGGGGTAAAAAGTTTGGGGACCACTGCTTTACAGTTTCACTGGCTTACAACTCCCCCACTATAAAAAAGTGTTCCAGCGCCACTGGCTACAGGTGGCGCCCAGCAGCGCCCAGCCCAGAGACACGGGTGGGTTGACCTTTGTCCAGCTGTGTCAGGGAGGAGCCATGCACCAGTGATGCAGTTTTGGGGTGATGTTCAAGTCTCACCCTCTAGCCTGTTACATGATTGATGGAGAGCTCTATAACGCTGTGTTAACTGCACCGAGAAGCTGGTTGGCCACGCTGCTCCTTGGTACAAGCTGAGATTGTGCAGTGGAGACTTGGCAAAAGCATTTCTTCTGGTAACTGGAGGGATCCTGGCAGTGGGGGAGGTTGGGCAGGTAGGCTGGGATGGAAGGATGGAGGCGGGATCCCGGAAATGTGGGAGGCAGGTGGCATGGGGAGCGCAGGCTGCTGGAATGGGCGGGTTTCAGGAGGGATCCCAGCAGGGGCAGAGGCTGCTCCAGTCCCTTTCTGAGTGAGCTCCCTTTTGTCGCCCAGCAAGTGTAGCCGCCCACATGCCCAGAGATAGACTGACCAGATGTCCTGATAAAATCGGGACTGTCCTGATATTTAACCCTTTGTCCCGCGTCCCTATCAATGTACCATTGGGATGCCATTTGTCCCGATATTCAGGTAAGGAGATGAGCGGGAGGGAGGTGCTGACGCTGTGGGTGCTCCGGGACTGGAGGACCCACGGGGAAAAATTGCAGCCAAACTTCCCCCTCCTCGCCTCCTTCTTCCTCTCTCCCCCCAGTGCACCGTGTCCCCGCTCCTCCCCCGCTCCCAGCGCTTCCCACCACCTAACAGCTGTTTGGCGGCGCTTAGCACTTTCCAGGAGGGAGCAGAGAGGAGCAGGGACGCAGCGCGCTCAGGGGAGGAGGTGAAGAAGAGGCAGGGGAGAGGCGGGGACTTGGGGGAAGGGGGTGGAATGGGGCAGAGCAAGGGTGGTGCAGGGGCGGGAAGAGGTGGGGGATGGGCGAGCACCCACCCGGCAGAGGGGAAGTCGGCACCGTAGGGGTGAGTGGCGGGCGGGGGGTGAAGAAGCAAGCGGCGGGGGTGAGGAGGCGAGCAGCAGGCCAGGGGATGAGGAAGGGTGCAGGGAGGGCCGAGTGGGGAGGGGGCGGGACCTGGGACAGAATGGGGGCGAAGTCTAGGAGAAGCGGGGGAGGACTGTGGGCGTGGCTGACGGTACCCCAATGTGTCCCGATATTTTAGTGTTGTGATCTGGTCACCCTACCCAGGGAACACAGGCCAGGCTCATCCAGGGATGAAGGCTCAGGTCAGTCCTGGGGCCAGACACTAGGGTTGCCAACTTTCTAACTGCACAAAACCAAATACCCTCGCCCCTTCCCTGGGGCCCCACCCCCACTCACTCCATCCCCCCCTCCCTCTGTCACTCACTCTCCCCCACCCTCACTTTCAGCATGGACATGGGCTGTGGTGGCCCTGCCTCTTCCCCTCCCTGCTCTGCCCCTTCCCCACCATTGCTACATGTACTTTACCAGGACAATACTGACCAGCAAATTATAAGTTTGTATAAGGCAGACTTCATACCAAGATTATTACAGTAGTGTGTAGGGTGTGGCTACAGGGCTGTATTCTGTCACACACCTCTTGAACGTTTCCTTTATAACCATAACAGCTAGAGACTAACTTTTAAAAAATGACTAAGTGGCCTGCTAAACCCAGGGTTGTGAGTTCAATCCTTGAGGGGGCCACTTAGGGATCTGGGGTAAAAATCAGTACTTGGTCCTGCTAGTGAAGGCAGGGGGCTGGACTCGATGACCTTTCAAGGTCCCTTCCAGTTCTAGGAGATGGGATATCGCCATTAATTAATATTTTAAAAAATGGAAGCTGTGACTCTGAAAAACAATTGGGAGGTCAGTCTGCACCTTCACCTCCATTGTACTAGTTCTTTATCCTGCCATCCTCAGCAGGACACGCCCCACAGTCTGGGAAACACCGGGTTAATAGCACTATGGGAGCAGAGTTAAGGATGAGTGTGGGCTGATCACTGAGAATGTTTCTGTCCCAGGCTCTTTGCTAATGCAAGGGATGTTCAGGTTGGTTTCAGGGCATGGCTACACTCGAAACTCCAAAGCGCTGCTGCGGGACCGCTCCCACGGCAGTGCTTTGAAGTGCAAGTGTAGTCGCGTGCCAGCGCTGGGAGAGAGCTGAGGGGATTAGCTCCCAGCGCAGGGGCACGGTTTACACTGGTGCTTTACAGCGCTGTCACTTGCTGTGCTCAGGGGGTGGTTTTTTCACACCCCTGAGCGAGAAAGTTGCAGCGCTGTAAAGCCCCAGTGTAGCCATAGCCTCAGATTCTTCAGTCACCTTCGCTTGTGGCTTCCATCATTTTCAGTGTTTGTTACCGCTGTGTTCAACGGTAGCCCCCTCCTTTGAAATGCACTTGGCAACCTCAACTGTAACTTAACCATTTTGTCCATTTGCAGAGGAAAAGGCTGGTGCTTCCCAGATGCAAACTGTCCACATTGTTGATGGGGGCCTGACCCCGCGGAAGCCAACGTGGGTGAGGCCGTCCCAAGCTGTGCTGGAGAACCCCAGCGTCTCCCCGATTGGACTTATTTTGATCTCTTCCACTTTTTCGTTTATTCCAATCTACTCACTGGTGCTGCTGTATTGGGCATTCAGGGCCACAGACAGAACCCTCCACCTCCACCCGATCCCCAAGAACCGTTCAGGAGAAAAGGTAAATAAGAGCCGATAGCAATACACAGTACAGGGAGTCAGAGGCAGCACTCTCAGTGCAGGGCAGGCAGCTGGTGTGTGATAACTGAGCCCCTCCGTGCAGTGACACATGAGGGCAATGAACACCTTCGGAGGACAGTGGGTGGTGATGAACCTTACACTCTTAGGCGGGCCCGGCGGGTAGAGATCGATCTATCGGGGATTGATTTATCGCGTCTTGTCTAGATGCGGATAAATCGATCCCCGATCGCGCTCCCCATCGACTCCGGAACTCCAGCTCGCGAGAGGCGGAAGCGGAGTAGACGGGGGAGCGGGAGCGGGAGCGGTCGACTCGCCGCTGTCCTCATGGCCAGGTAAGTCGACCTAAGATACGCCGACTTCAGCTACGCTATTCGCGTAGCTGAAGTTGCGTATCTTAGGTCGACCCCCCACTTAGTGTAGACCAGGGCTAAGGGAGCCCGAAGGAAATATATAAGCTGCATCAATTTTCCCCTCCTTCCCAAACCCAGTGTGTTAGAGCCCTTCTCTGTACCTAGGGTAGAGGGCATTGCAGAAAGGAGTTTGAGAGTTTTTTACCCTGAAATGGAATTGCTTGTGCCACTCAAAATGCAGGAAGGTGGGACAGTTCTAGCTTTCTTCGCTTGCTTCTTTTCATCCTGATGTAATTGTTAAGCCCCAGAGCCCCTTTTGGAAAAAAACCCTTCAAATTCCCCCCTCCAAATTCCTCCAATTTTTTTTCATCCTTTGATCAATTAACATAACCTCCCGATCTGCTCCTCTTAGAGTTCTTCATCCTCCCCAGGCCTGGGGGGCCTGCAGTGGCCCTTCCATTGCCCGGGGCTGACAGCAGGAGCCCCACTGCCCAGGGATGATAGCTGGACCCCCAGATTCTGTCTGTGGGGGGGGAATTCTGCCTAGAACATTAATTCTGCACAAATTCTGCATTGCACAGTGGCACAGAATTCCAGCAGGAGTCAATGATGCATATGTCTCCATTGCAGAGTTAACCCAAATCTGGGCACTCGGTCAGGTACGTGGGTTTAAAGCACCACTAAATCCAAATGCGAGGTTTCTGTGTGTGGATGGGAAGCAGGTTAGGGCAGCTCCTGGGGAGTAGCCTGGACTAATGCTGCAGTGAAGACACACCTGTAAGAATGGGGTTTAGTCTCTGGCCTCTCTTCTTGCCTCCTTCACCTCCTTTCAGTGTTTGAAGGACTTGGCTCTCTTTAGGGACGGAGAGTGTGAAACACCTGCACCGCTGCAGATGTAATAGAAACAAGATTAAAAAGAGAATTGGATTAAAATAAAAGAAACTGCTTGTGTCATATAACCTGTCTGAGGAATACTTCGCAAGGGCCAGACACATAGGAACCCTTAGCTTAGTTACAATGACAAGGAAGAAAGGACGATGTTACATGTCTAGAAAGCAAACCCCTCCTCTGACCCTCCTGGCCAGTGTCCCCTCACACAGCAGTGCTAGAGAGACCTCCCCCACCCAGCCACCCACCCAAGCTGCTTATCAAGCTGCTCGTGTTTTCCAAACCAGTTTTCTCCCGTTACACATACAAACACAGTAGGGATGGGAAACGGGTGCATCCTCTTGGAGATGGATCACTGAGGATAAGAAGACCCTTTAATGACAATTAATAGCTCTCTTTCAAATGCTTAACCACCTAACACTGATAGCATATTCCATAGGTCCTTGTGTCTGGCTAGACCCAGTTTAACAATTTTCTATTGCCATGAGTTGGAAATTATTGACAGACCTCCAGCTCTTTGTCAAATCAGTTATGTAATGGGAACTGGGGCTACAGCTGGGCGAATACTAGATGTTTTGTTTCGTTGGCAGCTAAAAAAAGTTTTTTAAACAATTGTTTCGAGTCCAACTGAAAATGAAAACTTTCACACTTTTCAGTCACTCAGAACCCCCCAATAACGTTGTTTTGGATCAAAACAAAATGCTTCATTTCAGCTGAGCATTTGAAAACATTTTTGAATTTTGAAAATTAAAATAAAAGGCAATTTCAGAAGGAAAGGTTTCATTTTGAAAATGTCAAAATGAAACATGTCAGGGTCTTAGGAATTGTTTTTCCCTTTTTGTGACCAAAAATTCTGCAACATTGACATGAATTCACGAAACATTTCAGTGTTGCTGAATCTGCATTTTTCACCGAAAAATATTTCAGTCGAAATTCACCCCGTTCTAACTGGCATTTGCGGCATTCCCTAAACCTGTTGAATGGAAGCAAGGAGGAAAGAAATAACGTGTGTGTTTGTGTGTGTGTGTTTTTTTCCACCGGATCTCCCATAAATGACTGTGCTAGACCTTTCACAGGCAATTGAAGAACATGAGAAGTGCCAGTCAATTTCTGTGGACAAGCCTCCCCGCTTTGGAACTCGTCATGGTGTGCCAGGTGTACCGGAGGCCGTGATAAATCCAGCTGTAAGTGAGATTATTTACAGAGCACGGATGTAGTGTGGTCCTTGAGAGAAGCCCCATTAAGTATAAGTCTATGGGCTGCCTGGTTCTGCACTAGTTGCCAGTTGCAAATGGCCTTCAAGGGTAGCCACAAGTTGAGCATCTGGCAGGAGGCCAGTCTGGGGGTGACTCGGGGGTGAATTCCTAAACGTTAGAAGAAAATTTGGCAAAAACAAATAAAAAATGCTTCTAGAGCATTGCTGTGAATCTGTTAGGCAGCTGCTGTACGCCAAGGTGGCTGCATTTCTGTGGTGGGTGAAGTGATCCCTGCCTTTAACTGGCATTATGGAATAGTTGCAGCAGTGTCAGTCCCAGGATAGTAGAGAGACAAGATGGGTCAGGTAATAGCCACCTCCTCAGGTGTCTCTTTAGTTTGCAAAGCAGTTTTGACTCCTCCGAGGGTAAGAAGCACTATAGGCAGTACATGTAAGCCTGGTATTATTAATTCATTACAGCTTGATCAGTAAATCTGCTGCTCTGCTGATGAGTTTGAGCCCCCCTCCCGGCATCGCTGTTTCTCCCTCCATCCTGCCTGTCACTCCTTCTGCCTGTTCTCTCCATTCCCCCACCCATCACATCCCACTTCCATCTGCGCTTTTGCCTTCTTCTCCTTGCACCTGGTGTCAGCTTCCCCAATGCTCGCTCTTCACTTCATCCCCTTGCCCCCACCCACCTGTCCCTCATGATCCAGATGCTCCAACCTGGTCCCTGTGCCCACCCTTCCTCCGTGTCCCTCCCTTTCCCCTGCTCTCTCTGGAACACCTGCTCCTTCTCTAAAAATATCACCCCCATCCACAGCCTCTTCATCGCCCACTGCCTCCGTCTCCCAGCACTCCCAGAAACCTGGATCCTGCTGACTGATACCAGCTGCGCCCTGGATCACCCCTAATGGTCCATGGCAGGGGTGTTGGACTCCTCCCATCCCCCATCACTCCGACCCACAAGCTGCGGATATTTTGGATTCCTCCCTCTCCCTCGCCTCACACACTTGGGCTATTTATAAATCTCACCGCTTCTTCCTCCTCGGTCTTAAAGCAGTTTTACTTCTAACGCGTCATCTCGCCTTTGTATTAGGATTTGAAATTTACCTACATCGGACCTAAGAGGAAGCCCTACACCAGGCACATGGAAGAGGGAACGCAGCTCAGCTTGACAAAGCAAAAATACTTCACAAGTGAAAGAGCAAGGGAATCTCTCTGGACTGCCTTTCTGAGAGCAGGTAAGCTCAATGGGATACTGCTTTGATCCATGGTTTAATCATTCTAACTCCTCAGTGGTCCTGGGTAATAGCCATGCTGTGTGATGTGTGCACTCAACCAGCGGTCACAGGTTTGCTGCGGACAATAATGTAACACAGTTGAGCGTACCCGCTGTGGTGTGGGAGGCTTTCTATAAATGTATTTCCTGTTTTTCAGAGGTTAACGTTTAGCCAGTTTCTGGATGGGCAGGAGACAGCACTGGACAACCCTAATCCTGCCTTAACATTTGCACTAAGCTGGAGTGAGGGTTAAAAAAAAAAAGTACAAATTGGGATAGCTCAGTGGTTTGAGCATTGGCCTGCTAAACCCAGGGTTATGAGTTCAATCCTTGAGGGGGCTATTTAGGGGTCTGGAGCAAAAAAAAAATAGTTGGGGATTGGTCCTGCTTTGAGCAGGGCGTTGGACTAGATGACCTCCTGAGGTCCCTCCCAACCCTGATATTCTATTCTAGGATTCTATATTCTGGAGGGGGGCAGTTTAGCCACCTCTCTGCTCTAAAGAGCGTACAAAGCATTTCTTGCTTGGTCACTCAGATTTTGGCTATGAATAATTGGACCAGCCCCATTAGCGACAGACACATGCGGTGTGGGAATGGGAGACTGAGGCTTTTCCTTCAGTCCACAATAATAACTGTAAGAGATGTCCTGCTTGAGTCAGGCTTTGCTTCAGCAACACTTCCAGGGAGCGAGAATCAATGGGTGGATGTTTTGGTCTTATTGGAGCAAAGTGAATGATGGGGAGAATAATCCACACATCCATTTGCAAGTGAAATGTGTTATCGATTCAACCATGTCTGTGGCCCTTTCCTGTGAGCTTTCTATCAACTACTGAGCACGAAGCTTCACTAACAGGAATATTCATAACAAGTAAATGTTTAGATGACTCTGAATTGTAGGTTCGATTGCAATGTTTGAAGGTCATGCTATATGTTGGCTAGTTCCATAAGCCATCCAATCAGAGAACAGAAACAAGGCCATGTGGCTTCAGTATCTTTCCATGCAGGCATTCGTTTCAGAGTCCAAATATTGGACACTCACAAGGAACTCTTTGTGAGCTGCTGAGAGAGAGAGAACTTCACAAATAATTTTAATCAACAAATAAACTCAGCAATGATACAGTAGGCTCTAGTCCATCGTTGTCCATAACTTTTGACACCCTCAGCCCTTCTTTCCTCACTTTTATACTTTGTTCATCACTCCTCCCACTCCACAATCTGCTCCACCTTTGACTCCCATACCCCACTTTCCCCATCATAAAGTCCATCCCACCAGCCCACAGCCCTGGTCTCATGTGGCCTTGAGCATGAGAGAGTGCCATGAGCATGCCAACTTCCTCCATTACAGGGTTGGTCTCTCCTCCTTTAGATCTGCCATCTTCTTGTTCAAAGAACGACACCTTCCTTCCTCATCCCCTACCAACAATCTCCATAATTTATTTGCAACATTTAACTTCCTCATTAAACCCACCAAATGACCTACTCGTCCGTCTGTATCCAGGATCTTACCAGCTTCTCCACAGAGAAACAAACTTGGCCAAAATATACCTCTTCTTCTTCCCTCTCCCTGCCCAACCACCACTTCCTTCCCCTATCATTGGCCTTGAAGTCTCCCACCTTATCCCCATGACTAACTCTCCATCACCTGCTCCAGTGATCCTGTCCCTTCTCACCTTCTTATCTCAACTGTCCCTGTACTAAACCCCCTCCATCACCCCTTTTGTCAACCTCTCACTGGCCTCTGGCTCCTTCCCCTCACAAGACAAGCTTGTCATGGTTTCTCTATCAAACACCCATGCTCAGACCTGCCTGCCTCTCCAACTACTGTCCCATCTCTCTTGGCTCCTCCATCTCTAAACTCACCAAATGGACTGTCAACAGCTAATGGATCGAATTCCTCTTTTCCAGCTCCATCTTGGACCGTTATTCTCTGGCTCCCAACGTTTCCACTCCACTGAAACAGCTCTCATTAGGATCTCTCTTAACCTCTTTCTCCTCAGATCCTGGGGTCTCTCTGCTCCAGCCTCATCCTTCAATCTCTCTGCTATTCCTGAAACTATCAATTCTCCTTTCCTCCTTGACAGATTAACCTCACTGGACTTTTGAGACAGGGTCCTTTCCTAGAGCAGGGGTGATTCAGGGAGTTGGGGTAACACTAGGCAGTGGAGATATCAGTGTGGGAGGAGCGGTCAAAGAGATGGGGAAGCAGGGAGATGCCACAAAGCTGCAGAGCTGCTCCTCAGCTGTCTCTCCAAAGGGCTGAACCATCTTAGTAGCATTCTCAGCCCTTTGTCCACCCAGTGAAGAGACAGGGCCAGAGCTCTGCCTGCTACACTGATTGCGGGGCTGGGCTGCCCCCCAGCATGTGTAGCTACTCAGATTGACTACCTTCCCCAGGAGGTGGGGAATTGCGGAAGAGTAGCCAATCAGATAGGTATTTTGTAGACTTTTGTCCATTAGGGTGAGGAAAATCTGTAGTCTCTGGGAGACCAATAGAGTTGCAGCTCTGAAGATAATTAACTAGAGGGTCATATGCCTGGTTCAGATCTGATTGGGTAAGAGTGTCCGCTGTGATGTGAGAGGAGCAGCGTAAGCAGACAATTATTCAGCTAGAGGTTTGATTCACTTTTTCTTTTTCCTCTTCCAGGGGACATGGAACATCCTGCATCAGTGTCTGATCCTCCCACTGGTTAGTTCATCCTTCAGGGTGTGGGGAGTTGTCCTGTTTGTAGCACAGAAAGTAGAAGGAAAAGACTCATTACAGAGACAGTGGCAGAGCTAGAAAGGGAACCTAAGAGTCTGAGTCCTCTCTGGGACTAATCCCTAGAACTACCTCCTTTTCCCCCTCAGCCCCCACCTGCTCAGACGTAGAAACAAACTCCCAAACTCCCCAGACTCCCCTAGACAGTAGAACCTCCCTGACCACGGAGGGGAGCGCAGAGGCACTGACGTTTGATCTACAGAAGGGTGAGGGTGGGGAAGGGAGGGTACCCAGGCCTGGGTGGAGGCATGGCTAGACTGTATAGTTTGTTTCTCTTGTTATAGGCAGAAGCACAGGGAAAACAACAAGAGATTTCCTGGTAAATACCTTGGATGACTTGGGAGAGAGCGAGTTGAAGAACTTCAAGAGCAAACTGACCGACATTGATCTGAAGGAGGGATATGACCACATACCTAAAGGGAAACTGGAGAATGCAAAGTCTCTAGAGGTCACTGACCTCTTGATTGGACACTACACAATGGATTATGCATTGGAGGTGACCATGACCGTGCTGGAAGCCATCAACCGGAAAGACCTGGCAAGGAGATTAAGAAGCGTAACAAGGACTCGTCAGGAATCAGCCAAGGGCTGGCTCTGCCTTCCTGTACCTCAAGGTGTTACCGAAAAATACCCATATTCACCACTGTTATATAATGATAAATTTTGTACAATGCATGTGTCAAGGCTGAATCCCCACTCTGTCACTTTGAGTATAGAAGGTGGGGCCCGCAAGGATTTTAAAATTTAATACTTGCCACTCCAGGCTTGTATTAAACCCCCAAGGTTACAGCGTTTCTCTGACTTTGGCTTGGTAAATGCTGCCACCACCCAAATGCAAAAAAAATCCCCTTGGACCCAGGAAGGAGCACTTGGGAATTCCTCCCTCAAGCCCTTTCACCCCTCTCTGGGGAAGAGCTGAGAAAGAAGACAAAGGAAATTAGCTGTTGCTATGAGCTAATCAAACAGCATACACAAACCTCTTAGGACACCGAAAATCCAATCCTGTTCTTAAAAAAGGGTAAATGTTATTAAAAACAAAAAGGAAGAAAATACATCTGGGACTTAGGCTTTTGCTAGATTTAAAAAGAGCAATTCCAAAAACTAAGCACCCAAAATAGCTTTCTTGGGGGTTCAGCTTAAAGGTTACAAGCAAACAAAAGCATCTGGGGTTAGCACAGAGGAGTCCACAAGCCAATAAGAAATAAGACAGATAACCCTAATCGCATCTTTTTAGACATTCCCTAATTTTACTTACATATTTGAGGCTTCAGATAAGTAGGTTCGAGGTATGAATTGATAATCTATAACCATACCTGGCTTAAGCTGCTTACAGCATTGCTTCTCCATCTCTGCAACCCAGAGAACAACAGACAAAGGGGAAGTGTCTTTCCCAATTTTCAAAAATTGCCACCTTCCCATTGGCTTTTTTGGTCAGGTGCCCACTCCTTTTCTTTTATGGGCTTGTTAACCCTTTACAGGTAAAGCAAGCAGGGAACAGACCAAGAGGGATTTTACAGCTAACTGACTGGCTGGGTGTCCATCAAGGGGATCTACTCCCCCCCTTCATTTATAACACCATTTCTCCTCAGATCTTGGGGTCTCTCTGCTCCAGCCTCATCCTTCAACCTCTCTGCTATTCCTAAAACTGTCAATTCTCCTTTCCTCCTTGACAGCTTATCTTCACTGGGCGTTTGAGACAGGGTCCTCTCCTAGGTCAGGGGGGATTCAGGGAGTTGGGGTAACACTAGGCAGTGGAGATATCAGTGACAGAAGAGTGGGCAAAGAGATGGGGAAACAGGAGACACCACAAAGAGGAGGGGCAGCTCCAGAGCTGCTCCCCAGTTGGCTCTGCAAAGAACTGAAGCATCTTAGTAGCAATCTCAGCCCTTTGTCCACCCAGAAAAGAGACACCGATTGCGGGGCTGGGCTGTCCCTCAACATGTGTAGCTACTCGGATTGGCTGCTTTCCCCAGGAGGTGGGGAACTGGGAAAGAGTAGCCAATCACATGGGGATTTGGGGGATTTTTTCCATAAATGGGTGAGGAAAACCTCTAGTCTCTGGGAAACCCATAGAGATGCATCTCTGAAGATAATTAATTAGAATGTCATGTGCCTGGTTCAGATCTGATTGGCTAAGAGTGCCCACTGTGGTGTGAGAGGAGCAGCATAAGCAGACAATTATTCAGCTAGAGGTTTGATTCACTTATTCTTTTTCCTCTTCCAGGGGGCGTGGAACATCCTGCATCAGTGTCCGATCCTCCCTCCGGTTAGTTCATCCTTCAGGGTGTGGGGAGTTGTCCTGTTTGCAGCACAGAAAGTAGAAGGAAAAGACACATTACTGAGACAGTGGCAGAGCTAGAAAGAGAACTAAGAGTCCAAGCCCTCTCTGGGACTAATCCCTAGAACCACCCCCTTTCCCTCCTCAGCCCCCACCTGCTCAGACGTAGAAATCAAATCCCAGACTCCCCTAGACAGTAGAACCTCCCCGACCAAGGTTGGATTCTATCCAAAACAGATGTGAGGGGAGCGCAGAGGCACTGAAGTTTGATCTACAGAAGGGTGGGGGTAAGGAAGGGCAAGTACCCAGGACTGGCTGGGGGCATGGCTAGACTATATAGTTTGTTTCCCTTATTATAGGCAGAAGCAGAGGGAAAACAACAAGAGATCTCCTGGTAAACACATTGGATGACTTGGGAGAGAGCGAGTTGAAGAACTTCAAGAGCAAACTGACCGACATTGATCTGAAGGAGGGATACGACCACATACCTAAAGGGAAACTGGAGAATGCAAAGTCTACAGAAGTCACTGACCTCTTGATCAGACACTACACAGTGGATTATGTGATGGAGGTGACTACAATAGTGCTGGAAGCCATCAACCGGAAAGACCTGGCAAGGAGATTAGGAAGCGTAACAGGGACTGGTGACGAATCAGACTGTGCCTGGCCGTGCCTCCCTGTATTTCAAGGTGTTTCCCACAAATACCCATATTCACCACTGTTATATAGTTATAAGTTTTGTACAATGCATGCTTTGCAAGATATTTTAAAAGTCTTGATCTTTTGAACATTAATATCCTGTTAGATTGCATATGTTCTCATTGTATGTGAAGTTAGTGAAGTTTTGCTATGTGTCTGTTACTGAAATATAGTGTGAGGTTGGGAACACCCCAACCAGCCTTTCAGGTAAAACAATGGAGAAGCCAGACAGTGGTTAATGATTCATCAACACCCATCAAGGAAAGAATCTACTATCCCAGAAACTGTAGACAATGGAGACTTCTCAAAGGGATCATGCATACAATGGAGACTGCTTGACCACTGAGGACTGTCTGTTCCCCATGTCATAGCAAAAGATCTTTCCAGCAAGCTGGAAGAAACTATAAAAGAGGGGAAGTGACATGATCACTTGGCCTTTCCCCGCTTCCTCCCAACTCAACACCTGGAGGAATGTCTAGAGGACAAAGACGTTGAACTGAGGAAGGGTGGTCTCAGGCTGGAAAAGAGTCCCAGCCTGTGTATTGAGGATCTATGACCAGCTTGTACCATCCTTCAGGATGAGACACTGCTTGATTCAAATCCTATTTAGTTTGTGCGAATATATTTTTATTTTTAAGTAACCAACTTTGATCTCTACACTTGCTACTTATAATCACTTAAAATCTACCATTTTATAGTCAATAAACCTGTTTTATATTTTACCTAAAACAGTGTGTTTTGGTTGAAGTGCTTGGGAAATCTCAGCTCAGTTTACACAGGCGAGTGTGCGTCCTCTCCACATTGAGGGACAGGCGGAGTCGGTAATGAACTTAGACCGGGCAGGCTTCTGACCAGTGCAAGACAGCACAGTTCTGGGGTGCATGACTGGGGAACTGGGTGGAATTAGCTGGAGCCTCCCTATTGATGGTTCATGAGAGGCTAGGAGCTCATTCATGTAACTCAGCTGGGTGTGTCCCTGCCTGTGGATGGCTGTGTAAGTGCAGTGCCTGTCAGAGGTTTGTGGCTTGACACAGCATCACAGAGTGAGAGGGACACCCCGGGTTGGGAGAGAGGGCTCAGCGGTCCCACAGTCCAGGTTGCACCCCAGGGACCCATCACAGAGGAGCTCAGCCTTGTTTCTATACAAGGAGCCCACTGCATTGTCTTCTTCGCAGAGAAGACCCAGAGGCCCATGGAGCTCAGTATCCTGTCTCTGACAAGGGCCAGCACCAGTGCTCATTATCCACATAAATGTCTAATCCTTCTTGAATTCAGCTAGGTTCTGGGCCTCACGTGTACCTTGTGGCAGGGAGTTGTCAGGCCTTAAAATTAGTATTATTATTTTATACGAAGCCCAGTTAGCTTTGATCCATTTTAAAATTTGCTGCCTTTCAGTTCAAGTGTCCCCCTGTTCTTGCATTATAGAAAAGTGTGACTAGAAGTGCCCAGCCCACCTTAGGTTTATAGAATGGCACAGGAATATTTTCAGTATTATTTTCCGTTCCTTATGCAGCCCACTCTGTTGTTGTTGTATTTTTTAGTATTATACCTCATTATGCTTTGCAAGATCAGGTATCAAGGTCAGTGTTTCTCATATATTTACATGGCCATTAGCTGTTTTAGTCTATAAAAAATAGTCCGTGTTAATACAATAGTAAAAATGCACTGTTAACACCTAGAACGTCCCAGAATGGCAATGATAAGGAGGACTGGGGAACTCTAACTCTGCCCCTTGGTGTCTTTGCTCTACAATGCAGGGGGACTTTCAAGCATCTCTTCCAACTGTTGACCTGTCCCCCATCCCAAACTGCTGCTACATCTCGCTGCTCCCAGGGAAAAGGTCTCTGATTTCTGATCCATCCCCCAGCGCTAAACCACTGATCCCACCCTCCTGCTGGCGACTGTCCATCTGTCCATACCCTGGACCCAACTCTGGCTGCCTCTTGGCCTGTTGCAGTGCAGGCAAGAGCTGCAAGCAAAGAGGCAACCAGGTGACTGTGTTAAGCCGGCAATGTTCCGGGGAGGGTCAGCATTACAGCTAGCTGTCCTGGGCCCTGCAGTATTAGCCCTCGCCCTGCCGGTCAGTACAGCTTCTCTTTTGTAGCCTCAGACACCCAGCCGGCCTGGCCATACACTGTAGTGGAGAACATGGTGTCACAGTTTTGGGGTAACTGTACCTTTGACTCCTCCCTCCACGGTCTGGTCCAGAAGAGCCCTCTCAGGTTTCTAGCCATCACCTCTCTCTGGGCAAAGTCCAGCCTGCATGTGTTGCTTTTTTCCCCAAGGACACTGTTTTGCCAGTCACCAACCGGCTCGCTCAAAGCACAGGACATTTATTTAAAGACACAAAGAAAACATATAAAACAAACACCAAAGGCTAAACACACATTAAAAGTACCAGAAGTCGCCCATCAGCCCTGAGGACCGTGGCAGGCCTCAGTTCTGCCATCCTTTCCACAGACTCGGGTCCCCCTTGGATAAAAGATCATGTACCTCTGTTGAATCAAAAAGAAGGCCCCTCTCTCAGGGCTTGTCTACACTTGAAACGGTACAGCGGCGTGGCTGCAGCACTGGGTACCCCATCAGTGTAGACACTACCTACACTGATGGGAGAATCCCTCCCATCAACATAGGTAACCCACTGCGCTGAGAGGCTGGAACTTGGTGAACAGAAGAATTCTTCCAACCGCCTCACACTGTCTATGGGCATGTCTACATGTACAGCGATGACCGATGCAGCTGTGTCGCTGCAACACGTCTCAGGAAGATGCTGCATGCTGAAGGCAGAGAGCTCTCCCACCAGCATAATAAAACTACCCGTGTGAGCGGCAGAAGCTATGTCAGTGGGAGAAGCTCTCCTGCTGACATAGCACAGTGCACTCGAGCGCTTATGCCAGCGTAATTTATGTCGCTCAGGGGGATGGTTTATTCACATTCCTGAATGACATAAGTTTTGCCGACATAAGATGTAGTGTAGACATGGTCTATATCCGGGTTTAGGTCAGCTTAATGACATCACTCGCGGGAGTGTGTGTGTGGATTTTTCACATCCCTGAGTGAGGTTGTTAAACTGACCTATTTTCTCACATAGACCAGGGTTCAGTTCAAGCTGGCCCTTTTTACACCAAAAGCCCTTCCTTTGTCTCTTTGGTCTCTGGTATCTGGTTGAACAAGTCTGTGCAAACCACCCTGGGGCTGGTACTTCCATGGGGCTGTTTATAATCCCAGGGATTGCAGGAATCACCCCTCACCCCCATCAATTGTTCCTGGCGGAGTTGCGGGAACCCTCCCCATGCAGACACGGGCCCTAGCCCAGGACAGTACTTAGAACATTCATTCATTTAATACAAGATGGTCCCAAAAGATACGGCACGTGGTTGCAATATCGGACACTCAAGGGAGATAACAACCACTGACCCTCCTGAGGAGGTGACTCTGCCTCCTACTCAGCTGAATTTCTAATCAACTGTGCTGCTCCCTAATCTGGATTGTTTACTTCTTCTCTTTGACGCCAGCAGTCCTGGCTGCATGGCCACAGCCCAGTCAGAACATCACTGGGGTCAGACGGCGAACTGGAGCAGCAGGGACTGAGGGTGGTTCCTGTCCCAGCGAGGGACCAGCTCTGCCCCTGGGCTGGTTCAGCTCTGTACCCCATAGAGCTAGCTCGTCTTTATTATATTCAGCAGTAATGCAAGGAACTTAGGCCTGTATCCTGTCAGGCATTAGCTTCAGCAAGTTAGCATCAGGCTTGAGGCCTATGAACTCTGAACAGCTAAACTTTGAACAGATAAACAGCCCAACAGAAACCCCAAGTATTGGGGAGCTGAAACTAGAGTGTTTACGCGGAAGTTCTGACCACAGGAACATGAGTCCAACCACAAGAGTGTCATGGCAACGAATTGACCTACATAACAGGTACATGGGGTGCATCTGCAGATACCTAACCACAAAAGGGCCATGGCAACGAATTGACTTACATGATGATAAGTGCAGTTCAGTCATCTCTCTGTTCTCAACAGTGTATAAGGCACTTCTCACTTGGTCACTCAGATTTTGGCTATGAATAATTGGACCAGCCCTAGTAGAGACAGACATGCATGGTCTGGGAATGGGAGAGTGATGTTTTTCCTTCAATCCATATTAATAACTGTAAGAGATGTCCTGCTTCAGCCAGGCTTTGTTTAAGCAAAACGTCCAGGGAGTGAGACTTAGTGGGTGGATGTTTTGGTCTTATTAGAGCAAAGAGAACAATGGGGAGAATAATCCACATGTCCATTTGCATTTGAAATGTGTTATCGATCCAACCATGTCTGTGGCCCTTTCCTGTTAGCTTTCCATCAATTACTGAGCACAGAGCTTCACTAACAGGAATATTCATGACAAGTGAATGTTTAGATGACTCTGAATTGTAAGTTTAATTGCAATGTTTGAAAGTCATGGTATATGCTGGCTAGTTCCTTAAGCCATCCAATCGGAGAACAGAAACAAGGCCATGTGATTTTGGTAATTCTCCATGCTGGCATTCATTTCAGAGTTCAATATGGAATGTTCAGAAGGAACTCTTTGTGAACTGCTGAGAGAGAGAGAACTTCACAAATAGTTTTAATCAACAAATAAATTCGGAAACAATACAGTAGGATTCAGTCCACCATAGGCCATAACTTCTGACACCCTCAGCCCCTCATTCTTCACTTTTATACTTTGTTGGTCACTCCTCCCACTCCACAATCCGCTTCACCTTTGACTCCCATGCCCCACTTTCCCCATCATAAAGTCCATCCCACCAATCCACAGCCCTGGCTTGCTCCTGTTCTCAGGCAGATGGACACCTCAAGAGAATCCCATCAGCATGCCAACTTCCTCCACTACAGGCTTGTTCTGTCCTCCTTTAGATCTGCCGTCTCCTTGTTCAAAGAATGACGCCCTCCTTCCTCATTGACTTCCCTACCAACCATCTCCGTCATTTATTGCAACATTTAACTCCCTCTTTACAACAGCCACAGGTGGGGGAGAGGCGCCCCTCCCCCAACACGGACCTGCCCTGGATTTGTTGCAGCCGGGGGAGAGGAGCCCCTCCCCTTGCCCTGAGCTGCAGCAGTGAGAGAAGGCTGGGGGGAGCCCTCTCTCCCCATCACAGCCCCGGGCAGCCTGCACCCCTAAGCACCTCATCCCCATTTCCACCTCAGAGCCCACACCCCCAACACCCCAATCCTCTACCCGAGCCCTGAGCCCCCTACCACACCCCTAATCCCTCATCCCCAGCCCTGCCCCAGAGCCTTTACCCCTAGCTGGACCTGCACTCCCTGCATGCAACCCTCTGCCCCAGGCATGAACTCCCTCCCGCACCCCTAACCCCTCATCCCTGGCCACATCCCAAAGCCCGCACCCTCAGCCAGAGCCCTCCTCCTCCCACATCCCATCCCTCTGCCCCAGCCTTGAGTCCCCTCCCACACTCCGAACCCCTTGGCCCCACCCCCACCACATGAATGTTGTTACGTGCACCGATATGGAGGTGATGTGTCACACGTCACCTCCATATTGGTGCACATAACAAAATTCATTCCACATATGGACTTAAAAAATTAGAGGGAACACTGCCTCTCAACTCCATCAGCAGTTCCTTGTGGGGCTGCGCTAACCCTCCCCAGGGAGCAGATACTAATCCTAGCCCAGGATGGTACTTAGAACATTAATGCATTTAATACAAGATGGTCCCCAAAGATATGACCCCTGGTTGTGATATCGGTCACTCATGAGAGATAACTGATAGACGTCTTCCTATCCACTAAGACCTTGACAACGGTCCCCTCCCTCCCACCGAACCCGCAATGTCTTAAGTCCCACAAGCCTTTCTGGGAACACTTTTTTAGGCTCATGCCATCAGGCTACCATCAGAAGGAGGCTTGGAAAGCAGATTGGGCTAAACAAAATGTAAAAAATAAGCACCTTGTGCCAGATCCCACACAGAAGGTTCCTGGGTTTGACCTTCCATGGTCATCTTGGTCAACTCTGAACTACATCCAAACCAACCATGGTAGATGCAGACATCTAATGCACAAATGGAAAATCAAGGACTGCCCGGTGTGAGAATGTGGCTCCCCATGACAGACCATCGAACATATCACTACCTACTGCCCAATTTATAAATATGAAGGAGGCATTACTGCAATAAATTCTGCTACTCCTGAGGTAGCCATTTGGCTCGATCAACCTCAGGTGAAATTGTAGTTGCTGCTCTACACTAGCCATACAAAAGAAGACAACTGAACCGCTGAGACTGCTGAGGAGATGACCCAGCCTCCAACTCAGCTGAATCTCTAATTACTGTTCTGCTTCCTAATCGGGATAATTTGCTTCTCTTTGACGCCAGCAGTCCTGGCTGCATGGCCACAGCCCAGTCAGTACATCATTGGGGTCAGATGGGGAACGAGGGCAGCAGGGACTGAGGGTGGCTCCTGTCCCAGCGAGGGACCAGCTCTGCCCCTGGGCTGGTTCTGCTCTGTAGCTTTTAGAGCTAGCTCGTCTTTATTATATTCAGCAGTAACACAAGGAACCTACAGGCCTGTATCCTGTAAGGCATTAGCTTCAGCAAGTTAGCATAAGGCTTGAGGCCTATGAACTTTGAACAATTAAGCTTTGAACAGATAAACGGAAACCCCAAGTATTGGGGAACTGACAATAGAGTGTTTAAGGGGAAGTTCTGACCACAGGAACATGAGTCCAACCACAAGAATGTTATGGCAATGAATTGACCTACATAACAGGTACATGGGGTGCATCCGCAGATACCTAACCACAAAAGGGCCATAACAGCACCCCAGCTTTAGTAGGGTGAGGAACCACAAATAAGGAAAAGAGGAGAAATCCCTACTGGATATGCATCAAACATAGTGGTATCAGCGTATCCTATTATGTTGGTGTGTTCTTCTCCTATTGGATAGTATATCAATGATCTCAACTTATTATCATATACATCAGTTCATTGCCATGGCCCTTTTGTGGTTAGGTAGCTGCGGATGCACCCCATGTATGTATTATGTAGGTCAATTCGTTGCCATGACACTCTTGTGGTTGGACTCATGTTCCTGTGGTCAGAACTTCCCCGTTGTGACGAAGTGGGGGGGTTTCTTGTTTTTTCCTGTGTTTTCCAGTGGGTTGCATGCAGAGGGAGTGAGACTCAGTGTCCCCGGGTGTTACTGGTTTAACAAGGTGAGGGAAGAGGGAGTTTGTTGTTACAGAGGACCGGAGAGGGAACTTGGGACCCCAGCCGATGGCCTGTAGGATGGATACCCCAGCGACTGGTGACCTGGCGACCCGGAGACCCAGCGCAGGGGTCACAGCTGGTTCTGGCCAGTGGGAGGACAATGGGCTGTGAAGAGAGGACCTCAGTGACCTAACCAGCTGGTTCCAGCCAGAGGGGGCCAGAGGAGGGCTGAGAGGAGAGAAGGCCCAGGCCACCCTGTTTACGATCCTGTTTACCTGGAGAGAAGACAATGGACAGAGGTGGGGCCTGGGATCTCAGATGCCCAGCTGGGAGCAGGGGGGCTCTGGGCTGGAGAGGGGGAGCAGGCAGAGCCCACCTGGATGCAGGGAGACTGGGATGTGCTGGGCTGAGGGAGGCCAGGCCTGAGGCCCTAAGAGTTTCCTGTGCTGTGTTCAATGCTCAATAAACCGTCCTGTTTTACACTGGTTGAGAGTCACTCCAGTCTAGAGAACAGGGTTGCATCAATCCCTTTGGGGGCGGAGGCCCGGGGGATCCAGAGCGAGTGGACTCCTTGAGGGGGCCCATGGCGAGAAACAGATGTGCTAAGGCTCAGAGAGGTGCGGCTCCAGGAGGTAGAGGGGCTTAACCCTGGGAGAGAGTGGACCCCCGCGAAGGGCTGTCTCACTGAAAGGGGCACCCCCCACGGACTGCACGGGGTCAAGAGTGGGCACGATCTGTGAGTCCGTGATACCCATAAACACTCTAGTTTCAGCTCCCCAATACTTGGGGTTTCTGTTGGGCCGTTTATCTGTTCAGTGTTCCTAGGCCTCAAGCCTTATGCTCACTGGCTGAAGCTAATGTCTGACAGGATACAGGCTTGCAGGTTCCTTTGTGTTACTGCTTAATATAATAAACACAAATTAGCCCTATGGGCTGTAGCTCCCAACTCCCATCCCCAGCGACCTCAGCTCTGGCCCTTCCCATGCAGCCTACTCTGGGCACCGCAGCCTCCTACTGTCCCTGAGCCCCCAGCATCTGCGTGGGGCAGCCTCCCCCTGCCACTGCCTGGGGCCCTGCCTGCTCTGGGGCTGGGCACAGAGCTCTCCCCCAACCCTGCAGCCAGGGACCCCGGGCACAGCCCTGCTCAGGGGTCTGCATCCACTGAGTCCTGGGGAGCCCTTTATAGCCCCCCGCCAAGCACAGCCCGTGACTGGCCGCTCCAGCATCCTGTATGCAAATGATCCCTGCCCCCATCCCCTGAGGCTAACGAGGGCCCAGGTGCACTGTGGAGGGGGAAGGGCAGCTCGGAATGTCCCTGTGGTGACAGTTAAACTGACACAACGGAGGCACCCTGGGGAGCTGTGGGGGGGATTTGAGAGGGGCTGGGAAATTCAGGGGTGGAGGCAGTTCAGGGGGGCGGTTGCCGGGGGGCAGGAGTAGTTCGGGCCATGAGGCACAGGCTGCATTAGTGAGCAGGGACATTCCTGTCTCCCCCAGGGGCTGCTGTGTGGGACAGACATTTTCCATCTCCGCTGATGAGGACGGGGCCTTTCCCTGGCCGGGCTGTGTTCCTTGGGGCTTCAGCAGGGCCCAGCTCAAGACCAGCTAAGGCCTTTCCCAGGCCCCCGGCCCTGGCAGCTGCTGCTATTCCCTGCACCCCGTCCCATCAGCCCAGCTGGGAACCTCTGTGTCAGCCTGGGGGACTCACAATGGGGCTGTTTGCTCTGCACCCTCAGACCCTGCTTAGTCCCATCCCCCTGCACACCCTGTGATGGGTTCAGTCACAGAGACCCCCTTGGGACTGTCACCTGATGTGCTGAAATAACCTCTGAGACCATTTTCCCTGCCAGCCTGGGCCTCCAGAACCCTGCCTTGTTGAGCCAGACACGCCAGCCTGCCGCAACACAGACCCAGGGTCTGAGCCATGCCCCCTAAAGCTGCAGATTTTAACTGAAAACAGCTCAGCAAGTTACCTGTCTCCAGCACCCAGACACCCAGCTCCCAATGGGATCCAAACCCCAAAGAAATCCGTTTTACTCTGTATAAAGCTTATACAGGGCAAATTCATAAATTGTCCACCCTCTATAACACTGATAGAGCAGTGGTTCCCAAACTGGGGTTTGTTACAGGAGGTTCTCGGTGAAAAATTCCCTAATGGTGGACAGAGCTCTCCCTAGAGACCTCAGGCAGCAAGGGGCCAGCAGCCCAGAGCCCCTGGACTTCCAAGAGCTAAGCAGATCAAAGCAAGCACATCTATCACACTGAGGAGATTTAAACGTCAAGACTCCTTGTAAGAAATGGAAAGGGAGGTTGATATTTTTTGCCGTTTTTAAAATGAAATAGGCAGCTAGTATTGTTTTTAAAATTATTATGAAGAACACGTTTAAGCTTTGTTGTAATGTGCGCTGTTTGCCTGGACTACTCAAGACCTGAATGCTTGTGTAGGAGGAACTCTTTGAGTTGGCTTCTTAAATACCTTCCTGCTGTTTCACATCTGATACTCCTTGATGAAACATAGGAGCCTTGTCTTATAACAGGCTTATTCCAAGTGACACAAGCTACGAAAGTGAGATCTTGGAAGAGTGGTGCCATTTTCATAATGTAAAAAAAATACTGTAATGATAAATAGTAATGAATAGTGTGCAATAAGCATGGATAAAAACAAATTTTGTATTTCCAAGATCACTGCTTTTATAATTTATACTCAGGTAAAGGAGAAATTCCCTGGAAACATTCATTTTTAGAAGGGGGATCATGAGACACGACATTTTAGTGAAAGGGCACTGAGAACCAGGAACCCAGCTCTTTTGAACCATCCAGTGCCCCAGATAATATGGAGCCTCACCACTAAGCACCTGAAGGCCCACAAAGAAGGGAGAGGCAGAGGTGAGGTGTGCACTCGCCTGTGATTTTAAGCACCCCAGCCACTGTTCTGTTCTATCTGCACTATTGCACTTGGAGATTTTTGATAGACTTTTGTTTTAATTAAAGGTTTCCCTCAAGTTGTCAATTCAATTAAAAGTTTATTTTTGTTTTACACAATTGATTGTTGTTTCATAACAAAAGCTGTTAAAACTTCAGTCCTGATGACTCAGTGCATTAACACAGAAAAGCTGTAAAACTGAAATAATTCACAGGGTTTTACCAAGGGTACAGGCAAAGACGGAAGGTAAAACAAGGATTGCCCCAATGTCCCTCTGCCACCACCAATAAACAAAACTGCACAGCTCACAGTTCATTCCCACAACCCCCTCTCCTCACAGGTTGACAGCTGGATACACGGCTGAACATTATCAGGGCTGAACTCAAGATAAGAGCAAATAGGCATCCCTGACAATATTGCCCCGACTGTTTCCATTTTCTGTGGGAAGCCTTGCTGGCTGCTCAGACCTCTGCACAAGTCTCTGCACCTCAACCTCCCACCCATGGCTACGGCCTTCATCCTTCCCCTCACAAATATTGTGCAAAATACAACATGCTGCTATAATCGTTGGAATGCTTTTTTCTACTGCTTCCAGTCTATTCTACAAATAGCACCCCTCTCTTTCAAATAGCCAAATGCACACTCCACTACCATTCTGCAACTACTGAGGTGAGAGTTGAACAGTTCCTTCCTTCTGTCCAAGCGGCCTGCGAATGGCTTCGTTAACCAGGAAGCAGAGGATGAACTGGGTTTCCCAGGATAACTGGAGCAATGCCCATAGTGTTCCTGGGGGCAAGCAGTCCTTTCTCCAATAAGATAAATAGGCCTGAGGTCGAAAAGATCCTATCACCATCGATCCAGCCACCCTGCATTCATGTCTGTAAACATATCAGGTGGTCAACCAGGCCTTGGAGCACTATAGAGAATCCCCTCTCTGTTTATAAATTCTGCACTTGGGTGGAGGGGAAGAGGGGTGCAAATAATAGGCACATGTGATCCATCAATTGCCCCAGTAGAGTTTGGGAACCCACGTGTGCAAAGCCATCAACAGTCTCCTGAGTATGACCAAGCTTTAGAATCCGGTGTGACAGTACATTTTCCTTGGCATCACATACTCACATGACAACGGCTCCATCAATTGACCTTCCTATGTCAGATTGGTTTGCTATGTACTGGTATTATTTAGGGGTGGCCAGATTCCAGATGGCAATGGCAACCTTCTTGTGCACATGTTGGTACCATTGCAGCTCCAGGGTTACAGTGCTACCTCAAGAAAGAGTTGTCTTCCCCATCCAGAACTTCTCTCACCACTGGTGGTCACTCTAGGTCTTCAGAACAATCCTTTCCCACTGGTCTGTGCTGGTTTCCTGCGCCCAGAAATGGCGCTGCATGCTGTGGAGCTGCTCCAGCAACCTGTTTTCTATTATCATGTGTGCGGTGGTGCAGCAGGCAATGTCCAAAGCCAAATTCATTCAGTTGAACAATAGCCCTAGCGGCATCTGTGAATTCCAGGTCGCCAGCACATGGCACCGAGCTATGGGATTTTTCTTTTTTTTAAAAAATTGAACCCGGCCAGCTTTAGCTACGTATCCCACAATTCACAGCGAGAACAATCACAGAATGCACAGTGCTCAGCACCAAGGCAAAGGGGTGTGGGATACCCTCTGAGAATGCTGCACGCATAGTACATAGCAAGCCTCTGCCGTGTACACACGATGCAAACTGAAACGTGGAACAGGTGTCCCATGTGCACACTATTATTGCAGTTTGCGTATTGTAAGTTACCCGATTCACACCAAAAACCTGTGGATTAACCCCTCCCAATGCAAACAATCTCTGAGAGGAGGGAGAGCTGCCTTCATCTATTTCCACTCAGCTCTTCAACCAGGTGTCTGTGTTTGTCCTTCAGCACCTGGTAGAGCTTTTCTTTGCAGTCTGAATTCCAGCTCGGGACCAGCTCGTACAGCTTCCGCATCTTGTCTGGGTTGGTTCTCTCGGCTCTGACACGCTGGTATTGTTCAGTATCCAGAAAGAGACTATGCAGTGAATCCAGGATGCCGTCCACTGCAGTCACCCGCTGGATCAGCTGTTCTCGGTGCTGGTCAACAAAATGTGTGTCTGAGAGGAAGAGAGAGAATGACCTGGGGTGTGTTAGCATGTTTGCGAACATAAATCTTTACACTTCCCTAGTGAGTTTCATCCCAGCACTTGGCAGTCTGGATATAGAGGGACTGCTCACCCTGTGCCCAAATGCAGCCACCTCTGAGGTAGCAATGCTGAACATGTGGACAAAACAAGACCTTAATAAGGAATTTCTCCACCTGATTTCTTTGCTTCAGAAAGGAGAAATCAGCCTGTTTGAGAGAAGAACTGGATTTAGAAACTGTCATTTGAAGCTCTGTGAATCCCTACCCACCTGTTCGCATCTTAGTGGATGAAACAGAAGGCATCAGGTCCTCTGGAAGAAAAAAGGGAAGTTGTTTACTTTTCACTAATATATAATGTGGTGCCATTTTACATTTGATTGCCTTGAGAGGCACTGAGGACTTAGTTTTACACCAGTCACTGAGATCAGAATCTGGCCCTGACTCCACTTGATGTGAGTGGAGTTTCTGAGATCAGAATCTGGGCTGAGCTCTATCCCTGAGGATCTCTCTCATACAGCATCCCCAGTTTTCAGAGAAAGGGAAGTGCCGAAGCTGCCGAGTCTGAACTTGGAAGACTTCACTCCACATTGAGGTGGCCTAAAGATATGAATACGCCGGTCCCCATCCTGTAGTGCAGAGGTCCCCAAACTGTGGGGCGCAACCCCCTAGAGGGGCATGGGGGGGGGCACGCAGAGGGGAAGGAGTGCCAGCCACCACAAGAGGCATGGAGGGAGTACCAGCCAGGCATCCAGCCCCGCTCCACCCCCAGCCTCACTTCTCCTCCAGCCCCAGTCCTGCTTTGGGTCCAGGCCCAGCTCAGCTCTCACTCCCTCTCCGCCTGCAGACAGCTCCACCTCTAGCCCCAGCTCCTTCCCCATCCCCAGTTCCACCCTCAGCTCTGCCTAGTCCGAGCTCTGCTACTGAGGAAGCCTTGGCTGTGCAGTAATGGAGGGAGGGCACGGACAGATTCAGTTACTGATAAGGGGGGGGTGATTGAAAAAGTTTGAGCACCACTGCTGTAGGGAGACCAGATGTCCCAATTTTAGAGGGACAGTCCCGATATTCAGGATTTTGCCTTATATAGGCACCTATTACCCCCCACCCCCTTCCAATTTTTCACTTGCTGTCTGGTCAGCCTGTGATCTGCTACTGAGAAAATCCATGATCAAGAAATGCACTGGCTAGTGTGTTTTGTGCTCTCATGCCCTCTGCTGGTAGGAAGCTGATCGGCTCAAGTGGGTATCATGATCGGCCCTGATAGCCAGGTCGTGGGTATTTGTATTGTACTACACCAAGCATGCAGGCAGTTCTGTTAACCAAATGGATTTTGTTCTTCCCAGAGTTTTGTTTACCCATACTAATCTGTTTCTCCCACAATACCTTATAACAAGTATTTGGCAAAAGTGAATAGAGAACCTATCAAAGACATACATTCATTCTATATCCTAGTGCAAGCTTAGGAGGTTCTTTCATGGACAACTGGTTTGAAATGCTGTATTCAAACCAAGATATGGGAAAGTTACAAGGAAGTATAAAGACAAAGCTGACACAAACTTAACAGAACAAGGAGCAATGGTCTCAAGTTGCAATGTGGGAGGTCTAGGTTGGATATTAGGAAACATTATTTCACTAGGAGGGTGGTGAAGCACTGGAATGCGTTACCTAGGGAGGTGGTGGAATCTCCATCCTTAGAGGTTTTTAAGGTCAGGCTTGACAAAGTCCTGGCTGGGATGATTTAGTTGGTGTGGGTCCTGCTTTGAGCAGGGGGTTGGACTAGATGACCTCCTGAGGTCTCTTCCAACCCTAATCTTCTATAATTCTATGATTAAGCTTTAGGTGGCCTATGTGATGCTTTTCACTTGTAAACAACCAGATTGTAAATATGGCTGATGTGAGGCAAGCCCACTGTGTAAGGTCAGCTTTGTGAGATCACTTCCCAGAAGGCCACGTATGACTACAATCAATATTTGGCTAAGCTGGGTTATTTGGTTTCTTGAATATTTTTCATAACAAACCACAAGTGTAATCCAACAATTGGTTATACATTTAGCAACATCCCTAGACACCTTACAGCTAGTGGGGATTCATCTTCATTCCTGGGGTTGCCCATAGCAGAAGGTGAATGCTATATCCCTGTGGTCACCGTGCAATTCCAAGTGTTCACGTTTTGCAGCAGCAGGACAACAGTGAAGCTCTCATTGGCCACAGATTTAGGACAATAAACTTGAGTTTTGTACCCTTCTGCCTCTCCCATCTATTTCCCAGTCCCCTCATACACTGCCAAATCCTGCCTTGCTGTGCACAGAAGGTATGTGCCAGGCATCATGAGAGATGCTGACTGGGGGCTGCATACACAGATATCTCCCCACTGCCAGGCTGAGTCTACCTGGTCTGATGACAGCCGCCCAGATCAGCTTCTCATCATTTTTCTCTACCAGGCTGAGCTCCAGCTCCTCCTTTACATCCTCGGTGTGGATCTCTGTGAATGGTTGAAGAGCATCTGCAGGTTTATCCAAAAATGGCAGTTCCTGTAGGAAAACCAAGTGTGATATTAGGGGTGACCCTCCCACCTCCAACCCAAGCAAGCAGGGCTGGGAAAGGGGGTGAGGCATGTTAGTCAGAGCTGGTCATAGAAGACTTAATTCCACAAAACACTCTCCAGCCAGCCCCCATCTGTGTAAATATGTTTGGAAATATTCCGTCTCTATGATACGGAACCAACTAGTAGCCTGTGCATTATTCACTAAATATCTCACATCAGTGTTCAGTACTCGGGCTTTGTGATTGGTTACATCAGCAGTATAGTTTTAACACACTAGGGCTACATCTACACTACAGCCAGGATCAGTGCTCCGAGATCAATGCACCGGTGGTCGATTTAGTGGGTCTAGTGAAGACCCACCAAATTGACTGCAGATCACTCTCCAATTGACCCTGGTACTATACCCCCGATGAGAAGAGTAAGGTAACCCATCGACCCCCCGTGGTGTAGACCCCGCGGTAACTCAACCTAAGGTATGTCGATTCCAGCTACGTTATTCACGTAGCTGGAGTTGCGTACCTTAGAGCGACTTACTGCCGTTGTGTAGACCTACCCTAATACTATACACTCCCTTTTCCTTTCATGGATCCCAAAGCCCTTTACTAAGCGAGGCCGGTATCATTATCCCCATTGTACAGATGGGGAAACTGAGGCACACAGAAAGATGGAGGGAGTAGAACCAGTGAATCCTGACTCCCAGGGCTCTACTCTAGCCACTGTACCAACCACTGCAGTCCCTGCAGCACAGTGACCCTTAGTGCTGTGATGGGGCATTGGAGTCAGCAGGAGAGAGTACCCCTCCCTATACTGAGCCCCCCACCTTGCTCCCAGCAGCACAGGCCCCCTTGCACCACACTAGAATACTGGGGTCAGCACTGATTCAGAGAGGAGAGTGCTTTGCCCAGGTCCCTGCAGCCCAGCGTTCTTGAGTTCCATGTTCACTTCCATTATTTTACTTACTTTGGGTGTTACTGTTATCTCCGATGGACTGGACACAATGCAGCGAGAGCCGAAGCACAAGGGTTTAGAGGTGAAATGAGACTTAGACACAAACCATGACCGGCACTTCTCTTCATAGACATCAACTGCCTGTGAATCATAAGGACAATCGTGTCTGGGAGATACAAAAAGAAAATACTACAGCAGTCCCTCAGCCAGATCTGTTAGGGTCTCAATTCCCATTCTCCTCCTACAAAGCAGCCTTTCAGAGAAGAGTCTTGGTTAAAAATGAAAGGAGAAAATCTGTCTGGGTTTAAGACCAGGACTGTGATCTGGGGAGAAGGTTCATTATTGTCATGTTGACAATAAGGTACTGTAATTTGTAGCAATCAATTTAATATGACAGATGTTGCCTTCTTTTATAAATTGACTGCAAACAGACTGATTTACTCAGATTTGTTGTTTGAAATTATTTCCTATTGCTCATCTAAGTTACTGAACCTGTTTATTTCTAGCTTGTCTTGATGCTTAAGTCTGTAGATGTCACAGAGAATGAGCCAGGGTGGTTGTAGTTTTTGATGTTAGTTATCTGAGGCTAGGTCTATACTACCCGCCTGAATCGGCGGGTAGAAATCGACCTCTCGGGGATCGATTTATCGCGTCCCGACGGGACGCGACAATCGATCCCCGAATTGGCGCTCTTACTCCACCAGCGGAGGTGGTAGTAAGCGCCGCCGACAGGAAGCCGCAGAAGTCGATTTTGCCGCCGTCCTCACAACGGGGTAAGTCGGCTGCGATAAGTCGAATTCAGCTGCGCTATTCACGTAGCTGAATTTGCTTATCTTAAATCGACTCCCCCCTGTAGTGTAGATGTACCCTGAGAATTACCAGAGTACAGAACTTGTGACCAGAACAGAGTGGGACAGAGCATAACTCACTCTCTGATACTTCGTGTGAAAAGTAGGAGATCATTTCCCCAGTGGAACATCAACCTCCTGAGAGAAAGTTACTTGCATGAAGAACATGGAGACAACCAGTCTCCAGTAACGTTTCACTATGCTCCTCTTGGCCAGTTATCTTTCTACAACTGATTGCCCTGTTGTGAGATGTTCTTTATTATATGATGGCAAGTGAACACGGATCACACCAATTGTACACGGTGGTTGGTTCTCAGTTACTGTAGAAAGGTCCCTCTGAACCCAGCATTGAACCCTGCACCTGCCTCAGTTTCCCCAGGTGTGCCCCCAGTTTCCCTCTCTCCAACAGTTGACAGCTGGCATCCAATGTTTTATGTCACTGAGATGACTTAACCCTCCAGGTGGTCCCAATATTGAAACAACACACAAATCTTCCACCCGTCTCACCCCAGGAACAGCCCTTCCTTTGAGGGTCTGTCATCTCCCAATATTCATCCAGCCCATCTGGGCTCATCTTCTAGCCCACCTGGGCTCTCCTCAGTCCCTTCATCTTCCTCTTGTTCATACAGGTAGCTGGTCCCCAGCACAGGATGGCAACACAGGGGGAACACAAACCCTCCCTCCCCTGTGACTTCTCAGCTCTCAGAACCCTACACAACCAGGTGTTTGGCCCATAATCTAGACTGCCTGGCTCCTTCCTAGTGCCTCTTCCTACACACTGCCAGCCCTCAAGCTCTGGATGGAACAATGAGTCCCAGGTCTACTCTCCCTACTGTCTCCATGATCTGCTTCCCCTTTGCCCAAAAACTGCGTTTATCCCCCGAACAGGCCTGATTGTGTCACATGACTCTGTCTAGTGACTCTACCCTTAATTCCATTCACCTGGGGAGGTGGGCCCCAGCCCCTGTTAATGGCCAGCTCACCCCCTGAGAGTTGTGACAAGCTGAGGACTCTGTGTGTACAACTTTTGAATTCTGGTTGATATTATGGAGCTATTCTGAAATGTTACTGTGGAATACTGTGACAGCACCAATGCCACCCTGTGTGTGGACCCACCAAGGGCTAGCAGGGCTGGGTCAGATCCTCCTAGAACAGATACAACAGGAAGGTACTTACGGATAATGATGGTGCTATGACTGAACAAAAGTTATGTGAAAGAGCAACTTCATCCCAAGAGAAAAGATACTTCCTCCTCTGTCTGAGGGGGCAGTTTTTGAAGCAGCTGAAAGTTACCAAGAAACAGAACAAAGAAAAGCAGATGTTGGAAGGGGGGATATAAGCTAGGGAGACCCACAGGAACCTTTGAGAAGGACAGAGGAAGGTCACATGAGCTGAAGAAGAAGGCTAGATGAGAGAGAAGCCACCCAGCATGGAGCAGCTGCAAGATCTGTCTGTTTTCCTGAGCCTAGACGGTCTCCCAAGGGAAGGGTGAGCTAGTGAGGGGCATTGCAGCTAAGATGTTTATTGTTTTCTATATGATCTGTGCTCTCTTGTGCTTTGTATGATTAAGTGAAAGAGCAATAATGAGTTAGGCTTTGGGAAAAGTGTCTTGTGTGTGTTCTGTGCTTCACAACAGCCCCATTGTCCCTGAGAGAGTTAGACTGTAACAGGGTAAGTGTGTGTTCCCATAAGGCTCACACTACAGATTACCTTGACCCGTGAGCCGTCGTCAGGTATCAGGTAGAGGTGGAGGGTTAGATTAACTCTCTTTTGTGCCTGGTAGAGCAGTACATTGGAATGGATCGGAGTACGCTGATCAGAATTATTCCTCCTCCAAAACACTCCAATCGGAGAGAAGCTGGGGTTCTCCAGCACAGCGTGGAACAACCTCACCTGCGTTGGGTTCTCCAGGATCATCCCTTCATCGATGAAATGGGCAATATGCATCCAGGACTTGTCGGCATCTGTCAGTGGGTCACAAAGCAAGTGAGGCTCCGTTAGCCTGTCTGCATTCTGCATTCAGAGAGGCAGTTTGTCCACCTGAGTTCTGGAAACACCCATCCCTGTAGCTCTGCGGGTGGCTTGGATTCTGCACTGACCTTCACAAGGTCCCTCTGGCACCTTCCCTCCACTGCTTTCCCTGACCCTCCAATTCCCAAGGACAACTCAGCCCACTGCTCGCCTGATTGTGTATTAACCCCCGGATATGCAGGCAGTCTGTCCTGATCCTGGGTCCTATAAGATCTACACTCCTGGGGCATAACCAAAGCTCACAGTCCAGTTATTCTTTGCCACTTAGGGATCTGGGGCAAAAATCAGTACTTGGTCCTGCTAATGAAGGCAGTGGGGCTGGACTCCCTTCCAGTTCTAGGAGATAGGATATCTCCATTAAGTTTATTTATTTTATTTATTTATTTAAATTACTTTGAGAGGTGAAAGAGCTGGATGAAAGGGCCTGTGTTAGCAGCACACAGCAGTGTAGGCGGTGTTAAGCTAAGGTTTCCTTATAATGGGAAATGTAAGATCCTGTTTACAATTGCTTATAATTTTGAAAAACTTTAACCATTTGGACTGAAGTTTCCCATGTCGGGTCCCTGCTTCAGATGGATGACTCTTTTTGTTTTATTTTCTTAATTTCAGCAAAAATGGTTCAGCCATTTCCAAGAATAAGATTAAGGAAAAATGACATTGTTTTGCCAGTGTTAAAAATATTCTTATTGTTTGTGAAGCTCAAACACCTCCATGATTAGCAGCAGGGGCTTGAAATTTGGCAGGGGGTTGCATATGTGGCAGGGTTGTGCTTTATGCTGTTCCTATGAAAATTCACCCAAGTTTGTCCGAGTTTGCATCTCACCTTATACACGTTCACTAGAAACTTGTTAGAGCGTGCCAGCTAAACCCCGATGAGTCATAGAATCATAGGATTGGAAGGGACTTTGAGAGGTCATCTAGTTCAGTCCCCTGCACTCATGGCAGGACTAAGTATTATCATTCTAGACCATTCCTGACAGGTGTTTGTCCAACCTGCTCTTAAAAATCTCCAATGATGGAGATTCCACAACTTCCCTACACAATTTATTCCAGTGCCTAACCACCCTGTTAGGAAGTTTTTCCTAATGTCCAACCTAAACCTCCCTTGCTACAATTTAAGCCCTTTGCTTCTTGTCCTATCATCAGAGGTTAAGAACAACAATTCTTCTCCCTCCTCCTTGTAACAACCTTTTATGTACTTGAAAACTGTTATCACGTCTCCTCTCAGTTGTATCTTTTCCAGACTAAACACACCCAGTTCTTTCAATCTTCCCTCATAGGTCATGTTTTCTAGGCCTTTAATCATTTTTGTTGCTCTTTTCTGGACTTTCTCCAATTTGTCCACATCTTTCCTGAAATGTGATGTCCAGAACTGGACACAATACTCCAGTTGAGGCCTAATCGGTGCTGAGTAGAGCAGAAGAATTACTTCTAGTGTCTTGCTTACAACGTTCCTGCTAATCCATCCCAGAATGATAACTTTTTTTGCAAGAATGTCGAACTGTTGACTCATATTTAGCTTGTGATCCACTATGACCCTAGATCCCTTTCTGCAGTACTCCTTCCTAGGTCGCCATTTCCCATTCTGTATGTGTGCATCTGATTGTTCCTTCCTAAATGAAATACTTTGCATTTGTCCTTATTGAATTTCATCCTATTTACCTCAGGCTATTTCTCCAGTTTGTCCAGATCATTTTGAATTTTAATCCTATCCTCCAAAGCACTTGCAACCCCTCCCAGCTTGGTATCATCTGCAAACTTTATAAGTGAAAACTCTATGCCGTTATCTAAATCACTGATGAAGATATCGAACAGAACTGACCCAGAACTGATCCCTGTGGGATCCACTCCTTATGCCCTTTTGCACTGGGCATGCTCCAACCTGGGCCTGCAGGTTCTGATCTGTGCTCTCCCTGCAACTGATCCTCTCAACAGCCAAGGACTGCTGTGTCACCAGAACTGAGAGCAGGGAGCTTCTCTCTTATGCTATCAGTGCCCCCTTGTAGGCATCCAGGCACCGCAGAGGAGGAGGCCTTCTGACTGGAAATCAATGGGACAAAAGCCAGATCTGGGGGAGAGGCAGAGAGAGCAGGATGGGATGAGGAGCCTGAGGGTGGGCCACAGGGACTGGGAACAGGTAGTGGAGGAGAGGGGGATCAGATCTGGGGGGCAGTTGGAAAAGACTAGGTCTGGCTAGGCAAGGAAACTGAAACAAGTAGTTGGAGGGGGGTGGAGAGGCAGGGCTGGAACAGGGACAGGCTGGGAGGGATGGGAGCAGAAAGGTCTGTGACCATAAGCCAACAGTCCCCTCCAGAGCCTGGAATGTAATCCTATATTCCCAATTCTCAACATTCTTCTGCTGTCAGCAAATCATTGCGTTACCCATGGGATAAGTGTGTGTCCCCATCCCCCTCTAGTGTCTAATCCACATAGAAGATGACAACCTACTATTGCTAACAGTTAGTCACAGAGGGGGCTGAATTAAGATTGCATAGGCAGCCTTAATTCCAGCATTTCCTTACTATTGAATGCTCGACTTTGCAACCTTAAACATTCTTTTAACATGTCATTACATTAATAGCGGTGATTATGATGTTCTTTAAGGGTGTGATTATGACTCCTGGGCACTATTCACTGGGCCACTCTGCTTTAAGGTTACAATCAAGATTACCCTTATTGTTAATACTATTACAATGGTGATTAAAGTCACACTGTTGTGTCTGATTCCAACTATACCTCTGAGACACAGGAAGTGCGGGAGGTGAATGGCTGCCACAGTCTCAGTCGGTTCCACTCGGATGTCAAACAAAGGGCCAGCCACCATCCATGGCTCCTGCTGCGATTCAGTCAGATGCTGCCTCCAGGAGCCGTATCCATAGCGGATGGTCACTGCTGCCCTCACCTCAAACTCCAGTTCAGTTTCAGGGCAACGGAACCAGCCTGCCCTAGAGAAATGAACCCTGCGTTCCGGGGGTGACAAGAGGAGGGGAGAGCAGGATTAGACAATGCTCGATATAACCAGACCAGCTTTTGGTCTAACTTGTAACAGGTGGTACCACTTCCATTTATCATGGTCTTTTCTTTATATATATATGAGGAGGAAGATAGTAAAACTCCTTTTCCCTTCTCTAGCACCTAGGGTCCAAGGACTCCAAAGTGATTTACAGTTGTTAATAAATTCATCATTGTAAATCCCACTAGGAGATAGGTATGTAACGTTTTACAGAGGGGGAAGTTGAGGAACACAGGGGAGGGGCAGTTAGTTGCTACCCAGGGCACACAGATAATCAGTGGCAGAGTCAGAACTCCTGAGTTCTGTCCCTCTGGTCTCAACACCAGTCCCCCCTATAGCCAAGGCTAGAACCCAGGAGTCCTGATTCCCAATCCCCCTGCTCTGACCTACTAGACCCCTGTTCTCAGTCATGAATACATTTCAGAGGTTCCTCTTATAACATACAAAGGCTCGAATCCCCCACCCTGGCAGTGTCTGTGGGGGTACAGCCCTGTGCTATGAGTTGGCAGAATGTCCTAAAGTGTTTTCTCCAATAAAATAGACGGGTCCTCTCCAGTGAAGGAGTCAGCCTGATCTACACCAGTGGTTCTGAAAGCCAGTCCGCCACTTGTTCAGGGAAAGCCCCTGGTGGGCCGGGCCGGTTTGTTTACCTACCGCGGCCGCAGGTTCGGCCGATCACGGCTCCCACTGGCTGCGGTTCGCAGCTCCAGGCCAATGGCGGCAGGAAGTGGCACGAGCCGAGGGATGTGCTGGCTGCCCTTCCCGCAGCCCCCATTGGCCTGGAGCGGCGAACTGCGGCCAGTGGGTGCCGCAATCGGCCGAACCTGCGGCTGCGGTAGGTAAACAAACCGGCCCGGCCTGCCAGGGGCTTTCCCTGAACAAGCGGCCGACCGGCTTTGAGAATCACTGATCTACACCACACTTAATAGTGCTTTACTCTGTTTACTATACTGATTGTATCGACTGTATCTGTTTATATTGAGCCTGTCTCCATGGGACGCTGTGCCCTGTGTTATAGGGTCTGACCTGTGCTCCCAGATGCAGACAGCTGCAGAGGGGATGAAACCAAACTCCCAGCCCCAGTTCTCACCTGTACATTTCCTGGTTCCCATCTATGTCCTGAATAATCTCTGGTTTTATTTCTTCTGGAAGATCCTAAAACACAGGAACAGGCATTAACGCAGCCCTGTTGGGGATTTCCCTGAGGATTATAGTGGACTGTCAGGACTGCTCTAGCTAAGGTTTACATCAGCTTTCTGTTTACGCTTGAGTCTTCTAGATCCACTAAAATCTACATGGTCATTCAGATTGCCTTGACATTTGGCGTGCTTTGTGGGACTGATGGCTGAAGATGGTTAGTGATCCAACTGACCATGGGTTCCTAAGGTACAGCCCCTAACAATGGTTTGCCTAAAGCCCATGAATTCTATCCATGTATTTTCCCCCACAGATAAGGCTCAAATCAAGGCCAGGATCGTTACATGAGGGTCTCAGTCACTTGAGAGTTACCCACAGAGTGACTGTCACCCTGTAGCTCATGTGGGAGTGCGACAGAGTGCTGGGAGTTCACAGGTGAGCAGGGCTCTGATCACTCTGACACCTATTAGTTCCCCTGGAGAAGGCAGACTGGGGTAATGGAAACTACTGATCTAATTAGTTGTGATTACTAAAGAGCCAATTAGCCCATCAATTCAAGACTGATCAGAAAGGCACAGAAGGAAATGAAGGGAGGAGAGATGTCTAGCTGCCTAGTTTTACAAAGACCTCAGAGAAGGGGGAGCTCTGCTCCTCTTAGATCAAGGGGAAGGACAGAAAGCCCAGAGGACACTGCAAACAGCATTGCTGCCTGGGAGTGTCGAGCTGTTGGTGGAGGGAACATAAATCAATGGCATGGTGTGGACACACAACCAGTGAAGTCAGGGTGGTTTTTGTGGTATTAGAAGGCAGGAGCATGGAATGGGCCCTGCTACAGGGAGCAAAAGTCATAACGTTAGCAGCAAAAGAGTTTAACTCTCATTTTAGGGTCATCCTTAATGCTCCTGAGCTAAAGGGATTACACTGAGCATAGGCAGAGAGAAAGAGACTAAGAGGATGATAGTGAACCCCAATTCAAAGACCTGCATAGCTCAAGGGGGATATTTCAGGGATGGTATCACTGGTGTACCTAGGTACTGCGTTCAACTACAACCATAAGCAGAAATCTGAAAAAAGGAGGCAGGTTGCTACAATCTGCCTCTCTCAAATGTTTGTTTGTTTGTTTTTTGTTTGTTTTTTTATAGGGGAAATGTGATCTGTGTACAGTTGAACATTCAGAAGGTGTTTGAGCTATTTTTAAAAGAAAATAAGTTACACATGCAAACACTTGCTGGGAGGGGAGTGGGCATAAGGTAGTAGAGGAGAGGAGGATGTGGAGCTGCAGTGAGGGAAAAGGAAATTATGAGGAGGGGGTAGGGTGACCAGATGTCCCGATTTTATAGGGACAGTCCCGATTTTTGGGTCTTTTTCTTATATAGGTTCCTATAACCCCCCATCCCCGTCCCGATTTTTCATTTTTGCTGTCTAGTCACCCTAGGAGGGGGTAAAGGTGGATGGGTGCTAGGGGAGAGGGGTTGGCATGCTTGGGTCAGGGGAGTGGGTAGGGATGAGGAGTGGAGCAGTGGGGGGGATTAAAATGGAGGGGTGGCAAAGTGAGGGGGAAAGATGGGGGGCACCTGTCAGGCCCACGTTCCCTGGTTCTGTGTCTATACCAGGATCTCAGGGGGACTCCCCTTGTCCCCATGTAAGCTGGGCCCAGGGGGCTATCCCCTATCTCTGGCCCCTATGTGGGAGCCAGGATATGGGGGGCTGTCTGTAACAGTGCACCCCATAGCCATTATAGTGATAAGATTTGGATATCGTTATGATGCATCTTATACAAGCTATGTGAGGTGTCCGTTACCGTTTGCTGAATATGATTATCCTATTTGTATAAATGTATCATTTTTGTATCTGAAGTTATGGATATTGGCTGTATACCTGTATTTCAAATGTGTTTGCTCCTGTGGTAACACCCACAGGGTAATTTGCATCCAGTCTGGCCAGCACATTGTGAATGGAATATTCAAGTTGAATGGCCCATTGACAAAGAATATGGACCAAGGAAAAGCTTATCCTCACCTCTGGATGCTTCAATTAGCCTGTAAATAATGGCTGCCATGACTCATCAAAGCATGCAAGGGCATGTGATGAGATCACATGATACTGAACTCCATGTTGGTACCTGTATTTGTCCACAAACTGTGTTGGGAACTTGGCTTGGAACAAAGGGGTTCCCACCATATGGAAAAAGTTATAAAAAGGGGAGGTGATATCATCAATTGGCCTCACTCTTCCCACAACTCAACACCTGTAAATAGTGCTGGAAGAACAAAGACTTTGAACTAGGGAAGTGCTTGTGCCAGGCAGGAAAGAAGGAAACCTGCTTGTGTATGAAACCTGGATGGATTGTTTATACAATCTAACAGGGTGAGACACTGCTTGATTCAAATCCTATCTAGTATATCAGGCTTAGATTGCATTTTTGTTTGTGCTAGGTAATCTACTTTGATCTGTTTGCTATCACTTATAATCTTTCTGTAGTTTATCTATCTATATCTATATATACACATTTTACCTAAAACAGTGTGGTTTGAGTGTAGTGCTTAGGGGAAAATCTCAGCTCAGGAACAAAAGTTGGTGCATGTCCACTTTCCTTTGTAGAAGTGGCAGACTGAGTAACACCTTATATACTGGTCAGGCTTTTGACCAGGGCGGGACAGGAGAAGCTCCAGCATCCTAGGCTAGGGAACTAGGGTATTTTGGCTGGAGCCTCTCTATTGTTGGTTCATGCAGTGACTAACAGGAGTATTCATTAATGGAACTGGGTGCGGTCCCTGCCTGTGGCTGTTTGTGGGAGGGAAGCTTGGAGGGCTTTGCAGCTTCTCACAGTGTGAGAGGGAGCCCAGGCTGGTAAGAAAGAGGGATCAGCAATACCCCAGTTCCAGGTTGCATCCCAGGCGAAACCTCTCAGGGTGTATCAGCCCCTCTTCTTGCCCCCCCCCTGTAAGCAGGGATAGGGAGGGCTCTGTCCTTCCGTGGGTGACAGAGTGGGTGGGGGAAGGGGTCCAGTTGGTGGGGGAGATGAACTGGGTGAGCCTGAGGTATGGCTGGGAAGCCTGGCTGAAATGTGTGTGTGTGGGGTGGGGGCAAGCTCAGGCTACATTAAAAAAGGTAGTGTATGGCCCTAGAGCAAACTGCTGCTTGTGATACGTTCACACAGCAGCACAGGTCAGGAGACAGAAAGGAGCAACTTCTTACATGTTAATGGCTTCTACAGTGCAACTAATGTCTTAATGGGATGGGAAGGGTGAGCTGGCAATAGTGGTGGGACTACAAGTTGTGGAGAATGGTTGTGCAGAGTCTGGAAAAGGAGAGGTGCCCAGTCTCTCCACTCAGCTGCCTAAAGTTACTGTAACAATCATGGAATAAAACTGCCTAGGTTTGGGACGCAAACCATGTCTGAGATTTGTCTCACCGACCCCTGTTAGCAACTGCACATTGCAAACATTTCACAGCATGGCCTTTATCCCCATTCCACTATAACAAAATGTACGGTGGGGAGCAAAAGCACTGAGGAATCACAGAGCAACTGTGTGGCCTCGTGGAGAAACCCTTGGACTGAAACTATTCATAACTCTGCCACTGGCCCGCTGGATGACTTTGGACAAAACATTGAGGCACAGAGATGCAGTTTCCCATTTGTGCAATGGGGATATTGGAGTAAAGTTCATGGAGATCTATTGATGAAAAGTGCTGTATAAAAGCTAGGTCTTTTTTGTTATTACCTACCCCCAGTAGTGTATCAACGGCAAACCTAGGCATGCTGAACAACTGTCTAAATGACCACTGACTCCTACAATATTTCTATTTTCTTTCTTTCTTTCTTTTTTTAAAGTCGGTAATTCACTAAAAAAAGCCTACAATAACGCAGAGCATAAATTGCCTCATGCTCTCCCAGAATGTTGAATTCAGCAAAACTCAAGCCTCTGCAAAGCAGAAAATACAGAGTTAAGGTAAATACATACACAATCTTAACTCTGCCATGCTGGAGCTGGCACTAGTCACTAGCAATTATCTGCATGCACTCCAGCTGCATTCACTGTTAGGTGTAGCTGTATTGAATGATGGAGATGTTAGCTGGAGCAGGTTGGTGTGACTGTGATATGAGAAGATGTGGGCCTGAGCCCCTGGTATGTGCTCAAAGAAAAGAGGTGCGTGTGTAACTTGAGGATAGATCACTGGCAGGACACGGTTCTTCTTGCCATGGGGACTGTCAGCAGTGAGGTGGGATACGAGAGCAGTCTGTGTTAAATGAAGGGTAAGTGAAAGCAGAGCGATAGATGGAATCCTGTGAGTAAGAGATGTAACAGAGAGAGTGAAGGAATTGTAAAATTGAACAAGTGAGGGGTTGTTTCTGGGGAGCAGGCTCAGTGTTTGAGCGTTGAGCAGGTGCATGCAGCTCCTGTTGAATCCAGCTGTGACAGCTGGGTGGTGGGCAGCCAGACCTAGTGGTCAGAGCCACAGTCACAAGACAGGTGACATGAGCCAGCTGGGTCAGGATACCAAGAGATCAGAAGCAGGAGACAAACTGGAGGTCAGGAATCATAAGCCTGATATGAAGAGTCAAGCTGGATCTGGCTGTCAGGAAATCAAGGAGCACAATGCACACATTCCAGAGTGGAGTCCAGTCATTCAGACAGCTTTCTGTTCCTGCTGCTGGTTGAAGTAGGGCCACTGGGCCAGTCTGCAACTTTGGGGCACCAATAATTGGATCTCAGGGGCAGAGCCTCACGCTGTAGCTGAGCTTCATGGGTCCTAGGTAAGCCAACATCAGGACCCATGTAGGAGGGCTGGAGGGTGGCTGCTCCCCTGTAGACTGGGTCTGAGACCTGTGGGTCATGACAAGATCTTACCAAAACCAAATTCTACCTTGACAAAGAGAGTGTGTTTGCCTCAGTGCTACATATGTGATGTGCACTATCAGTAAAGGCAGAATGCAAGTATGGGCATATTGGGACAGTGTCCAAAAAGGGTGGAGTTAAGGTTGTGGGGGCAGGTACCTTAAGGCTGTATTTTCTGGTTTTTAGAAGTTTGAGTTTTGCTGAATTTGGCGTGCTGAAAGGGCACGAAATACCTCTGGGAAACCTTGATTCTGTGTTCAGGTAGTTGTTATTGTTTTCTGGTCAGCGAATAGCTCTGGCGAGGACTGAACCTGGGCAGGTGTGGGCAAGTGCTCAGCTGGGGGCTCTTTCTGTGGCCTGGGAGCCTGGCAGTGCGGCTGGCAGAGGGAACCAGTGATCAGCTGGGACATTTCCCAGGTGACCAAGATGCCCCAGGTCTGAAGAGGCAGGGAGAAGATTCTCTGGTATAGTTGAGAGAGACAAATTTCAAGGGAGATCAATAGACCAACAGACAAACAGGGTGGGGGATGGGGAGAGAAAGAGAGACCACAAGCCCCACCTTCTCCTCCTCTCTGGCACACCAGTTACATTTGTGCTGTCCTCTGAGGCAGGCAGTGGGACTCTGACTCCGGCTGGTCTCACCTGTGGCAGAGAGGGGGGTAAATGCCCTTTCATGTGTCACATTCTTGCAGCACCAAATAACAAGCCCCCTCCATCCCTGAATCAGAGTGATGGGACCTGAGCATTTACACTGACAAACTGCCCTGCAGACGGGTCTGTTCTGTGTGTCTGCCCAACTCCAAAGCTTCTGCTATGTAGGGAGCGCTGGGCTCAGGAGGCCTGTGGGAAGAGCTGTGCACTGGGGGAAGAGGCTGGGATGGGGCAGATGGGGTCAGGGAAGGGGATCATGGAGTCGAGAGGAGAGGGAAGGATGTGGACTGGGGGAGTGATGGGAGGGGGAGCCCAGAGAGATCCTGCAGGCACTGGAGATTATACCTGATGTAGGTGACGGGGGCAGTGGCAGAGTCTGAGCAGGGGATGGTCAGAGCTACAGGCCAAGGGGACTGTTTGGTTGCTCTCTGCTCCACCATGAGCAAAGCCCATCAAACCACCCCCTCTCCACCCTCCCAGGCAGTTTTAACCTCACTTATCTGCAGCTCCTGCCACAGAACCAGTGGAGGGTAGGAGGGTCTGTTGGCAGATGATCCCTGGGGAGGGATGAATTATTAACATACTGTCATCTTTCCCCAGCCCTTTCCATGCTTTCAAGGAATATACGGGCAGTCACCTCTGGGGTGGGACACAGCAGCTGGCTAACAGCTGTACAAATAGGAGCTTGGGACAGGAAGTGAAAGCACAGCATGAATCAACAGGACTTTGAGGCTACCCGCCTGTATAGCATTGGGATTGTCGGGAAGAAAGAGCAAACAGGGGCCCCACTGGTCCTGTGAAGACAGAATCACCTTTGGCTGCAATGGGCCAGTGTGTATGTTAGATAAAGAGGAGCAGAGCTATATTCTGCTCTACCCACCTCTTGCCGCCTTTATCCCTGCAGCAGAACTAGAGTGGGATTCAGTCTCTTCACTGGTGAATCCTGAAAAGAAAAATGGAAACTGACAAAATTCCAAACACTCTGAGCCAGATTCTGATCTCAGTGACCCTGGTGTAAATCCAGAGTGACCCCATGGATGACAATGGAGTCAGGGCTAGATTCTGATCTCAGATACAATGATACAATTCTGGAGTGACTCCAAATGGACTAACCCCAGGGTCACTGAGATCAGAACCTGGTCCTAACTCTGCTGACCTTAGTGGGGTCTCTCAAGATATCCCCAAATCACCTTAGCTCTGCGCTCATACAGGAGGAGGTGAATAGCTTGAAAACTGGTATTTTAAGAAGTCAGAGGTAGTGAAATCCAGGACACTGCCCATGTCTAATCCAGGCTGGGGAAAATGGATCCAGTCCCAGCACCATGTGGCACCTTCCTTAGGGAAAAGTCCAGAAGGACTTTAGAATATTAGCCCAGGCCCGTGAAGCAACAGTGTTGTGACACCCAGGCCTGGAGCTGTTTTTGTCCAACCCTGCAGTGAATTTCCACTGGGGCATGTTCCAACCCCCTGGGCAATTGTGCTCACTCACCTGATGCTGATGTCAGTTCTTCAGCGGAAATTTGATCATGAAGAACTTCCATGTGACCTGAATGTCCTATGGATGAGAGAAAGAGCAATACAGCATTTTTCCTCAGTAGATCTCATAGCACTTTATAAAGGAAGCCGGTGTTTTTTTCAAACTGGGATTGATGTCTGGATCTCAGTGGGATCTACAATACAAATTAGATTTAACCTTTTTGCTTCAGTCATTTTGAATCCAGACGGTCAAAAAACAGGGAAATAAAATTGCAAAAATGGCTGAATTTTCCTCCAGCTTTTTCATTAAGATTCAAAATTGTTAGAATCTGACACATTTCAACCAGCCTTATAGAGACCGATCTCTGATTGGGCACCTATAGGTGTTTTCACAATTCTAATAGTAATAACTTGGTTAAAAAAAAATTAAAGTTTTTAAAAAGGTGTGTTTTTTTCTTGACATATTTTTTGCTAGTTCATGACTCTTAAAAAAAATTCCCCAAATTTCTCTCATTAAAATTGCAAGTAAATTTTGAAATTAAAATTTTGAAATCTGAAAAATACTGACCAAGCTCTAGTTTGAGACTTGCCTACACAAACATTTAGTTCACAGCAAGCCGGGTTTAAATCTACCCCACATTGAGCGTCATTGTGGACCCTGCTACTACACACTACGGAACTTTTAGTGCACGGCAGCAGGGTCCACATGGACATGTAGTGCACTACAGGCTAGTGCGGGGTAGATTTACATCCCAGCTTGCTGCAAACTAAGTGTTCATGTAGAGAAAACCCTAGTGTTAGCCATGAAAAAATATTCTTTCTATAACAAAGTGAGGGACTGTGAGTGATGGATGGACCTCTCTTGTGAGTTATAATTATCGGAGATGGATGCGGGGGATGGCGGGAAGGGATGGAGTGGGGGAGTGAGAAAATGTGAGGAAGGGAGGAGGGATGTAACAGCGAAGGAAAAGGAGCGTGGGGGGTCAGAGAGAGTGAACTCACCAGTGGGGGCAAGACTGTGATGGGCTTGTCCAGTGACTTGGCTGCCCTCACCCGGGAACACAGGGTGAGCCTTGGAGGCGTAAGACACGGGGCCCTGGTTCCTCATGGAGTCTAGAGAGCAAATGAGAGAGAGCAAGTCACCCACAGCCCAGAGCCCCCCATGGGTGAATCTCCTCATAGCCCAGTGCGAGTGACAGCTGCTGAGCTCTGCATGGGGCAGTAGGGAAAATGGATCCTGCCCCCTTTCTGATGGATTCACTCATGGACACAGTTAATAGATATACAGCCCTGGGGAGCTAGGACGAGAACTGGATCAGACCAATGGACCCATCTAGCCTGGGACCCCACCTGCTACCTGCCACCCCAGATCAGACTCATGGGCCCATCTAGCCCAGTATCCGTTGTCCCCTGCCACCCACCCACCCACTTGCTTTTAACCTAGTTCTGCAATGCAGCCACGTCTGGGATGGGACATGGCAGCTGACAAACAGCCACACAGCGACACTGCACAAAAGGGAATTGATGGCAGGGAGTGAAAACCAAGTGTGAATCCACCAGTTTTTGAGGCAGAGCAAAACCCTCATTACTTCTATCAAACTGGGGTTGTCATGAATAAAGAGCAAATACAGTGGCCCCATTGGTACGGTGAGGGAAGAAGGACCTTTGGCTGCAATGGCCCAATACACATGTTAAAGGGGTTGTCTAGATGGCCAGTTAGTGCCTGGCAAATGGGTATAAACCTACAGCACACTAGCCTGCAACTCTCCAACTCAGATGTTCCCAAACTTTTTTTTTTTTGCTGAGTCAATCTGGAGATTCATGTTGCTTGCAAGGCCCCTCCCCCCCACCCCACTTTTTCTATGGGGGCAGGGGAGAGGGGTGCCCTGTACCCACAAGGGGTGCCTGGTACTTCCTTTGGGAAGATACTTACCGTGTTGCACTGGAGGAAGGCAACTGGTCCCTGCCGTGGTAGGGTCGTCTCGTCTGTCTACACTCAGCTCCCTGCCTGGCCTCCAACATGCCCCTGTGCGCATGGAAAACAAACAGCTGAGCTGAAAGGCCAGGGTCAGGGGGGAGGACACAGCTACTGAACAGTTCCCTGCTGACCCCAGCCCTTAAGTGCAGTCCTGTTCGCTTGTCCTGTGCAGGCTCTTTCCAGCAGAGGACAGGGCTCTGTGCCCTGGAGCTGTGGTGAAGGGCCGGGGTCAGCAAGGGGCTCTGTTGGCAGGACAGTCACTAGTCCCGTGTGCAGCTTTCCACTTGCCAAGTCCCTGGTGGGCTCCCCAGTAGAGGTGGTGGCTGCTGCAGCTGCTAGGGCTGGGCCAATACCTGTCCCTCGGCCCCTCCTCCCTCGGGTTTCCAGGGTGGGCAGCGCTGGGCGCGGAGGCTGCCAGGCGCAGAAATGGGAACAGTCGCGGTGGACGTTGACATTGACCCACAAACTGTATGGCCCGCTGAGGTGAGTCAGGGTGTTGCTGCTGGGCTGGCCTGGGCCCCGCCACGCAGGGCTGGCATGAGCTGCACAGCATCACCGTTTGCCCCTGCCGAACATTTCTCCATGCCCTCTCTCGGGGGGGGGCTGCTCCACAGTTTGCAAATCTATGCCCTGAGGAAAGAGACTTTTTAAAAATAAATGGCAATTCCTGATTTTAGTGCTTCACAGGCTAGTGTGCGGCACGCAGGTCCTGGCTCCACCTCCTCCCCACCCCTTAAAAGCCCGGACAGGGTGAATTGTCCCCCGGGGTCACACAGAGAGCTGCCCCTCTGCTCCCTGGAGTGCTGGGGCTGTACCCATCCTCAGTCCTCGCACAGGGGACACAAGGGACAAGACTCGTTTGGGTGTCCGGCCCCCCCTCCATTTCCCTCCTCCCCCCAAACACACACACAACCAGCAGGGACAGGACACAATCTAGGTCTTCATAACAAAACATCCCTCTGATGCCTTTCACCCAGAGCAATCCCCAAGCACTTTCCAAGCTGTACAGACGAGATCACCTGCTCTGCACTGAAATGCAGCTGCCTCGGGGTGGAGCATGAAAAACATTTACCATCCCTGCACAAATTTAAAGGAAGAAATGAAGGCAGCAGTTTTTGGCAGTTGGGAACGAGGATGGGACTCTGGATAGCGTCACTCGCTGGATCAGAAGGGCACAGAGCAGTGGTGTCGAACCTACAGCCTGCACGCTGGATTTGACCCCCGATCCCTTCCTTCTGGCCACTGCTCCCTCTGCCGTCTTTGCAGGGACCCAGTCCACAGATGAAGCCAGCCCGAGGGTGTCAGAACCAAAGTAGGAGGAGCTGAGGGTGGAGCTCGGACCTGATCTCCGGTTGCTATGCCATCAGCTCTGCCAACAGCCAGGGGCTCAGCACAGTGGCTGTTTCCCCTATGGACCTCCCTCCCCCCAGGTCTGGGTAAGTGGCTTTCTCTCTGCCCCACCCCCTTCTGCTTAACCTGACACAGGGCAGCTCTGCGGATCTATGCTGTCATCAGTTTCATCCTGCCCCCCATCGCCATAGCCTCTGGACACCTTCCACCTAACACCAATAGCAGCAGAGAAGTGCTCACTGGAATTCAGGGAGTCTTGGGATCTTTTCAGAGTCACTAGTGTGGGGAAAAAGAACTAGGTGGCCTTCTTTATGAGAGCCAAAGTAACACCGAGGGCCCAAAATCAGGCCCTCTGACAAAGGCTCGATATACTGACTGCCCTTACAAAAGGCAGTACAGGCCAGGGCCTGAACAGGACTAAGCTGTACAATTCCCTGCCAAATTCGGTCAAGGGTTATGACCAGAGGAGGGAGGGGAAGGAAGCCATGCGAAAGGCCTTAGCAACATGATAACCGCTTGTTGATGAAACATAATAACGGCTTATATGAAGAAATTGCTTCTAGTAAAGGCCAACTTCTCCTATAGTTCCAGCTATCTGCCAACCAGCCAATCATATATCATCTTTGGGCGTCCGGCAATAAACCCCTATGCCCTTAACCGTACAACCCCGGAAAAACAATATGTACCTTGACAAGAACAACACTCTAACTGGTGCCAAGTATCACCCACCAAGAAAACCCACCACCCAATAGGCACCCAATTCTCGTAAATAATGAGGAAGCTACCGGGAAAGAAGGACAGACCCCTATTCTTATTTTCGCATAAATGACGTATTATTTGAGGTATTATTTGTACTATGCTTGCGGTTTGACGGAATAAAGCAGCCTGCGTGCTGTGCTAGGTGTGGGTGGTTTTCGGACTGCTACCCCAACGCGTTGGTATGTATTGCAATAAACTGGCCTCAGGCTTGAGTCTGTGAACTAAAATCAATGCGTGGGTGATTTTCACCACGACACTAGTTTGGTCATTGAAGAGTTAAAGCTACTGGGTGATTTATATCCCCCTGCAGCTCCTGCCCTGGCACCACCCAGCTGCTTAAAAAACAGCGTCCAGTCCCAGCAAGTGGGGTAATAGCCTACAGCAGAGATAGTGATCGGGTTGCCAATGCTCCCGGACCGGACGCCATTGCTGAAAATGAGGACACTGTTGCCACAAAATGGCGTCTGGTCCGGGGGAGTTGGCAACCCTAGCTAGTGACCCTCGTGGGAGGCGCTTGGGGTGCAGCCCCCTGGCGGTGCAGTGGGAAGTCATTTTCCCCTATTTGATTTTACCCTCTAGCTTTTCGGGGAAGTGTATGTTTGTTGTCTCCAGCCCCACGGACGGCGGCATCGCGTCCAACGTGTAATGGCTCCGCCTCAGCACACCCAGGATTGTGTCAACTGAAGAGGCGCGTTGAATCAGCTGCTCCCGGTGCCGCTCCACAAAATGTTCCCCTGAGGGACATAAAAACACCCCACTGAAACACGGCGTTTGAGTGCCAGGCTCCTTCAGCTTCTACCTAGGGCTGTTTAGCCAGAGCCCTGAGCTAGGGCAAAGCTGCCCTGCTCTGGAGGAGCTCCCAGACAAGCTGTGCTTCGACTCACCCTCCCTTCCCGACGAGCAAGGGGATGTGCTGACCCCACTGTCCAAGGGCATGGTTCAGCCTGCTCCCCTGCACAGGAGGAGTCCCTTCTCTCCCCTTACCTGCTTCTTCACCAGGAGGAATCCAGACCTTGTAGAGGAAGAAGCAGGGATGAGGGAGAAATGTTGCTCATCCAGCAAAGATGGTAGGAGCTCAAGGGTGGAGAGAAGGGAGGAGGTACATGCAACCCCACCACGCACTCTAGACACCACCCACCACTGCCTGATTTAATTCACAGCCTCACCCTCTTTGGTAAGAAAAGATTCGATCTGAGGTTTTGGACTGGGCAAAACTCCATCCTGCCTCCCAAATTCTGGAGGGGTTAGAATCAGGCTACGTGGCTGTCTAGCACTCACCCCCATCCATCCCTTCCTACACTATACCCCCCTGCACAACCCACCGACACACACACACAAACATGCAGAATACCCCTGCACAACCCCCTCACACTGAATATACCTTCTCAGTTTTTTCCTGCCTTAAGTATGAGCAACAGGGGAGAGAAGGAAGCGGGCAGAGAGGAGCAAGCCGGGGCAGGACTTGGGGGAAGAGGTGGAGCCGTGGTAGGAAGAGGCAAAGCAGGGGCATGGATGTGGGGGACGGCAGGAACGAATGGGTCCACTGGAGTAAGGGAGTGAGAAAATGTGAGGAAGAGAGGAGGGATGTAACAGCAAAGGAAAAGGAGTATGGTGGGGGCAAAGTGAGTGAACTCAGCAGTGGGGACATGGCTATGATGGGGGAATGGGGTGGAGCAAATAGCCAATCCGAGAGAATAAGGTCAGCAGTGATTGCACATAGGATTGTGATTGGCAGGTGGGGGAGAGGCAAGCAGCCAATCACAGGAGAGGAAAAAACATCCGGGGTTTGATGTGTGGAAAGCAGATTCTGCTGGCATCCAGGCACTGGGGAGAACTGGCCTAGGGATGGGGAAAATAGCTGGGGACACATGGGGGTCGGCCATTCCTGTCTACAGAGTGGGGTGCCCAGGTGGGCCTCATCCCCTCCAGCCACTTCCAGGGTGGGAGGGGGAATTCGCACCTTAGATGGGGATGCCCAGAGCCCACATAGCTGGGGGGACTGGATGCCTTAGGACTGAGGCTGACCTTGGGGGAGCACGGTCTGTCCTAGTGCCCCTCACAGGCTCTCCCCAGCAATTCATCAGAGCCATTGGTTAAGCTCAGACAAAGTCCCGTCCAGTCCTCAACACCTGGCTATAGAGGCAGGAGCTCACTGCCATGGGGGCAATGATGCTGCTGCCCCTGCATGGCCCCCAGTAAGCTGGGCCTATGCAGAGATGGAGAGAGGGGGGGATGGGCCATTGCAATCTCTCGTGTGGTGTCCAGCCCAGCAGCTCGCCTGGTGCTTTGGCTGCCCTCACTCGGGAGCATAGTGTGAGCCTTGGAGGCGTGAGATACGGGTTCTTCCTGGAGCCCAGAGAGCACAAGTGAGAGCGGGCAAGTCATCCACAGCCCAGAGCCCCCCATGGGCTGGATCTCCTCATAGCCCAGTGCGAGTGACAGCTGCTGAGCTCTGCATGGGGCAGTGAGGAAAATGGATCCTGCCCCCTTTGTGATGAATTCACCCATGGACACAGTTAACAGATATACAGCCCTGGGGAGCTAGGACGAGAACTGGATCAGACCAATGGACCCATCTAGCCTGGGATCCCACCTGCTACCTGCCACCCCAGATCAGACTCATGGGCCCATCTAGCCCAGTATCCGTTGTCCCCTGCCACCCACCCACACACACACTTGCTTTTAACCTAGTTCTACAATGCAGCCACGTCTGGGATGGGACGTGGCAGTTGACAAACAGCCACACAGCGACACTGCACAAAAACGAATCTGGGACAGGAAGTGAAAGTGAATCATGAATTAACTGCTGTGGAACAGCAGTTGGGAATAAAGAGCAAATACAGTGGCCCCATTGGTACGGTGAGGGAACAAGGATCTTTGGCTGCAATGGGCGAATACACGTTAAAGGGCTTGTCCAGATGGCCAGTTAGTGTGTGGCAAACCGGTGTAAACCGACAGCACACTAGCCTGCAACTCTCTAACGTAGAAGTTCCCAAACTTTTTTATGATGAACCCCCTTCTGGAGATTCAAGTCACATGCACGACCCCCGTTTTCTAAGGGAGCAGGGGAGGGGGAGCCCTGTACCCACAAGGGGTGTCTGGCACCTGCCAGGGGTGGGTACTCACCATATGGCAGTTGAGGAAGCCTTCTGCTCCCTTCAGTGGTTAGGGTGGTCTTGGATGAGTGGACCCAGCTCCCTGCCTGTCCCCCACCCAATACTGTGTTCATGGGAAACAAACAGGGCTGAGCTGAAAGGCCAGGGTCAGGAGGGGAGCAGACACCCGGGGAACAGAGTTCCCTGCTGTCCCTGGCCCTTGAGCACAGCCCCATCTGCTTACCCTGCACAGGCTCTTTCCAGCAGAGGACAGGGCTCCGTGCCCTGGAGCTGTGGTGAAGGGCCGGGGTCGGCAAGGGGCTCCGGTGTAACTAGACCTGTGGTGCCACTTTCCACTTGCCGAGTCCCTGGTGGGCTCCCCAGTAGAGGAGGTAACTGCAGCTGCTACGGCAGGGCCAATACCTGCCCCTCCCCAGCTGGGTTCTCAGGGTGGCCATCGCTGGACGCGGAGGCCGGGAGCAGAAATCGGTGCAGTCATGGCGGATGTTGACACTAACCCACAGGCTAAGTGTCCCCACTGAGGTGAGTCAGTGTGGGACTGGCATTAGCCACCTGGAATTGCCACTCATGCCCCAAATGTTCCTTCACACCCTCCCAAGGGGGAGGTGTGCCCCAGTTTGAAAACTCTGCCCTGAGGAAAGAGATGATAGTTATCTACCCGCAAACTCATCAACAAGGGCTCTGTTTGTTATACACAGCACCCGGTAGAGCCGGTCCTTGTGCTCCCTCCCCCAGCTCGGCACCAGCTCGTACAGCTTCTGCATTTTCTCCACGTTGGATCTCCCGGTGCTGATGCTCTGGTATTGCTCAGGGGTTAGTGTGTGCCCCTGAAGTAGCTTCAGGACTCCGTCCACTTCTGAGACTCGCTGGATCAGCTGCTCCCGGTGCCGGTCAACAAAGTGTTCCCCTGGAGAGAGACATTTCATTAAAATCAAATGGCAGTTGCTGATTTTAGTGCTCCACCGAGTAGTGGGGGGGCATGCAGGGCCATGAAACCACCTCCTCCCTGCCCCTGAAAACCTCTCCCAGGATGAATTGTCCCCCAGGGTCACACACAGAGTGATTCAGTGATTCCCCACCCCTGGGCAGGCCCTGCCCCTCTCTCTGGGACCAAGAGTTCCTTCTCTCCCCTCACCTGCTTCTTCTCCACAAGGAATCCAGACACTGAAAGAGACATGAGCAGGGATGGGGGCAAATGTCACTTATCCAACAAAGAAGGTAGGAGGTCCCAGGTAGAGAGGAGGGGGAAGGTAAATACAACCACACCACTTACTCTAGACACCACCCACCACTGCCTGATTTAATTCACACCCTTGCCCTCTTTGGGTAAAGAGATTGGATCTGGGGTTTTGGCATGAGCCAAACTTCACCACCTCCCATATTCTGGAGCGGTTAGAATCTGACTGAATGTTACAAATACCCCAACCTACATAACAAGCCAAAGCAACCCCCGGGGACCCAATCCCCCCCATCAGGAGTGGGTGTGTAGCTCCTATGGATGGGAAGGGGAGCAGAACTGAGCCCCAGCCAATAGGGGAATGTGCAGCCCAGCTCTGCGCTGTGCAACCAGAGCCGGCTCTGTCCGGAATGGACCCGACAGCACCAAATAATCTCATCCCAGGGGGCAAACGCTCCCACAGGCTCACTGCACATTATACAGTGTTGTGGGGGTGGCGTAATAATCCGTGCCCAGCTCTGATGCTGCAGTGATGGGTGAGGGATAAACAGCCAGAGAGGTGATCTAGTGTCGCCCTCGAGATGGGATCAGGGTTCATGATGGGGAGCAGGGGAAGCGGATTTCCCTGATGTCATTTATTTACCCTCCAGCTCTTCAACCAGGTCTCTGTTTGTTTCCTTCAGTGCCTGGTAGAGCCGGTCCTTCTGCCATTTGTTCCAGCCCGGCACCAGCTCGTACAGCTTCCGCATCTGCTCCTGGCTGGTTTTCTCAGCTCTGATTGTCTGGTACTGCTCATCGTTCAGTGTGCATTTCCAAAACATGAAACCTCCTCCCAAGAAGGGATGCTGCTTTTGTTTCTCTGAGGAGTCATTACAAATAAATCCTGAACTAATGATTTTAGGGAACGTGTGTTACGTGGCACAGGGCAATGGATGGGCTAGTCATGTCCTCCCAACTTATCACCCCTTTCCGCCAACTCTGCCTCCTCTGTGGCTGGGGAGGAAACAAAAGAATTTTTCCTCTAAAGCGTCCTCCTCCTGTTGTGAATCCCCACTTAATGCTCACCTGAACCAAACCATTGTCTGTTCCCCTCCCCCCACTGCTGGTGCTGGCTCCTGGGATGTGGCAGGGATCAGATCCTGCAGGGGAGGAGGAAGACCAGAGACTGCAACGCTACCTCCTCCTGGTGGGTGAGCACAAAGCAGAGAGGAGACACATATACACACAAACACACACACAATTAGGCAGACATGCACACTTTTAATGGGGTTGTGATGCAGTACGGAACGGGGCGGATCGACCTGGGAATGTCGTCTAGTTTTACTGGGATTGTCTGCATGGGGGATGGGAGAGCAGGGGATGACTTTAATTGAGGAAGGGTACCTGAACCCGTAACCTGAGCCAGGAAGGGGGTGGGGCGAGGCGACACCTTTGCCCTGGAAATTGGACAAAGGGAGAGGGGGAGAGAGCCTGCTGGAGGGGTTTTGGTTTCAGTTTTGGGCTGGCTGGGAAGACGCAGGGAACCCCAAGTCAGGAGTCTAAGATCCTTGCCCCCCAGAGGGACCTGGCTGAGGGATCCTGGTTGTACCTACAAGCCCCGCTTGGGACTGTGTTCCTGTCATCTAATAAACCTTCTGTTGTACTGTCTGGCTGACAGTCACAGTGAATCACAGGAAGTGAGGGTGCAAGGCCCTGACTCCCCCGCACTCTCTGACAGGGGTCTTTCAGGAGTGAGGGAAGTCCCCTGTGGATCCTTGTTTCTCTGTGTGCCCCAATCTAGCTTCCAGTGCAAACATGACTCCTCTGGTTCCTGGACCATCCCCACCCTCACCTTTTTTTGGTTGCTTTTGCTGCTGTTTAGCTAGAGACCTGAGCAGGGTTTGGGGATGGATTATGCATTGAGGAGTCACCGTCACTCCCCCAGCTCCTGACCACATAGATCCATCCTCTTTGGAACCCCCTTTCAGGTAGGGGAAAGCAGCTATCAAATCCCCCCTCACTCTTCTCTTCTGCAGACTAAACAATCCCAGTTCCCTCAGCCTCTCCTCATAACTCATGTGTTCCAGCCCCCTAATCATTTTCGTTGCCCTCCGCTGGACTCTTTCCAATTTTTCCACATCCTTCTTGTAGTGTGGGGCCCAAAACTGGACACAGTATTCCAGATGAGGCCTCACCAATGTCGAATAGAGGGGAACGATCACGTCCCTCGATCTGCTGGCAATGCCCCTACTTATACAGCCCAAAATGCCGTTAGCCTTCTTGGCAACAAGGACACACTGTTGACTCATATCCAGCTTCTTGTCCACTTTAACCCCTAGGTCCTTTTCTGCAGAACTGCTACCTAGCCACTTGGTCCCTAGTCTGTAGCAGTGCATGGGATTCTTCCGTCCTAAGTGCAGGACTCTGCACGTGTCCTTGTTGAACCTATTCAGATTTCTTTTGGCCCAATCTCTAATTTGTCTAGATCCCTCTGTATCCTATCCCTACCCTCCAGCGTGTCTACCACTCCTCCCAGTTTAGTCTTGTAGGTCGAGGGCTGAAAATCAGTCTGCCTGTTCCAGTGCCAGAAAAATCGTGCCTAGAGTGACCATCTTGAACCTCTGGGATCGGACAAATTTGTTGTGTTTCCTGAGGTCGAGAATGGGACATTATTCTCCATTTTTCTTCTGGGTCAGAAAGTAGTGGGAATGGAAACCTTTCCCCCTGTGTTGCAGAGGTACAGATTCCACAGCACCAAGCTGGAGAAGCTGGTTCACTTCCTTTCACAGCAGATGCTAGTGAGAAGGGCCCCTGAAGAGGGACGGGGTGGGGGGTAAGGTAGGTGGGGAGGAGAGGAAGGGGATAGCATAGCCCAATTGTATGGACCTGTAAGACCCAACGGTCCATCGTGACTGACGTCCATGCAGAATAGAATGGACATAGTCAATGGCCAAATAGTAGGGTAGCGTCTGTAGATGGTGCTGTCTGAAGGGGGAGGACGTTCAGACCCTCGACCAATACTGCCCTTTATACTTGCACATCGTTGTGTGAGGTGCCAGAGGGCATTTGTGCCACCCCGATGGGTACCAGTGAGGGGAAAAAAGTCTCCAGCAAAAACTGTGCATTGGGGGCACACATACCTGTTGTGGTTTGGGGACATGCAATCACTCAAACAGATGCCAACCAACAGATGCCAAGCTCTAGGAACACAGAAATGGCTAGACAGGATCAAAGCCTAGGTCCTACCAGTCCAGTGCCCTGTCTCTAGGAGTGGAAAGGACCAGATGCTGCAGAGGAAGGTGTGAGAACCCCGCAATAACAGATGTGACAGAGGGAGAACAGACACCCCTTATCACTGTTCTCTATCCCCTTCCTTGTTTTGTAGAGTGATCAAGTCACCTCTGTAAGGTAAACAGTCCCTGTCCAGTCTTCCAGAACCTTGATCATTCCTATCATCTTTCTCTGAAGCCCCTCGAAGTCTGCAACCTCCCTCTTGACAAGGGGTGAGCAGTACTGCACACCACGTTCCAGATGAGTGTGCTATCACAGGAATCAAAATGAGCAGAGAAGTAATGTGCAAGAGCAATGCATCTGCTGGGGAATGTGTGTTTGTTTTCCTGTCCCTTTTGCTGGTTCTGCGCAGGAAAGGGCCCAGGAGATTGCAGAGCTGGGAATGGGAGGAAGGGTTTCTTTGTTAGGGATCCCTGAGTTGGAGGGTTCTGTTCTTTCCCTTCCCACCGGCTCTGTCTTGACTAGGAATTAAAGGTGTGTTAGAGCACGTTAGCTAGCTCGATCTGACCAGTGCCTGCTGAAGTTCTAGTCACGTCAAGGCAAGGTGTACTTAGCACGTACTAAATTGATTGAATTAAAGGTGCCTTTGTGTGTGAGACACAAATGGAGTGGGGACAGGAATTAGCTCCCCTCCACCCTTCTGTAAATCACTGCAGCTTTTCCCCAAAGCAAAGAGAAAAACTATTGCAATTTCCCCACTGAGAGGTTAAAGGAGAGAGGGCAGAGAGGCAGCCTGCTTGAATCACACACCGCCCCACGGAGGAGAGCTGTGGGTCTCCTCAACCAAGGAGGAATTGTGAGAGCCGAGTAGGAGCAGATCCGTGGGAAAGACTCTCCAGAGAGGCCAGGAGCAGCAGTGGGATTGGCAGATCTCGCTGGCTGAGAGGGAATCTGAGGGGAACTGGGAACCTGAAGTCTTGGAAGAAGGGTGATTTGGAGTTCTAACTTGCCTCGTTCCCCAATAAAGACCCCAATTCCAGCCAAAATGCCCCCACCTCTCTATCCCTCTCCTTGCCCTTCCCCCACCCACACACCCACTAAAGCCCTCCCTGCCCTACCACCACAATCACCTCCCTCAGTCTCACTTCCTTAGTGCTGGGCTGGAAACTGTTTCTGTGGTTTCAAAAGTTTCCTGTTCTGCATCATGATGAACTGAGACATTATGAGGGATTTCAGCACAAACCAGGACGTGGGGAGAGAGCAACCCATCCCAGAGTAGCCAACAGCCAGCTGGTCAGGCCGCTCACCTGAGAAGGGGGAGGCTCATGTTCAAGTCCCTGCTCTGCCTGACTCAGGTGAATGCCTTGACCACCTGGCTATTCTGGGCTGGGTCTCTCTCTCTGTGCAGAAATGCCAGGCTGGACTTGACAAACCTGCCCTGAGGAAAGTTTTATCAGACTCAATCAGCTCCTGACAATTTCAGTTTTGTGACATTTTCCTATTTAAAACAAACAACCAAACAAACAAATAAACAAAAAAAATTCCTGACCCGCTCGAAAACGTGCACCCTTAACTGTCCCCCTGCAGTTCCCTGACCAAACTCCCTCCTCTTCTAACTCTCCCCACTCTCATTACCACTACAAAAAAGTTAATTTTCCTCCCTTGGTATCCTACTGTTAATTGAATTGTCTCCTTAGACTGACCTCACACTTGGTAAGGTAACTCCCATCTTTTTATGTATTTATACCTGCTCCTGTATTTTCCACTCCATGCATCCGAAGAAGTGGGTTCTAGCCCACGAAAGCTTATGCCCAAATACATTTGTTAGTCTTTAATGTGCCACAAGGACTCCTGGTTGTTTTTGCTGATACGGACTAACACGGCTACCCCCTGAAACCTTTCCCCAGGCAGAACTCCACCGGCCGCAATCAAAACTTACTTTACTAGGGATCTGTCGATACTTTAATTCAACCTGTTAAGATTGCAAATGTTCACAAAAAGGAGAAATCTGCATGTGGCACTTCCCCCACCAGTATCTGAGAGGGTGGTGGGTAAACCAGGAAGGTTTGGGAGCCATCCCCCCCTTTACCATTCACGGAATTTGTCCCCTCCCCGCTTTACTTGTAAACTGAAATAATCCCTTACTTCCATGTCACTGCTGGCAGCCCCGCCTAGCTCTGAAGGCAGCTCCCAGGCCGCAGCGGCTGCTGGTTGGGGCGTTCATGTTCTTTGCGGCACAGGAGGGCTATTCGTTTAGTCCCGCCCCGTAATACCCACTCCAGTTTTATCCCGCTCCTGTTAGTATGGCAGCAGGTCCTGTGGGACCCACGGGATCCCAGTTTCCTTGTGCCCTCCCTCCCCCAGAGCCTCTTTTGCTGAGAGGGCGTCTCCCCCCCCACACACACACACACACAGTTTGTGCACCATTGCTCTAGCTAATGACAGAGACAAGGTGGGTGAGTTACGATCTTTTATTGGACCAAATGCTGCTGCCAACTAAGTGAGACCAGCTTTCAAGCTCCGCAGAGCTCCATGCAGCTCACAGGCTGGTCTCTCTCATCAACAGAAGTTGGTGCAATAAAAGATATCACCTGACCCCCACCCTTGTGTCTCTAATGTCCTGGCACCAACAGGGTGACAACAGCACCGCAAACAGCTCTAGCTAGGATCCCACCGCCAACAGGGAGGCTGCAGGGAAAGAGACAGACTGGGGGCCAGTCTCCCTGGCTCATTCCTTACCAGGTCTCAATGCATCAATGAGTGTCTCCATTCTCTCTGCTAGGGCTCCCTGGTCAATGGCTCTCAGCGCCTCCGCAGCCACCTCCGCCCCATAGTCCATCCCATAGAAAAGGAGGAGCAGGTCCTTGAGGGCTCGAGGATCCGCATTTCTTAGGCTCCCAGAGGGGAGATGTTGGTATCCCTCCTTCGGCTGGATTTCCCTCAGTTTGTCCTTGAATCTCTGCAGCTCCCTTTCTCTCAGCAAGACCAGGGTCTCCAGCAGTACTGTCTCGGCCGTCTTCATGCTGCCAGCACCACTTGGGATGGTTCATCAAAGAGACAGGAACTGCAGGGACAGAGAAGGGCTGTGAGGCAGGAACCAGCAGCAGGAAATTACTCATTGCTCAGCTCCCCTCCCGGTTTGCTGGAGTGGTCTGGGCAGGCCCAGCAACAGCTGCAAACGGCAAGAATTTGCTACTTAGGGTGCGCCCGGCCTGCACAGGAGATGAGCAGACTCAGTAACATCTGCTAAAGCCACTGCCCTTCACCCTCCCTTCACCTGGCGTGAGACTCTGCGCCCTGCTTTTTACAGGGGTTAAAAAAGGGCAAAGGGAGCAAATCGGAGGTGGAGGTGGCCAGGGTCTGAGCGGGGGAGGGATTCAGTGGCCAGGGGGTCAAGCAGCTGGAGGCTGGGTGGGGATAGGGGCTGAGGGGCAAAATCAGGGCTGGGGAGGATGTTTACACAGGGGGGGTAAATTCTAGTTTATGAAGCCAGACGTGGGGTGAGGGGGACGGTTGCTGTGGGCAGGAGAGATTCTTGGGGCCAGATTCTCCTCCCCCCCGTTGTAAATCAGGAGGAATCCACTGAAATCAGCAGAGGGGATCTGTGATTTGGGGCTGGGGTGGTTGTTGATTTTTTCTTTCTTTCATGGTTTGCAAAGAAAGGGGAAATGGTCCCTTCCATTACACGATGTTGCTGGCATGAGGCAGGTTTGCGAGGAAGCCTCTAATGCAATTGGCAGGGGAGGAGGGAGGGAAATACACGACTTCTCTTATGCAATCTCTTATCCCAGCACCCTGTATCCCTCTGCCCCTGGTGGCAGCCGCCACTGTTCACCACTAGCAGTACTGCCAACACCAGGTGTGTGAAAATAATGAGTCACGCTCCAATTTTAAACCACAGTAATACATTTGGGGGTCTTTCTATTCAACTTCTGGCTTTTGAACTTTTAGGTTACACTTGGGTCATGTTTTCTAGTTTTTGTCTGCAACCCTGAGGGCTAGACACTTACTTTTTTTCTTCTTAAAAAAAAGTAAGCTAAACTTCTCACATCTCCACAGGATTCTAGGAACTAGGGCTTTGAGAAACACATCAAATATGATGAGATTCATCATAAAATCACAAGAGTTGGCAACCTGTTATCCACCTCTCCCACAAGCCCTCTCCCACCTTCTTCCATGCTGCTCCTTGTGCCTGGAACACCCTCCCCAAAGCTATTCACACAGCAATTAATTCTCCTAGTCCCCTTCCAATTCCCTCTTAAGAGTCCTTCGACTGTGACACCCATGGTGAATTGACTAATGATAAAGCTGAGTGTAGCGGGGTGATTATCCCACTCCTGCCCTGAAGGGCTTAAAACAGCTCTGGGAGAGGGCTGTGGCAGGGAAAGCAGCTAATAGGCTGATTGGGGAAGCAGCCACAGCTGGGCCATGCCCCAATCAGGCCTCAGCTGGCTCTATATAAGAGGCTGTGAGCCAAGAGCTTGGCAGTCTCTCTCTAGCTGTAGAGGGAGATGGACTTGGCTGCAGGGACCTGAGCAGGGCTGGGGAAAGGCAGAGGAGCTGGAAAGCCCCAGGCTGCGGCCTAGTGCTGAGAGTTTGCAGGATGGAACCGGGGTATAGAAATTGGCGGGGGGGACAACGCCATGCTATCGTAAATATCACAAATATGGGAGGTTTCTGATTTCACTGGGCTAAATCCTGACATCCACCTCGCTGTTCTTCCTCGCTCCTTGCTCAGGCAAAACTCCCATTGAGGTCAGTGGGGACCAGCTGGGAAATTCCCTCAGGATCAGGTCCAGAGGATTTAAACCACATTTCCCCGCCACTACGCAGGGTCCAGCTTTCACTTTCGTTTCTGTCTGATCTCACTGCTGAGCCCAGCTGGTCCACAGCCTGTTTGCTCTGTTACCTGCACCCCGCCCCTCGGCGATCTGCAAAGCTGGGTTTCCCTAACTGGCTGTTTATATATGTAACCCTTCTGCCCATCTAAGTTGGCAGCAACAAGGGCCGGGTTCTGTATCTAGGGGTTCCGCTTCAATAACGCAATGCAAAACCGGCTCGAGCCCCCACCCAGTGACCTGGGACAATTACATACCACTCCCTGGGTGCCTCTAAGAGGCAATACTTCCCCTCTCGCAAGCACGGAGTCTGAGTGTAACAGAAAATGTTTAATAACATGAGGTAAACGACATCAGCATTAAATTGGAAAAACACCACAACTAGAGTTCATAGACCAAACCATGAGCAAAGACCCACCCCAGCAAATTGGGCCGTGTCCTCTCCCGTTGGTTCTTGAAACCAGCGACCCAAGAATCACCAAAGTCCCAAAAGTCCGACAACCCCCCAAAGTCTCTGTCCCTGATCAGTGCAGCCCCAGAGTTCAAAAGGGGGGTGTGTGTGAGCAGGGTGTTAAGGGGCACCTTACGTGATCCGAGGCCAACCGGCTGCTTCTCCGTGGGGTTCCACCGCAGCCTTCACCACGAACTGCTCCACTCCACCCGCAGTCCCACTCCTGCCGCCCCACGAACTGCTCTGGCAGCTGCTCCGCTCCGCTCACCGACCTGTGAGCCGCTCCGCTCCGCTCCGCTCCGGCCGTCCCTTGGGCCGCTCCCACAAGGCTCTGTTCTGCTAGCTGCTCCTCCAGCCGCTCCACTCACCGACCTGTGAGTCGCTCAGCGCCACTCCAACCGTCCCACAAGGCTCCACTCTGCTAGCTGCTCCACCAGCCACTTAGCATTATAGCTTCAGGCTCCCCCACTAGTTAACACCACCTCAGTGATTTCAGCTCTTAGCAATTTCAGCTCATAGTAGGGGAGCCCCAGTGCTAGTGCACCACTGGCCCAAAATGAATTCAGCTCAGCAGTCTGTAATTAGACTTCTAATGGAACCAAAGTTAGCTCTGATATTCAACAGTGGAGAGAGGAGGTAATGCAATTGGTGTTTCAACCCCCTCAGAGAAGGGGCCCATACCATCAAGTACAAATACCTATCCCCATCCTCTCTCAATTCACTGGGTTTTGTAACCCATGCCCCTTGACAAGCAAATGCTACTTAGGTAATGGTGAATGACTCACTCAGTCCTTCTGTCATACACAGTTCCACTGGCCTTGATTCACAGAATCAGGGTAACAAAACTTTATTCTTCCTGCTCCAATAACAGAGAAACTGGGGATCCCACACCAGCCAAAGTAACCACTTTGAGTTGCTGTTGTTTCATGTCAGGCGAGTGGGTGTGCCTATGCAAACAAGATCAGCCCCTGGAGTTCTTTTCCACACTCGCCATAATTCACCACCAGATGTCAGGGTAGAGCTCATCCTGACTCTGCTTACATCTATATATATATTTTTTTCTAAAACGTCACCTATACCAACAGGAACAAGGATCCCAGCACTGACTGACTCGCTAACCCCAGTCAGGAACCTCCCCCTCCTCCCACCTCTCTCTGCCCCGGGGGAGTGGGGAGGAGAGAGAGTAGGGTGTCCACGAGCAGCCCCCGTCCCTTGCCCCTGTCCCCTGGGGTGCGCCACCCAGAGTAGGTCGGTGGAAGGTCCGAGGGTAGTGGCCTGAACTCCCTGGGCAGCTCTGGGGAAGGAGGAGCAGAGACTGGGTCAGAGAGGGGGTGTGGCTTTGTCCCCCCCACACACACTTCTACCGAGGTTCCTGTGCTCCTGATTTGATCCACCACCGTTTCCTCACTCTCTCTCTACACCCCTTTCCTGAAATCATCCCAATGCTTCCACTTGTCTTCCTGACTCCCCTAGCCTGCCAGCTGCTATAGACTGCCTGCCAATACCCTCCTGCCTCTAAAAATCACACAGGCTCCACTTCCTAGTTGCTGGGTGTCACCTGATCAAAAGCAGAAGTTAATTCTGACCTTGGAAATACAAAGTTTCCCCAAACAACCTTAACTCTGCACCTGCCCCTTCCCTCCCCCCTGCCACCCAAAAAACACAAAAAAGACCCCACCTTCCTTGTAAGACTGGGACATGTAATGCTTTTGATATCATTTGCACATAGAACATAGCCGTGAATGGGGAATTCCAGCTTGGTACTATGTTACTGCTGCATTGCACAGGTGTAGATGACAACACAAGGTGCAGGGCAGTGGAGAATCAAGCCTATTATTATTTAGATCACACCATAGGTGTGTATTTCGTGTATTTTCAAATTATTAAAAATTAATTTTTGAACATATTTCACTGGTTATTTTTTACATTTCCAAATACATGTTACTATAGTATTGCAACTTTTTTTTATGGAAGGGGCCCCCGAAATTGCTTTGCCCCACGCCCCCTGAATCCTCTGGGTGGCCCTGGGAACAGGATATATAAAATCTCAGCTCAGATTCGGTACAGTTTGCTATTTGATAGGGTTTCAGGCCTAGACAGTAACAACAGTAAGAGTCTTTATATCACAGTGGCTATCCCAAGGTGGAGCCAAACCCCAGTTAAAGTACATGATGCTAATAGTCTGGGAAACATGATAAACAATACCTATATGCAACATTATCCCACTGTGCACCTGGTAACTGAAACAGGTTTGGAAATTAACCAGGCTTGCGGCACCAAAAATAATGGGTGGTGACTATGTGAGTGCTATGCTACTAGAGACATTGATAATAAAAAAGGGGATTGGTACAAAAAGAATTGGTCAATGAGGCGGTACAAATAAAAGATGTGGTTTGCGCGTTGGGATATAAAATTTCACCATGCACGGACAAAATTGTCCTGGGGATACTACAGGCATTTTTTGTGTACGGGTAACCAGCACAGTCCAGATTGGAGCTTATGATTTCTGGCCAACAAGTGGTGTGAGCACTCTGTCAACTCACCGCTCCTTCTAGGTGACATAGATGATTTATTGGTCAAATTGGTCGTTGCCCCCTCCACACACACACACACACACACACACACACACACACACACACACACACACTTGTGCAATTACCATTGGATAGGCATGATTTGGTAACAAGAACCAAAGAAGCTTTAGCTAATCTAACCCAACAGCAAATCAAAGAACTACCAAGTGTACAAGTGGAAACACCCTGGTGGGCAGTTCTAGAGGCTGTTTCCCTGCACCCAATAGTTAGAACACTCAGCCTGCTGTTCATGGTAATACAGGCAATTACTGTAATTGCCCTAATGGGAATGTGTTGCTAGCCGCAGGCAGGTCTACACTACCGCTTAAATTGATGCAACTTACTTAGCTCATGGGTGTGAAAAAGACACCGCCCTGAGCAACACAAGTTACTGTGTCCATACTAGTGCTATGTTGGTGGGAGACGCTTTCCCGCTGACCTAGCCTAATTATGCTGATGGAAGAGCACTCTCTCGTCATCATAGTGCGTCTTCACCAGATGTGCCAAAGCTGCGCCAATGTAGCACTTCTAGTGTAGACCAAGTATCAGAGGGGTAGCCGTGTTAGTCTGTATCCACAAAAACAATGAGAGGTTTCAGAGTAAAACAATGAGGAGTCCGGTGGTAAACTTAACACCATTAATTTGGGTTTGAATAAGGACTGGGAGTGGCTGGCTCACTACAAAAGCAATTTTCCCTCTCTTAGTATTGACACCTCCTCATTAGTTATTGGGAGTGGACCACATCCACCCTGACTGAATTGGCCTTCAACACTGGTTCTCCACTTGTAAGGTAACTCCCTTCTCTTCGTGTGCCAATATATTTATGCCTGTATCTGCAATTTTCACTCCATGCATCTGAAGAAGTGGGTTTCTTACCTATGAAAGCTTATGCCCAAATAAATCTGTTAGTCTTTAAGGTGCCACTGGACTCCATGTTGTTTTCATGAATACCTAGTGTCTAATACTTCTTAGGAGTGTCTGTGTTTTAGCAACACCAGCCATATTCTTAGCAAGTTCATGTACCCGACTGTGAACGTGTGAGGTGGCATTTGCTTTAGAGCAGGGCCTGACTCTTGCTCATAACCTCACTCTTGCTGATTTTGGTTCAGGCCTTATGTCTTGAACCAGGCCATGTGTTTCAGGCTCACTCTCTTCTTTAGATGCATGGAGTGAAAATTACAGATGCAGGCATTATATACTGACACATGAAGAGAAGGGAGTTACCTCATTCATGTAAACACAGTCCAGAAGGGTAGTACCCGATACAAAGTTGTGGTATAAACACACTCCCTGAAAATGGTACAGGGACACACTGACCCTCCTGAAGAGAAGGTCAGGATGGCAGGATAACGGATGGGGATGTTTTGATTGAACCAACAGGTACAAGGTGTAAGGTGGTCATTAACCACGTCAGAAAGTTACTAGGTAACTTGTTTGTATCTGTATAAAAGAGGGGTCACAGAAGGAGTGTCTTTGTCCAGCTGAGGGGACAGTGGAAAGTCCTACCACTGCCTGAGCTGAGTCTGTTGTCACGGACATCCATGTATTAGTGGCCCTGTAGAGTCTGCCAGGTGCTAGTTCCATGCCTTATTGGCAATAAACCTGGCCACACGCCTTCGCCACTGAACCGAGTCTGAGGTCTTTCTGGGACTGAGATCTGCTGTGCCGGCGATCTGGCCAGAGCCAAAAAAGCACACAGGGAGAACACATGCATGCAGCCAACGGACAACACTAGGCTCAGCGTTGTGCTGCCTGATTCAGGAGCCTAAACCGCTGACGTGGGCTGGGAGGCATGCTCCCAGCCGCAGTGCAGACATACTGCTGGTTCCTCACTTTCCAAGTGAACTACGTCGAGTTCTGTTTAATCGGCTTCCGTGACCGATAAACCCTCCCCCACAGAATGTCCCGAGGGCGTCGGAGGCGGGGAGGAGGTGGAAGGCCCAGGGAACTCCCAGAGCACGCGCCGTGTTCCGGCTTGAGGCAGGTGCCCTTACACAGCAGAGAATGGAGATGGTGCTGCTGGTGACATTGCTGAGGAAGGTGAGCAGGGAACTGGGGCCTTTGATGGAATCTCCACCCAAGTTCAGCCTGAGGCGAGGCCGGGGGGAGGGGCACGGATGGAGCCCCCCTGTCGGAGACCCAGCTATGACGACGGTAAGGGATGTGCATAGTGGGGTGGATAAAGACCAGACAAGCACTGATTGACAGGTTGAAGGACCAGAACTGGATTCCGGAGGCTCACCACAATGGATCCTGGGTGAAGAGGGAGAAGAACCAGAGCTGGACTCCCGAGTGCCATGGAATGGACTCTAGGCACAGCCGCTCCAGGAGGAGGGACGGCTTATTGCGTTCATTTCCCCTCGAGCTCTTCAATGAGGAATTATTCCAGCTTAGTACTAATGTGGATACGAGAACGAATGGATATAAACTGGCCGTGGGGAGGTTCAGGCTTGAAATTAGACGCAGGTTTCTGACCGTCAGAGGGGTGAAATATTGGAACGGCCTTCCGAGGGAAACGGTGGGGGCGACGGACCTGTCTGGTTTTAAGATTAAGTTAGATAAATTTATGGAGGGAATGGTTTAATGGTAAAACATAGTAGTCAAGGAAAACCAAGAAATGGTAGGTAAATTGTATAATGGCTGACAGGGGTCAGGCTGGAGACTCTTGCCTATATGCTCGGGGTCTTACTGATCGCCATATTTGGGGTCGGGAAGGAATTTTCCTCCAGGGCAGATTGGCTGAGCCTCTGGAGGTTTTTCGCCTTCCTCCGCAGCATGGGGCAGGGATCTCTAGCAGGAGGGTTTCTGCCAATTGAAGTCACCTAAAACAGGATTGGGGACTTCAACAGCAGAGTCCAGGGAAGGGGTAGGGACGGTTTTATGGCCTGCAGCATGCAGGGGGTCAGACCAGATGATCATAATGGTCCCTTCTGACCTTAAAGTCTATGAGTCTATGAGTCTATGAGGAACTTGTGCTTGGCCTTCAGCACCTGGTAGAGCCGGTCCTTGCAGCCCCGGTTCCAGCTCGGCATGAGCTCATACAGCTTCCGCATCTTCTCCAGGTTGCTTCTCTCAGCTCGGATGCTCTGGTACTGCTCGTTATCCAGCACGGTGCCACACAGCATGTCCAGGACCCCATCCACCATAGAGACCCGTTGAATCAGCTCTGCTCGGTGCCGATCCACAAAATGTCCCCCTGCGGAGGAGACACCAGAAGGCACTGAATTGATACAGCGTCTCATGCTATTTGCTTCCTTGGAGTGCCTAAGCTCCAACCAGGATGCATGGGAACCCCTCCTCCATCTCTCCCCTGCCTTTCCCTGCTTCTTCTCCCCAAGGGGTTTGCCTGTTATAATCCAGAGATGTTGCACCTTGAGCCCCATATCTCACCTTCAGCACTGACTGGGCCTCCTGTCTGTGCTCTGGGCCTGGGGATAGCCACATCTGCTTGGAAGCCTGTAGGAGGAGACCAGAAGAAGCCATTACAAAAACCAATGATGCCTTTTGGGCTTGTAAGGAAATTACAAAGGAGGGGACCCACCAGCTTTCTGCAGTCCCTACAGCGGCTTCCCTCTCTGCCGTTTCAACATTCTACCACTTGAGGGCGCTGTTTCTGCAGGAAACGGGCTACCAGGGACTGCAGCAACCCAGAGAGGGGCCTTTATTTCCCACGCATCCTTCACCATGCTACGTTGTTCCGGCAAAACGGTAGGTCTTAATAAGCCTTAACTCAAGCCCTTAGTGTCCTGACTCAGGTTCTCTGAGATCAATGGGAAGTTTGTCCTCTCAAGGGCAGAGCACTGGAAACTGGATCTGGCCCAGATCAAAACCCATGTTATTTTTAACTTAATAAAAAATGTAAGTGACACTGATGAATCTCACCGGTTTGTAACCCCATGATGATAGGCTCCAGGGCAGGGAAGGTGAAGCACAGGTTACTCAGACAGTCCAGGAACAGGTGATGGGCCTGGTCCCCCTTGGCCAGCACCATATCAATCAATGTTGCGACCCTGATCTCTGGATCCTCCAGCCGGTTCAGGGCGAGGTACTCTCCCTGCGTGAGGAGGAGGTGGGTGTCGGCAGCACTGACCACGGCCTCTGCATCACTCTGGAGGATTGTCATTAACTCGCTTCTCAGCCGCTGGATCACTTCCCAGGAGCCCCCACTCGACACCTTTGCTGACCAGTCACAGTGCCTGGAATGGAATGGAAATACATCTGTACAAGAAGACAGTTGCAAGTGTGGTAGTTCCCTGCAGATATGCTGGTATCTAGGGATTTAATCACATAACGAGTCATTAGCCATGAAGTGAGGTCAGGAATTTAACACGATTCACTAAGGGACTGGCCTTTTAGATAGATAACAAGAATATCCAGAGAGACAAGATGAGCAAAGTAATATCTTTAATTCGACCAACTTCTGTTGGTAAAAAAGACAAGCTTTCGAGCCGTAGAGAGCTCTTCAGGTCTTGTGAAGCTGAAGGCTTGTCTCTTTCACCAACAGAAGTTGGTCCAATAAAATATATTGCCTCACCCACCTTGTCTCTCTCATATCCTGGGACCAACAGGGCTACACCACCACTGAAATCAAGAATATCCAGTTATCATAACTGAGAACAATTTTGGAAGGGACACCAAACCCTGTGCGTCAGGACTTAAGCTGATCTCTCACTATTACAGACCAGGATGAGACGGAAGGTCATGAGTAGATTACTCCGCATCTATTATTGTGGGTTCTTATGCTTTCCTTTGAAGCATCTGGCACCAACATGCTCAGAGACAGGACACTGGACTATATGGACCTCAAGTCTGATCCATTCTGGCAATTCCTATGTGGTGGAAAAAATTCACTGTTTTTTTTAAATCTGACCTTAATATTTAAATTTTCCAGCTTTCCAAGAGAAATTTTACTTTTAGATTCTATGCTCATTCAGGGTTTCTACCCATCAAGAAATTGATAAATATTCATTCATAGATTCTAAGGCCAGCAAGAACCCTAATCAAGATCATCTAATCTGACCCCTGAATAACACAGGATTAATTCCCATTTGAACTAGAGTGTTTTGACCCTCTTACACTCTATCTATCTAAGGTACTTATCTGGCACCACCTCCATAGTATCTGAGTGCCTTATAATCTTCAATGTATTTATCCCCAGTGGCGCAGGGCAGGGCTAATTATCCCCATTGAACAGATGGGGAACTGAGGCACACAGAGGCTAAGTGATTGGCCCAAGGTCATGCAGAAAGTCTGGCAGAGTAGGAAATTGAGCCTGGCTCCTTCCTTGCCATCCGTGCACTGTGGCTGGGCACTGACACTAGACAAATGCAAATGGGAAGCGAAGTGCAATGTTTTCTAACAGGAAAGGGAATTCACTCTTGGACCCTTATGTAGATGGTCAGCTGCTCTTTGGGAAAGGAAGATGTTCCAGATTTGTACAATCCTGAGTGCACTGGGCTCCTGGTCCGTAACCAGATGATCAGGAACGTTTTGACAAAATGTTTTTTTTAATTGAAAAGTGCTGATGTGACAGATCTGGCAATTTCCTGCACTATCTTTGGGAGAGTTTACTGGTCTAAGTTTATGTGGCATTGTGGACCAGAGAATGTATGTAATTCCATGGGTGAGGCTAACCACAGCCCTGCCAGGAACTAAGAACAGTGTGTGTGTTGGGGGGGCAGGGGAGGGGGGAGATTAGGCAAATTTTATCAGGTTGAAACATCTCCAGTGAGGCACCAGCACCTGGCGAGACTGGCATAGACTATTTCAGACTGGATTCTCCAGAGACCAACAGACAAAGAAAGGACTGTTGGATAAATAGCCTGAGTTCAAACTGACTCAGGACCTTCTTCCTGATCCAGCAAACAGACAGGACCTTCAGTCCAAGGGGGCCCCAATCCTTCCTGGGAGAGGTTGGAAGGATTTCGGCCTACTGAGGCCCCATAAGACTGATGGGTAACTTCTGGGAAGCTTGTAGCCTGCATATAGGAACTCGGATTGATTTTAATATGTCGGTGCAGTAATGCTTTCACCTTAAGAATAAATGTGCTTGCTTATAAAGGGCTGTGTAGTAACTTATAACTGCTGGCAATTACGTTGTTCATAGCCTCTGAGGAGAAAGCAAAGCACAGAAGCTGGCCTGTTTAGGTAGCCAGGCTTGCTGGGAATATCACAGTGTGGGCAGGGAACTGTGCAGCCTGGAAAAATCCTGCTCAAGAGGGAGAGAGACACGGGTCTCTGCCCAAGAAGGTGATGGCTGGGGAGCCGGGAGCCTAGGGCGGGTGCCCTTAAGGGACCATGTTGGGGGGGGGGGGGAATATAGATGCAGTTGCCCTGAACTGTGACAGCCACATCTTTGAAACTGAAACTTTTTGCGGGAACATTTTTGAATGACTTTTAGTGACTCGAAAAAAAATGTCAATGAAAAGTGTTGAAATTGTTGAAACATTTTGTGTCAACATTTTTTAAAAGAAAAACATTCTGGTTTTCTGGTTCAACATGACATTTCAGGTTGAAACTGAAGATTAGATAGATAGATAGGGTGTAGGAGGATAGCTAGCTAGAGTCACAATTGAAACAAAGCATTCTGGTTGACCTGACCAGTATTTTTTTTTCAGATTTCCGGTTCTTGAAAATTTTCAAGACTTTTCATCCTGATTTGGAATGGGGAAATTTGCTGCTATCTTGACATTTTTTACAAGATGGGAAAACCATTTCCCACCCAGCTAGACTCCAAAAAGACACATAACAGGTTTGCCCAGCACCTCATGCTATGTGGGGTGGGCCATGGCTGAGCTCCTAGGTCCAACCACAACACCAGTTACAATTGGGGCCAGTCTCTATGGGCTGTGGTGGATTCTCCAGCACCTGGAATCTTTACACCTATCTCTGTAGTCTCTTACAAGCTCTCACTCAAACACTGGAGTTGTAGGGCTGGATGCGGAATCACCGGCTGAGATCCTGTTGGAGGTCAGACGAGAGCAGAATGGTTCCTTCTGGCCTATAAATGTAAAAATGCGGAGAGAAGGGTTTCTAAGGGAGCCATCACCTTTCCCAGGGATAATAACTTCATCACGGGAGCAGCAGCTCTGTGGTTTCATAGATAAGGCCAGAAGGAACTATTCTGATCATCTAGTTGGACCTCCTGCATAGCCCAGTTTTGGGTGTCAATTTCACCCTCGTCTCAGCTGCTCATCGCTCACTCGTTAGCCACTGTCCTGAGTGTAGCGCTGCTGCCTGGCTCTCCCTCTGCTTCCTCATCCACAGGCCTTGCCGGTGAGCTCCAGGCAGCTGCAGGCGACAGTCTGAGCTCTCTCTGGCCGCATAGTCCAATAAACCCTTGTTTCAGTTCAGGGAGCAGTTTCCGAAGCCCTGGAAAACCAAGGGTTAAACTTAATGTGACTAGTTAGGAGATCTGTCGTTTAAATGAGGTTTCTAAGCTCCCCCTCTAATAGGCTCTGGGAAGGGAGTGGGGTCTAGTGGTTTAGAGTGAGCGGGCTGGGAGTCAGGATTCCTGGGTTCTACCCCTGGATCTGGGAGGGAAATGGGGTGTGGTGGGTTAGAATAGGGGGATTCCCCGATTCTCTTCCCACTTTTGCCACTGATTCACCCATGGGTCTTTCCCAGAAGAACTGACCCTTGAACTTTTCAGAGGAGGAACCCGAAAGCATCACGTCCTCTAGGAGAGAAACAAAGATAAGGTCAGTCAGCCTGTTCATCAAAATCATTTCCCATTTATATGAGACACTTTACATCACAGTGAGCACTTTCAGGTCTGAATGGCTACATATGATGGTGCAGAGAGCCCCAGTGATTGGAGTAAGGGCCTTACAGCTGGAATACCCCACCCATTGAAAGAATACTCTGTTATTTATCATTTGTGTCACCATAGCACCTAAAGGCCGAGTCAGGGTTCAGGACCCCATTGTGCTTCACGTTGTATAAACACAGACCAAAACGACGGTCCCCACCTGGTCTCACCAAGACCTTCCAGACAACTTCCCCGTAGCGTTTCATCAGTACGATGAGTTTGAGTCCCTCCCTCATGTCCTTGGTGTAGATTTCCATGAACGGCTGCTGGTCCTCTGGACTCATGTAGCGAAAGTCCACTTCCTGGTATAGAGACAAGAAATTCCTGTAGGGGAGACCCCACCTGAGTCTGGTGTCCTGGTTCCTTGGACAAAAGCCCAAGCAGGCAGTGACCTTTTGCAGATTGTCTTAACGAGGCCCCTCTTCCCTGTCCCAAAACCCAGCCCTCTGCCTTCTGGGCACATCTATGCTGCTGAGTGAATTCAGATGACTGGCACCTGGGTCTGAACACAAGGTTAACCTAGCCTGGATGTGAGCTGCCACACTGCAATGCCCCACCCAGCTCCGACTCCTGGCTTCTGACTCCGGCTCTGACCTTGGTGGCTGATTTTCTGCTCCGACCACTCAGCCTGACTCCTGCCCCAAGCACTGGGCCTGGCCACCCTCTGGCACCGAGTGGGGTGCTTTTGGAGAACAAGCCGGTGGTGGAAATCTGATGTACAAGGGAAGTTAAAAAGAAAGAACTGTTCGAGAGTTTGAGGAAGCAGCTTGTGATAATGAGACCATCAAAACTGCAAATGCAAAAAAAAGGAGGCTAAAAGGGCAGTTGCTAAATCAAGAATAAACGCTGAAGAGGAATTTTGCAGAAAACCGGAGGAAGAGGATGGCAGGAAATTGGGTTTGGGGTTGGTAAAAAAGAGGAACAATGTAACACAAGATGTGAAGAAATCTTTGATGGGATCTGTGAGGTGATGACCCCTAAAGAGGTACTGGAGCTATTTCCAAAGGCTGTTACATGAGAAGAGGTTGCTGGGAGGGCAAGCACTGCCAGCAGCTATGGGCAAGCTTCAGAGGGTATCAATCTCTGTAGAGGAGATAGAAGCAGCACTGCATAAGGTGGACAACGGTAAAGCAGCTGGTGAAGAGGAGATAACTATTGATATGATCAAGGCAGCTGGAGGTACTGGAGTCAAGTGGCTTCATAGATTACTCTGTGATTACTGGGAACAAGCTAGGATACCAGATGACTGGAGAATGGGATTGATTGTGCCTTTGTGTAACCATCCAAGGGTGTAGAACCCAAGGGCTGCACAGACTCCCTGCTGCTGCCGTGTCGAACCTGGGTCTTGTCTGCCTCCTACAATCAGCATCCAACCCTCTTCCTGACTGCTCCCATCCTGCCTCACCCCTACCCTTGTTCCTACCTACCACCTTGCTCCTTCTCCATAGAATCATAGAAGATCAGGGTTGGAAGAGACCTCAGGAGGTCATCTAGTCCAACCCCCTGCTCAAAGCAGGACCAATCCCCAACTAAATCATCCCAGCCAGGGCTTTGTCAAGCCGGGCCTTAAAAACCTCTAAGGAAGGAGATTCCACCACCTCCCTAGGTAACCCATTCCTGTGCTTCACCACCCTCCTAGTGAAATAGTGTTTCCTAATATCCAACCTAGACCTCCCCCACTGCAACTTGAGACCATTGCTTCTTATTCCATGCCTGACCCTTGCCTCTCCTTTGGTTCCTGCCCTTACACCTCGCTCCTGGCCATGAACTACCATTCCTGGCTCTGATCCCCAGCTCTGACTTCTGACTCCCTCCCTAGATTGACCCTTGGCTCTGACCCCCGCTTCTGTTCCCTCATCTGGATGCTGCATCCACCCACTAGACCTGACTCCCACTCTGACCAGCAGGCCAGACTGCCTACGTCTCTATTCCCAATACTTCGGAAGGGTATGGGTGAGGCACATAATCCAAAATCTACTACAGCATCACCCTGCTAAATCAACCTCTCAAAGTCCATGAAAGAGATTTGGAGGCAAGGTTGAGGTGGAAGGTGGAGGAAAATATAGAAGAGGAGCCGCGTGGCTTTAGAAAGGGAAGGAGATGCAACATTTGCAATGAGACAGACGTCTGAAAGAACGGTAACTAGAGGTCATAATTGCGACGTAAAATGTATTGGTCTTGAAAAGCAGGACGTGGTTCCACGGGAGATGGTGTTTGGAGTATTGAGCTGGATGGGAGAGGGACCTCAAAAAGCAGAGTACTAGGGGAGCTGTAGGGAGGGTCAGGAGCTAAGGTGGTAACTCAGAGTTTTGGTGTGTGATTGAGACAAGGCAGGGCACTGGGTCCACTTCTCTCCATTCTAGTTGTGGAGTTAATCAGTAGGAGAACCAAGCTTGTGTAGACACAAAGAAAACGAACGTATGCTAACAACCTGGCCCTTCTCGCTGACAGCAAATCGGAATTGGTAAATATGGTATCAGGATGGGCATTGGTGTTTGAAGACCCTAGTTTGAAGGTAAACACAAAGAAAACTGAAATTACTCAGGGAAGGTGGAAGCAAGAGCTGTTGATTGAAGTTTCAGGGGAGAAGCTGAATCAGAAGAGTTTGTGTACGTGGGAAGGACACTTACTGCCATTGGAGAGCGATCTCAAGCTTTGAAAAGAAGAACCCAGTGTGCATGGGCAGCAGTGAAAAAAGTGGCAGGAACACTGTGGGACCAGCAGTGATGTAACAAATGCAGAGGAAAAGTGTATTCTGCGTGAGTTTGTCCCTACCTGCTCTATGGTTTGGAAATGGTGGATCTTATGGAGATGGAGGACAAGAAGATAGAGGTAGTAGAAAATAATACACTGAGGACAATGGGAGCCAAGTGGAGGGTAGACAGGGTGCACATGGAAGAAATAAGGAGGAAGATGAATTTGGGACTCTCAGCGATAGGCCGCAGAGCACACGTTTCAGGTAGGTTGGACATGTGATAAGAATGGGAGAAGAACAACTAGCAAAGAAAGCATGTTAGGAAGAGGACAGCAAGAAAAGACAAGGGAGGCTGAGGATAGCTGGAAAGACTCTGTCTAGAGACATCTGAAGAGAAAAGGAGTGGAACTCCATGACCTGCAAGCCCGTGCCATGCAAAGAGTGCCGAAGAATTTCCCTGTGTAAACGGGAAAAGGAGTCAGGAAGGGACGTGTGAATTTATTATAATAATATAATATAAATTGTTAAATGAAAAACATTTCAAAATGAAAAATCAAAATCAAATGTTCTGATGTTCTAGAAAAGAATCATTGCAACGATATGTAATTGATATGGACATATTCCCAATTTCGTCCAGTCAGCATCCGCCGATGGAACACTGCTCCACTAGAACATTTTCAACCAGCTGTAACAAGGAGGGATCTGGGTGAGATCTAACAACATGCTCTTGTTAAGTCTATTAATCCTCCAGGCAGTGGTTTTCATTCTTTAGACTTATAGCTAAATGTCACTCACCTTGGGGGTTACCTCTAAGTCCAATGAACTGGACACAGTGTAACAAGAGCCGAAGTAGAGGGGCTTCGTCTGAGGGGGCTTGAGCACCTGTATGGACTGGTGCTTTTTCTCCTCTTCATTCACTGCCTATAAGAGTTCAAATACAGGTGTTTCCAGGAGATACTGGCCAACAGAAAAAATATGGGAAAAGGCCCAATTCTTTCCTCCATGCTCCCACTGGACTGGGAAGTCCTGCATCACCCCACACAGCAGAAAGGTGCTTGTCACCAAACCAGGGAAGATGGTATCCAGATGCCAGCACTCAAGGTCTCTGCATATGCTGGGCAAGGATTGTGGTTCTTAAGAGCTGGATTTTACGAACACAAGGGGATCTAAGAAGACCCATGAGGCAACCAAGTCACGGACCCTCCTTCACCCTCAAAGATGAAGGGTGAGAGAGAATCTCCTGATGGAATTGCAGCGGGTCCTGGAAATGGCTGCAAAGACCATCTAGCAACATAGGACTTGGGTATTGTTCACCCTCGAAGATCAGAGGGATCCTGGAGGACTGAATACAGGAAAGGATTTTCCTGAGTTCCTAAGGGATTTAAGAGGCTACATCCCATTGACTTCATACGGGAGCAAGACACCTAACAGAGAAGGCTAAAATGTTGGGGGTTCCGTTTGCGAAAAGTTTCGGTATTTCAGAATTTGGTTTCATTCCAAATCAGCTCGAACCCAAATTCACTGAAAAGCTTTGTGAAGGAACAAACCCTCCAAATGTTCCCAAAATGTGTGCAATTGACATTCTTGTCGGTTTCACCACTGCTGTGGCTGAATGGAAACCTGCTGGTGTTTGGATGAACGAGTCAAGGAATCTGTGATGGACGCCGGGAAACACTGCACTCTGCTGAACTGGTATCGTTTGACAAAAGTAAACGGTGTCGGAAAATTTCCAACCAGTTCTAGTGCCTAATCCACTTACGCCATTCTGAAAATCCCGAGATGAGTGCTTCTAAGTCACTTGGGCACTTTGAAATCCCCACCCACAATTTTCAGGCTCACAGGGTCTCAGGAATTCGGGGCCTGCAGCAGATCCAGTCTGCAGACGACCTAACGAGCACAGCTGGCCTGAGCAGGCTGCTGGATTGGCTACACCGCCTGATTGGCGGGAAGAGTCAGCAGACCGGCGCTGAAGCCCAGCAGCAGTTCAGTGGCTGCTCAAAGCGTTTCCTGAAGGCTGCAATAGCTCCGTTGCCTGCTTGTTCCCAGCCCTGCTCTGGCAGTGCCTCCAGCTTTACCCCATTCCAGGTAACTCGGTCCTAATCTGCAGCTGCGATTTCTGAATTCAGCTCTGGCCCAGGCTCTGGCATGTGGCCTCTGACTCCAGTTCGGACCTGAGCGCCGACGCCTGATTCCTGACTCCAGCTTTGACCCCTGGTTCCGAGTCCTGGCTATCACTAACCACTAGGCCTGACTCCTGCTCTAACCACTAGGCCTGACCGCTCACAACCCGGTCACTGACACAGTGGACAGATAACATGGTCAGGAAGCTGGACTCCCTCTGGGTTTGAATCAGCTGAGAGCTCCAGATGTCTGTTTAGCTGCCCCACAAGAGCAGCCTGCCCCGCTGGGAGTTCTCGCTCCCTGGGGGCCCTGCCATGGCTGGTGGCTCTGGCTCCCCCTAGGTGTGTGGTCGGTTCCCGGTTACCTGGATGAGCGAGCGGTCGTTGGGAATCAGGTAGAGGTGGAGGGTGATGGCTGCAGCCTTGACTACCTGGTAGATCAGCACCACGGAGTGGATGGGTATGAACGGAAACACGGCGTAGATGGGTTTCCAGAGCACCCCGATGAAGGAGAAGCTGGGGTTCTCCAGCACGGCGTGGAACGGCCTCACCTGTGTTGGCTCCTCCAGAGTCATCCTCCCGTCAGTGAAGTGAGCGATTCGCATCTGGGGCAGAACAGCATCTCTGCCTATCACAGGAGGAAAAGGAGGCTCCAATTTGCTTCACCGCTTCCTCACACATACAGAGAGCAGAGCAGAGCGTGGGAGTCAGGACTCCTGGGTTCCATCCCTGACTCTGGGAGGGTTATAACTAAAGGTATCTAGATACACAGATGGAGAGATCACAGTGTCCTGTGTCTGCACTGAGCTCTGTCTCCAGCTCCTTCGTGTCTGTGTCTGCCATGGGGATCGCAGCTGTCAGTCAAAGCTTAGACCCCACTTACTGCTCTTGAGTGCTGTACCTCTGAGACACAGGATGTGCGGGAGGTGAACGGCTGCCACGGCCCCTGCTGGTTCCACCCGGATGTTGAACAAAGGGCCGGCCACCATCCATTGCTGCTTCTCAGATGTGCTCAGATGCCGATCCCAGGAGTCGTATCTGTACTGGATGGTCACAGCTGCCCTCACCTCGAACCCCAGTTCGGTTTCAGAGCAACGGAAGGAGCCTGCCCCGGGGAGGTGAACCCTGCATGGTGCAGGGAGAGGGGGAATTAATCAGTGTGAGATGGAACTCGCCAACCTCCTGCTCCCACTGACACCAGCTGGAGTCAGGTCTGTTAATCCCCATTGTTTGTGTGGGCCTTGATCAGATCAGAACTGAGTCCCCATTGTGCCGGTCGTCACACAAACCCCAACCGAGATCAGGGCCCCATTGTGCCAGGCGCTGCACAGACCCCGGCTGAGATCAGGGCCCTCTGGTGCCAGGCGCTGCACAAACACATCACAAGGGACAGTCCTTGCCCCAAAGAGTGAATAGTTCTCCTCATTTTACAGATGGGGACCCGAGGCCCGGGGTGGATTAAATCAGTGGTTCTCAACCTGGGGCTCCCTGGGGGGCGTTTCAGGAGCTCTGCCAAACTAAACCAGAGAGCAGGGCTGGCGTTAGACTCGCCGGGGACTGGGGCTGAAGCTGAAGTCTGAGTCCTGCTGCCCAGGGCTGAAGCCGAATCCTGAGCAACTTAGCTTTGCGGGGCCCCCTGTGGTGTGGGACCCCGGGCAATTGCCCTGGTGGCTACCCCCTAACAGCTGTTGTGGCCCAGGTGGGCCCTGGAGTTTTAAAGCACATTGCGGGGGCCTCCGAAAGAAAGAAAAAGGTTGAGAACGCCTGGATTAAATGATTGGCCCGAGGGGTCAGGGAGTCGGTGACACAGGCAAGAATTAAACTCCAGTCTCCTACGTCCCAGTCTAGTGTCTTACCGAGAAGGCTCCAGGTTCACCCCAGCAGGCTCTTACCTGTAGGATCTGGGCTTCCCCTCGGACTCCAGCACAAGCTGTGGCTTCACTTCTGACAGGTCCTAAGACACAGGAACAGGTGTTAAGGTGGCTTTGAGGAGGGAACCCAGGTGGCTGTGGGCAAGTGTTCAGCTGGGGGCTGTTTCCCTGGCCTGAGACCCTGCCAGTGTGGCTGGCAGAATGGACTCCTGACCAGCCGGATACCAGCCCCACAGTCAGCCATTGCCCTGGGAGAGGGGTTCCCAGGTGACAGAGACCCCCCACCCGCCCCGATCTCGGAGCCAGGAGCTCAGGGGGAGAGTTCTGCAAACCATTGCTCTTGTTCAGTTGGCTAAAGAAGGTACTTAATTTCAGCTGGGAATAGAACCCAGGAGTCCTGACTCCCAGCTCCCACCCTCATCTCCTAGACCCCACTCCCCTCCCAGAGCCAGAGCTTGAACCCTGGAGTCCCGACTCCCAGACCCCTCCATGCTCTAACCCATAGACCCCATTCCCCTCCCAGAGCTGTGAATAGAGCCCAGGAGTCCTGACTCCCGTTTTAACCCACTAGATCCTGAAATAGGAGGGTGACGGAAGAGGTGGGAGTTACCCATGTGGAGATATGGAGAAGGAATGAGTACCAAGGTGAGAATTGTTAAAGTGCTTTGAAATCAGTGAATGAAGGAGCCACGCCGGTGTGGATTTCCTCTCTCCCGCAAACACCCTAGTATCCGAGCAGTTTCTGATCCCACTGATTGGTCTTGTTTCCCCTCTCCAGACTGCACTGCACCAACCCAGCTGGGTAACTGCCTCTGAACAGCCAGCTGGAGGCACTAGAATACCCCAGCAGGGAGTGTGAGGGCCTCATCCCTACCTCCTCTGTCACACACCACGTGCATTTCTCCTGCTTCCCCGAGGGGTCCGTGGCGAGGTCCTCCCCGCCGGGTCCATCTCCTGCTGCAGAGAGGAAACACCACTCCAGCTCGGCACAGCCCCGGGCCCAGCTCAGTGGGGTCATCGGCCGGGCTGCCGTGGGACTGCTCTGCTAGCTGACGCCATGGCAAAGGAGCAGCCTGAGCGGCTATGGTACAGCTTGACCCACAGCGCCTCCATGGGGCAAGATTTCCAGTTTATACAATAGAACAGGCTGGGACTGGAGGGGACAGGCACGCAGTGCTCCTGCCCTGGTCCCTACAGCGCCCCCTGCTGGCAGAATCCGGACTTGGACCCAGCATAGCCAGAGCGCCCCCTCAGCCAGAGCTCCTGCCCTGGTCCCTACAGCGCCCCCTGCTGGCAGAGGCCGGACTTGGAGACGGCATAACCAGGAGCGCCCCCTCAGCCAGAGCTCCTGCCGTGATCCCTACAGCACCCCCTGCTGGCAAAGGCCAGGGTTGGATTGGCCAAGAGCTATCCTCAGCCAGCACTCCTGCCCTGCTCCCTGCTGGGAGAGCCAGGAGTTAAAAACACCGTCAATCTCTTGCGGCCTGATCCAAAGCCAGTCAAAGTCAGTGGCCCAAATCCCCCATTAATCTGATCTCTAGCCAATTCACCGTCTCCGTGGCTGGGATTCTTCTGTGCTGCACAGAAAAGCCCCAGCAAACAACAGAGAGTTTGCATGAAATATAAAAAGGGGAACCATAGTTTGCAGACAGCCGTGAATCTGGGTCTGGAGTATGGGGAAATTTCCACTTTCAGAAGAGAAACAACAGCAAAATCTACATCGCACGGGTCAGAAAAGCCAAGCGCAGGGAAAGGGGTTAAAGCAAGACAGGATGGGATTGGCACCAGCTGCAAACAGCTGGTGCCTCCATCACTCCCAGTTAGCGAGGGGGGAAAGGCCTTTCCAGAGCTGGGATGTGGGGGCAGATCTCCCTTACCGATCCCGGTGGCCTCAGCCAGTCGCTCGGCCAGGGGTCCCTGGCTCACGGCTCTCAGCATCTCCTGGGTCATCAACACAGCATGGCCTTCTCCGTAGGTGCTCACCAGCTCCTCAATCATCTCCACGACCTCTGCTCTCTCCTGCCCTCCCCAGAGGTTGGCCGTAGGGCCCCCCTGTGGATGGGTCTTGGCCGCTCTCTCCCGGATCCTCCTGAGATCCTCCTCGCCCAAGCTTCCCACGGTTCGCGCCTGCATCTCTTGCACTCCGCAGAGGGCCAGTCTCTGCTCCCTGCATCGCTCCTCGTAAGTCTCCAGTGCCTCGGCCAGTCCCCCTGCCAGCTCCCCCCGTCTGATGGCCCGGAGCACTTCCCCAGCCGTCTCCAAGCCACAGCGCACCCCGTAGTGGTTGATCAGCTCCGCGGCGACCTCTGCAGGCTTCGCTCTCTCCAGCCGGCCCCAGGGGATGGGGTTGTAGCCCCCTTTCTGCCCCATGTCGGCCAGCTTGACCTTGAACCTCCCAAGCTCGTCCTCCCCCAGCTCATTCAAGGTGCAGAGCAGGCGGCTGATTGTTGCTCCCGGCGCTGCTCCTCATAAGCGTCCAGCAACACAGCCAATTCCTCTGCCAGATCTCCCCGGTTCACAGCTCTCAGCCCCTCCACCGTCACCTCCAGCCCGGCATCCACCGTCCGCCATAGAGAGGGGTGGAAGGGCTTTGCTCCGCTCAGCAGCCCCCAGCCCTCCAGCCCCCTCTTCAGCCAGACCAGACTGATCTTGGCCCTTAACTCCTTCAGCTCCCGGCCCCCCAGCTCCTTCAGGGCTTCCAGCAGGTGCCGCCTGCCTGTCTTCTCCATTGGGTCTAGGACAGCAGAGAGACAAGAGCAGGGAGACGCATCTGCATCAGCAGCTGAGGCACTGATGCTCAGAAAGTAAGGGGAGGAGCGACAAGGCCAAACCCTCTCCACATGGTCCCTTAGCCCCGCCCTCTCTTTTCTGTATGTTCTAATCCCGCCCTCTTCACCATGGTATCCAGTCATTCAAGAAGCAATGTGACCCGCAGCTGTCACACGTGGACCATCCTCTCTCTTATTCAGGCAGCAAATTTGGGAAGGTGGTTTTACCTCTATGTGCGGTACTGGACACCAACGCTGGGGTGCTGGGTCCAGTTCTGGAGGTCCCAATTCCAAAAGGAGGTTGGAAAATCAGAGAAGGTGCAAAGCCAAGCCACAAAAATGGTTGGAGAAAGTGCCTGAGCGTGAGCGACTTAAAGAGCTGGATCTGTTTAGGGGATCAGGAAGAAGACTGAGCAGTGACTTGGGGCTTGTCTACACTTACATTTTACAGCGCTCCAACTTGCTGGCTCAGGGGTGTGAAAAATCACCTCCCCCCCACCCCCAAGTGCAGCAAGTTTGAACGCTGTGAAGCGCCAGTGTGGACAGGCTCCCAGTGCTCCGAGCTATTCCTCTGGTGGAGGCGGATTACCAGGAGCGCTGGGAGAACTCGTAACCACACCCACACATCAAAGTGCTGCCGCAGGAGGGGAGGGGTCACAAGGTCCTTTTGGATCAGGACCCCTGCAGTTACAACACCGTGAAAGCTCAGATTGAAATAGCTGAAATGAATGTTACTATTTTTAAAATCCTATGACCATGAAATTGACCAAAGTGGACCTAGTGATGTGAAATTGTCAGCGAAGACCGCAGGAGTTAGTTCACTATGCACTAGGGCTGGAGAGCAGTGGGGGGGGGGGGGTGCTAGCAATTCATTCCAGTGGCAGTGAGTTCCACAGTCTGGGGCCTGAGAAGGCCCTGCCCCCTGCACAGACAGGCTTCATCCTTGTAGTAGCTAAATCCACTGCATCAGCAGTCCGGATCCACCAAGGATGGTGGAAATCCCAGAGCTGGGGGGTCATCTTCTCGGTATCCCAGAACCAGCCCACTTAGCACCTGGGAATTTCCGGCTGCCTCAGTTTCCCCATCTGTCCATTGGAGACGATAATCCTTTGTCTATTGCTGTTCAGGGTAGGAATTTTTCCTTCTTATGTGACTGTGCAGCCTCCAGTGTAAGTCTGGAGTGGCCCCACAAATGCCAATGGAGTCAGAGCTGGAGTCTGACCTCAGTGACTCCGGTATGAATCCGGAGTAACCCCACTGATGGTAATGGAGTCAGAGCTGGAGTCTGACCTCAGTGACTCCGGTATAAATCCGGAGTAACTCCACTGATGGTAATGGAGTCGGAACTGGAGTCTGACCTCAGTGACTCCGGTATGAATCCGGAGTAACCCCACTGATGGTAATGGAGTCACAGCAGGATTCGGAGCGTATTGAACCCGGCGTAATTGAATCCTGTCCTAAAACTGCTTTCCCTTTAGGGTCACTGGATCGGTTTCTCACGCTGGTTTAAGCTGCCGTAGCCGCTGGAAGGCAGCGTGGAGAGAGGAGAGCCCTCACGTCTGGCCAGGCTGCATCAGGCGTGTGCAAGGGGGGCTGCGATCGTCCCCCCTGGAGGAGGGGCTGGCGGGAGCGGAGAGCGGAACAGGCCGGAGGAGCAGGGGCATGTAGCAACGGGGTTGGTTAATGTGGAGCAATCGCTTCCACCACTGCCTGATGCAGCTTCCTGATTTTTCTCTGCTTGGCTCCGCTGCCCTCCGGGGGGGCGGCAGGCGGCATGGAGGGGACGGGGCGACGCCGCCTGCTGCAGACCCTGGCAGGGCTGGGGAAGGACGAGCTCCAGAGATGGAAAGAGAAGCTGAGCAAAATAGCACTGAAGGAGGGATACCAGCGCATCCCCCAGGCCCTGCTGGAGAGAGCCGATCCGGCGGCCCTGGCCGAACTGCTGATCAGCTACTACGGGGAGGAGTATGGGTTGCAGCTGGCTTTACTAGCACAGGCTTTGTGCAGTGCAGAACAAGCGGCAACGGATGTCTCGAGCGCAGCTGGTGAGTTACCAGGCAGGAAGAGACCTGGCCCAGTGGGTCCCCAGTGCCTCTTCCCCCAGCGAGCCGCTCTAGGGATTGGGAACAGAGTCACGGGACAATCCCAGCCTTGATCCAGCCCCCTCATCCCTGCCTGGCCTTCCCATTGCAGCACCCCAAACTGGCGCGTCCTGCTGCCCAGGTCCCATGCCCCGCCCTCCCCAATCCACTGTCCCAAGGATAGCTGGCAGCAAAGGCGGGGGCTGCCCCTGGAAATGAACAACTGTCTCCAGCAACCTTATCTCTGCCCCATCCCCCGCCATTGTCCTGGACCACGCCCCGCTCTGCCCCCTACCTCCCATCACCCCAGAGAATCACAGACGTGTCAGGGTGGAAGAGACCTTGAGAGGTCATCATGTCCAGCCCTCTGCACCGAGGTGGGGCAAAGTAAACCAGGACCATCCCTGACAGGTGTTTGTCCAACCTGTTCTTAAAAACCTCCAGTGACGGGGACTCCACAACCTCCCTTGGAAGCCTGGTCCAGAGCTTTGCTACCCTGAGAGTTAGACAGATTTTCCTAATATCTAACCTACATCTCCCCTGCAGCAGATTAAGCCTGTTACTTCTTGCCCTGCCTTTGGTGGACACGGAGAACAATTGATCCCTGTCCTCCTTATAAAAGCCCTTAACATCTTTGAGGACTCTTATCAGGTCCCCCTCACTCTTCTTTTCTCAAGCCTAAACATGCCCAGTTTTTTAAACTTTCTTTGTAGGTCAAGTTTTCTAAACCTTTTGGTTGCTCTCCCATGCACTCTCTCCAAGTTGTCCTAATCTTTCCTAAGGTGTGGCACCCAGAATTGGACACGGTGCTCCAGCTGAGACCTCATCAGTGCTAGGTAGAGCAGGACAGTTACCTTCCATGTCTAACATATAGCACTCCTGTGAATACACCCCAGAATATTAGCCTGTTTCACAGCTGCATCACATTGTTGACTCATATTCAATTTGTGACCCACGATAACAGCCAGATCCTTTTCAGCAGTACTACACCTAAACCAGTGATTCCCCATTTTGTAGTTGTGCATTTGACTTTTCCCTCCAAAGTGTACTTGTTTCCACTTGTCTTCATTGAACTTCATCTTATTGCTTTCAGACCAATTTGTTAAGACCCTTCTGAATTCTAATCCCGTGCTCCAAAATGCTTGCAACCTCTCCCAGCTTGAGGGCATCTGCAAATTTTATAAGCATCCTCTCCACTCCATCATCCAAGTCATTAATGAAAATAGTGAACAGGACCCAGGAGAGACCCCTGCAGGACCCCACTAGATACATTCTACCAGTTTGACAGTGAACCATTCATAACTACTCTTTGAGTATGGTCCTTACAACCCTGTTGTCCTCTAGGTGCTTATAAACCGATTATTTAATAATTTGTTCCAGTCTCTTTCTAGGTATCAGAGTTCACTAATTCCCCAGGTCCCCTTTGCTCCTCTTTTTAAAGGCAGGTATTGCATTTGGCCTTTTTCGGGCCTCTGGAACCTTACCTGTCCTCTGGGGTATCTCAAAGATAATTGTTGATGGTCCCAAGATTGCTTCAGCTGGTTCCTTAAGTACCCTAGGGTGAATTTCATCAGGCCTTGTTGACTTGAAAACCTCTAACTTATCTAGCTATTCTTTAAGTGCTTCCTTCCCTATTTGGGTTTGTGGTCATTTCCCCTTGCTGTTAATATTAATTGTGTTAAGTATCTGGTCACCATTAACTTCTTAGTGAGAACTGAAGCAAAATAGACATTAAACACCTCACCTGTTTTTATGCCATCCATTATTAGCTCTCCTTCCCCACTGATTGGAGGACCTACACTTTCCTTCGTCTTTCTTCAGAACCTCTCCTTACTGCCTTTTATGTCCCTTGCCAGGTCTGACTCATTTTGTGCCTTAGCCTTTCTGATTGTTTCCCTACATGCTTGTGCTCCTCTCTAGCAATTTGTCCATGTGTCTCCTTTCTGTGGGATTCCTTTTTGATGTTCAGGTCGTTCAAGTCCTCCTGCTGAAGCCATAATGGTCTGTTGTTATTCTTTTTAATAATTAACAGAGATATCCTATTTCCTAGAACTGGAAGGGACCTTGGAAGGTCATCAAGTCCAGCCCCCTGCCTTCACTAGCAGGACCAAGTACTGATTTTTAACCCAGATCCCTAAGTGGCCCTCTCCAGAATCGAGCTCATAACCCTGGGTTTAGCAGGCCAATGCTCAAACCGCTAAGCTATCCTTCCCTTCCTCTCGCTTCTTTTTATCGTGATAGTTGTGCCTTTATACGGTCTCCCTGAGACACTGACAGCTCTCCTGAACTCCTTTTTCCCTTAGATTTTCTTCCCAGGGGACCTCACCTACCAGTTCTCTGAGTTTGTTGGTTGGCTTTTTTGAAGTCCATTGTCCTCATTCTGCTGCTCTCACTCCTTCCTTTCCTTAGGATCGTGAAATCTATCCTTTCACGGCTGCTTTCACCCAAATTGCCTTCCACCTTCAGATTCGCAACCAATTCCTCCTGGTTAGACAGAATCAAGTCTCAAACGGCTGTCTCCTTGGTTTTTTCCTCCACTTTCTGAATCAAAAAGCTTCCCCGGTACATGCCAAGAACTTATTGGACAGCTTGTGTTTTGCCGTATTACTTTTCCAACAGCTGGCTGGGGAGTTCAAGTCTCCCATTACTACCAGGTCCTGTATTTGGGGTATTTCTGTTTTGTTCTAGAAATGCCTCATGCCCTCCCCCCACTCCTAATTTGGGGGGTCTATAGAAGACCCCCTACATCACCTCTACTTTGTACCTCTTTTATCTTGACCCAGAGACTTTCAGCTTCTCTGCCTCTCGCTTCCTTCTGGACTTCAGGACAAGCGTATACACTCTTGATGTACAATGGAACCCTATCTTCCTTTGTTCTCTGCCCGTCCTTCCTGAACAAGCTAAACCCCTCTATAGCAATATTCCAGTCATCACACATCCCACCAGGTCTGTGTGATGCCATACAACGTCCAGTCTGTCCCAAACCCCCAATCACCCCATGTGACCTGCACTCTGCCCACCGCAACCCACCCCATCACCTGCACTCTGCCCACCGCAACCCACCCCATCACCTGCACTCTGCCCACCACAACCCACCCCATCACCTGCACTCTGCCCACCGCAACCCACCCACCTGCCCAATTCAACCTCTTCTCTACACTCCTATCCCCACCATCACCCCCTGCAACCTCCACTCGGCAGATTTACACTGCGGTGACTGAGATCAGAATCCAGGCTAGTCTTGTCTCCATTGGCATCACTCCAGAGTCACACCGGGGGTCACTGAGCTCAGAAGTTGGCTAACATTTTTCAGAATGTCAGTCACATTTTGTTTTTTCTTTTCAGGATTAATCAGTGGAAGCTGAATTCACCCCTAGCTCTGCTGCACACACAGTGACCGCAGGGGAGCTCTGCTTCTCTCTGTCTAACATATGCACTGGCCCACTGCAGCAAAAAATGTGTCCCCCTTCCAGGTGCTATTCCTGGCAGCCACACTCTCTACACGTAACTAGGCCCATGTACAGCCTAAAATCTACTTGATTCAAGATTCTCGCTCACCTCCTGTCCCAAACTCCGATCTGTGCATTATCACCGTGCGGCTGTTAGCCAGCTGTTGTGCCCCACCCCAGAGGTGGCTGCATTTCAGCAGCGGATGAGTGATTCATGTGCACCGTTGCTGTGTGGCTGTTAACCAGCGGCCCCACCTCAGCGATAGCTACATTCTAATGCTGTTTAGCATCGCTGTGTGTCTTCTCAGTGGTTGTCACACCCCACCAAATCAAGATAGCAGGAAGTGTGTGTGTGAGGCGGGGGTTGGATACTACGCTAGATGGGCCTAGAGCTCTGATCTGGGACAGCAGGGAGGGAGCAGGAACCCAGGCTAGATGGGTCCATTAGTTAGGGGGCCAATCAGGCCTCAGGGTGCCTGGGGGGCAGGTACTGGGCTCTGTGTATGACGCGCACCCTCTTGGACTCTTTGTAGGCTCGGAGGTCACCGATGAGCTGCTGATGAGGAATCTTTCAGAGCTTGAGTGGAATAAAGCAAAATCCTCCCCCCGCCTGCCTCTGCCTCCCGCGTGGCTCAGGAAGTTGACGGGCAAGAAGGGGAAGCAGCGCGGTGAGTGCAGCTGGCCAGGGCACGGTTTTCCCATCCCCTGGCGATTTTCAAGCCTTCGAGTAAGTTTTCCCGTCCCCGATCGGGCTGAGACCGCAAAATCTCAAATATTTCTGCAAAGTGAAAAAACAGACCACTTTTTCAGTTCAGGTCCCTCGGGACATTTCAGGTTGGTTTCGACTCCTCTTGCTCTTCGGGTGGGTGGTCCCCAACTCCTTTTTTCGAAAGTCTAATTAGCTAAGATTTGGAAACGGAAAGTCAGTTCGAACCAGAAAACCTGGCAGTTCTCATTACTGATGTGTCAAAACAAACAGGGCTTTATTGTCACCGGGGGGAAAAAAGGGTCTCGTGGAAAAATTCCTGACCAGCTGTCAAGTGATGTCTGTAGGCGACTGCATCAGCGCCTAGCCGATGGTGCCAATCAGTTAGCTGTGGGGAACGAGGGGGAGGCGCTGGTGGGGGGTACTCCCCCAGGGGCCAGGGGGAAAGGCACAGACTGCCCTGCAGCAGCGACTGAGAAAGGAGGTGAGGACCACCTAGCCCTGCCTGCTTGGGACCAGATCCTTCCAGAGTTACCCCAAGGTCATCAAGATCAGAATCTAACCCTGACTCGATTGCTGAAAGTGAATTCACTCCGGATTTACATCAGGGTCACTGCTATCACAATTTGGCTCCCATTTTTCAGTTACTTTTTTGTTTTTCTTCTCAGGATCCTTCAGTGAAGAGACTCGATCCACCCCTAGGTCTAGTACGGGGACAGAGGCGGCAGGAGGTGGGTAGCGCTGACGATAGCTCTGCTTCTGTCTGCCTAACATACACACTGACCCATGGCAGTAAAAAGTGTCTGTCTTCACAGTACTAACGGGGTCACCTTACTCCTGGCAACCACAACTCTGTACAAGTAACTAGGCCTATGTACAGCCTAAAATCTACTTGATTCGGGATTCTTGTTCACATCTTGTCCCAAACGCAGAGCTGTGCACGGTCACTGTGTGGCAGTTAGCCAGCTGCCGCGCCCCACCCCAGAGAAGGCTGCATTTCAATGTCATCACACCACACCGAATCGAGACAGCGGAAAACATGGTGGTGGTGGTGGGGATATTGGGCTAGATGGGCCAAGGGGTCTGATCCGGGGCAGCAGGGAGGGGGTGGGAACCCAGGCTAGGTGGGCCATTAGTCGGGGGCGGGGGGCAGGTACTGGGCTGTGTGTGTGACGCACTCCATCTATGCCTCCCCCCAGACCCCAGGAGGGAACAGGGCCCTGTCTCACAGCCCTCTGAGGACACCAACATACTGCGGGAAATGGGGCTGGTGGCGCCCGAGCGGAGCAGGTTTTCAGGGCACACTGCGAAGATGAAGATCGTCTTCCCCAGCCTGACTCTACCTACACCTCCACAGTGGCTAAGGACGCTGACGGGCAAGAAGGGGAAGCAGCGTCCGGCCTACTTAGGCAGTGAGTGCAGCTGGCCAGGACGCTGTTTTCCTGGCTCAGGATTCTCATTCACTTCCTGTCCCGAACTCCTATGGGTGCCCTGTCACTATGTGGCTGTTCGCCAGCTGCTGTGCCCCACCCCAGAGAAGGCTGCATTTCAGTGCCACGTGGCATCGCTGTGTGTCTGCTAAGCAGCCGTCACGCACCCCCAAGCCAGGACAGCAGGAAGTTTGGGGGGGCCAGGAGAGGGCATACTGAGCTAGATGGGCCAGCTGGGCTAATCCGGGAGGGCAGGGGGAGGGATACCGGTCTAGAAGGGGTTATTGCTTGATGCTCTCATTCTCTCTGGGCCCAGCTACAGACCTGGACCCCTTGTACAACCAGAGAGGTGGGGCTAGTCCCCAGGCGGAGGAGAATGAGGAGCTGGGGAAGGAGACTGAGCAGGAGAATGATGGGGAGGAGGGGATGGCCCATTATAATAGCTCACGGGGATGTTCCCGCCGGCTGCGGCTGGTGGCCTGGAAGACAACACGTGGGGTGGACATTGTGGAAAGAGCTCTAGGGCTGGTTGGAGGCTGTCCTGGAAAAGCAGCATCTGGGCAGCGAGCATCCCAGGGTGGGACTCGCTGGGCCTTGGCAGGGGCAACCAGGCGAGATGGGCCCATTGCTGTGCCGCAGGGCAGCAGGGAGGAGTCGGGATGCCAGGCGAGATGGGCCCATCGCTGTGACGCAGGGCAGCAGGGAGGAGTCGGGATGCCAGGCGAGATGGGCCCATCGCTCTGACGCAGGGCAGCAGGGAGGAGTCGGGATGCCAGGCGAGATGGGCCCGTCGCTCTGACGCAGGGCAGCAGGGAGGAGTCGGGATGCCAGGCGAGATGGGCCCATTCTTTGATGCTTTTCTCTCTCTCTCTTTCTCTGCCTGGACCCTGCTATGGAAGCAGGGTTCCCCCAACGCTCCCGGAGCACTGTGCACCATGCCCAAGAGGACTCTGTTTATACCAGCCTCCCACCGGGACCTCCTGCCCAGCCGGCTGGGACCGTGGGAAAAGTCACACAGATGACGGGGAAGAAAAAGACCGGGGATCCCGTTCCCCCTCTGCTGGAGGCACTCGGAGGACCAAGTGTGTTGGGAAAGCAATCACTGGGCAGGGAGCTCCCCCCGGGTGGGATACCAGACTAGCTGGGCCCCTGGGTCTGCCCCATTCTTGCCCCAGATCCCCAGGGGCGTGCGCTGGGTGTCTTGTGACTGCATCCGCGAGTGAAGCGGTGACAAAGGGGGCGGGATCCCCCAGGGCTGGACACCACCTCACAGACAACTAAGCCACCTCGTCTTCCCCCTATGCCTCCAGAGTGACCCAGCTGGGCACAGGGCCTCCAGATCTGTGAACTCCCTGTCTCTCCAGCCATCACCCCATGACAGGCAGCGGGGATCTCCTCTGGTCCAGCTGATCAGTGGCGGACAGGACGCACAGGGAGGGAGCGGGCAGAGCTGATTGGTGGGGCACAAGGTCCCTGCAGCCAAATGGGCTCTGGAGGGCTCCCCTTTAAAGGTATAGGTTCCCCCTCCCATCCTGGGAGCAGATGGAGGGGCTGGGCTCAGCTGAGAAGCCTGCTCTGAAGACCAGAATGGCCCCCGGTAAACAGATGTGCTCTAGTGGGACATTACTGAGAGTCTCCAATTCAGAACGAACTGCCGAGAAACAGGGCAGTCCCAGCCCAAGACTGGAGGTCCTCCACTTATAAGATACACCAAACCAGCCCACAAAAAGAACTTCTGTCTCACCACACTGGCTATCAAGAAGTTAGAGGAGCAATTCCCTCAGATACTCCAGTTCCCTGTACCACCACCATAGCACTCCGTATAGGGATACGTGGTTCTTAAAACCCGTGTCCCCAGTTCATGTTTCAATCAGATAACATCACATCCCCTCACATGTAGCCACAGTTGCTCCCAAGCCTGGTCACCACCAGTACCTGATGTCAGTGGAATCTGCCTGCTACGTGGTCAACCTTGGATGTTCTTTCCTCTGCTCTGATTGGCTGTTTGCCTCTGTTTCCCACCCAGTCATAGTCCCCCCATACGCCCCGGGCAGCTGACCTCATTGTCCCTGCCAATTACCTCCACAGTAAGACACTGACTTGAACCCAGTCTCATGCTTTTGGACTTCAGCTGGTTGCCCGCAGGGGTCAGGAAGGATCCCCCAATTGATTTATTTGATAATCATATGGTAAAAACGAGACAGTCAGCAATATTTCAGTAATAGTGGCTGACGCTTTTGTATTTCTATGTCTGATTTTGGAAGGAAGTAGTTTTTAAGTGAGGTGAGACTTGAGGGTACACAAGACAAATCAGACTCCTGAAAGGGGGACAGTTGTCTGAAACCGTTGAGCGCCACGGCTTAAATCACTCAACTAAAGCTTGGTCGGAATTTTTCAGATTTCAAAATTTGGATTTAAGAGTTTACTTGGCATTTTGACCAGAAAAATGGAAGGATTTTTTTTAAGCCATCATTAGAACCGGCTGGAAATTGGAATTTCCATTTTGTGAAATTCTGCATGAGGTTGACCCTTCATTTTTGTTCCAAATCAGAACCAAATCCAAAATCTTTTGCCAAATCTCCCTTGATGGAAATTTTTGCAAACCTTCCATTTTGCTTGAAACTCAGACCTCAGCCTCTTCCTCTTCCTCCCCGTCCTCCTCCTAAAAATTTGCCAAAATCTGCACAATTTCAGTTCCAATGAAAGTGCGTCGCTCAACAGAAAAACATTGCATCAGAAAAGCTCTTGTCATTATCCCTTTTTTCTGGTTTTCAACCAAACAACTGGTGTCAGGATCATGGTTAGCACTAAAAGCCCTGCTGGATAAAATGTGTCAAAGTTCAACAGCATTTTGAGTTTGAACGAACATAAGATCATAAGAACAAAGGTCCATCTAGCCCAGTATCCTGTCTTTTGGTCTTCCGACAGTGGCCAATGCCAGGTGCTGCAGAGGGAATGAAAAGAACAGGTATTCATCAAGTGATCCATCCCGTTGCCCATTCCCGGCCTCTGGCTAACAGGCTAGGGACACCCTCCCTGCCCATCCTGGTTAATAGCCATTGATGGGCCTATCCTCCATGAACTTATCTAGTTCTTTTTTGAACCCTGTTATAGTCTTGGCCTTCACACCATCCTCTGGCAAGGAGTTCCACAGGTTGACTGTACGTTGTGTGGAAAAAATACTTCCTTTTGTTTGTTTTAAACCTGCTGCCTATTAATTTCATGAAGAAAAAATGGGGGGGAGGGAGGAATTGATCCATTTCTGTCATTTCCCCCCCTGAGCGCTACTGATGTACTTTGTTATTGTTTATTATTGGTATTATCCTGGCTCCTTAGAGCCCTAGTCCTGGCCCAGAATCCCTCTGTGCTAGGTGCTGTATGGACACAGAACAAAAAGACAAGTCCCAAAGAACTGACAATCTAAGCAGTGAAATTGTTGTGATCTACTGTTGAACAGACAGGTACTATTACTGGTCTCTCTCATCCATAGGACGTGCACGTCCCACGCCAGCTCTTCGTGATTTAATTGCCCTTGATGAAACCCCAGCATTGGCATCAGCAGGTGAGTCCAGCATTGCCCAGAGGGATGGAACGGGCCCGATAGGAACTCGCTGCAGAGTGGCCAATGACAGCGCCAGGGGCCGGGTCTCACTGCAGCCCTGCTGGACTTTTCCCTAAGGAAGCTGGGGTCAGCGAGATCAGAATCTGGCCCTGACTCCATTGACACCAGTGGGGTCACTCCAGATTTACCCCACGGTCACTGAGGTCAGAATGTGGCTTAATTTTTTCAGTGTTTTGGCCCTTTCCCTCTGTTTTGCCCTGCAGGATCTTTTGATGACAAGACTGAGCCCACCCCTAGTTCTGTGGCAGGGACAGCTGAGGCTGAAGGTGGGTGGCACCGATCATTTGCTCCTCAGCTTCTACCATACGCGCTGGCCCATCACAACCAGAGGTTCTTCTGCCCTCCCCGTGCCAATGGGGCACCTTGTTCCGGGCAACCATAATTCTGTACAAGCAACTAGGCGTGTGCACAGCCTCCGAGTCCCCTAATTCCCAGTGTCACCGTGTGGCTGTTAGGCAGCCGCTGCGCCCCACCCCAGAAGCAGCCGCATTTCACTGCTCAGTGAACAATCCCTATGCGATGCTGTTGTGCAGCTCTCACCCAGCTGTCACACCTCAGAGGTGGCTGTGTTTCAGCATTGGAGATGCTATCTCTGCGCAGTGTTGCTGTGAGGCAGTTACACAGCTGCTGTGTCCCACCCCAGAGGTGGCTGCACATGTATCCCTGGAAAGCAGTTTGGGATGAAAGAGGCCTGGGAAATAGATGCTAATGACGTTATTGACATTATTAATAATTCATCCCTCCCCAGAGATCATCTGCGAACAGACCGTGCTTCTCTCCGCTGGGGCCGCAGCTGGGGCTGCCGGTGAGTGAGGTTGAAATGGACCAGGTGGCGGGTGGTCTGAAGGGCCTCACTCATGGTTGAGCAGAGAGAAACCAAAAATAGCCCCTTGTGGCTCTGACCATCCCCTGATCAGACCTTGTCTCTGCCCCCAGCACCTGCATCAGGTTTAATCTCCACTGTCTGCAGGATCACTCTGGGGTCTCCTCTCCCTCCACTCCACCTGCCCCACATCCTTTCCACTCCTCTCCCCTTTACGCCCTGATCCCCCTCCCTGACCCCATCTTTCCCACCCCACCCTCTGACCCAGCATAGAGCCCTTCCCACGGGCCTTGCGAGCCCAGTGCTCTGTGCACAGCGGCAGTGTCAGGGCTGGGCAGACACACAGAACCGACCCATCCGCAGGGGAGTTTGCTGATGGAAATGCCCAGGTCCCATTGCTCTGCACAGGGAATGAGGGCCCCTTGTTCAATGCTGTGAGAATGTGAGATGTGAAAGGGCCTTTCACTCTCTCAGCCGCAGAAGAGACCAGCCTGAGTGAGGATCCCAGCAGGGACCCCTGGGGACAGGACAAATGTGACTTATGTCCCAGAGAGGAGGTAAAGAATTGTGGGATCACTCCCATCCTTGTCTGTCTGTCCATCTATCAGCACTTCCTTTCTCTCCCTCGCCTCAGCCATACCTCTGAGTCTTTCACCAATGCTCTGGGCTGGGGCATCTCGGGCACCTGGGAAACACCCCTGGGGAATGACTGACTGTGGGGCTGGAATCCAGCTGATCACAGAGTCCCCCCTGCCAGCCACTCTGCCAGGATCCCAGGCCACAGAAACATCCCTCAGTTGAACACTTGGCCACAGCTGCCCAGTTACCTCTGCAAAGACTCTGCAGTGGGAAATCCCCAGTGAGGCCGAGTTAACGCCTGTTCCTGTGTTCTAGGGGCCTCCGGAAGAAATACAGCCTGAGACTGTTTGGGGCCCAGATGGGAAGCAGGAGACGTACAGGTGAGAGCTGGGGCTGGGAGTTCGGTGTCACCCCCACTGCAGCAGTGTCTGGGAGCACAGGTCAGCTCCCATCACACTGAGTGCGCAGCATCCCATGGGGTGGGCTCTGTGTAAAGACACACTCGTGTGGGTGGGTAGAGCAGAGCAGGGGGTGAATGAACCAGGAGTCTTGAGAGCTCTAGGAAGGGAGTGGGGTCTAGTGGGTCAGAGCTGAGGAGCAGGGGCTGGGAATCAGGACTCCTGGGTTCTATCCCCAGCACCGAGAGGGGAGTGGGGGTTTAGTGGGTCGGAGCAGGGGAGCTGGGACTAAGGCGATCTGCGTTCTACTCTCAACTTTGCCACTTCCTCCCTGAGTGACCTAGGACAAGACACTTCTCCCGTGCCTCAATTTCCCCAAATGGGGAGACAGTGTTCCCCCATGTGATGCGGAGGAGCGTAATGAATCCACTCATTTAGCCTGACTCTCCTCAGAGGGACAGTCTGAGAAGGACCAACTGTTCTCATGATCACCCAACTTCAGTGGTTGGTTACAGAGTAACCCTGATATCGAAGCCCAGGCCTGAGCTGGAGGCAGAGTTAAGGGGATAAATGTGAGGGCACCTGGGGTCAGTTGGAAAAGGACGCGAGATGGATGCAGCCAGTGCTGTTTAACCCTTTTCTCCTCACGCCGTGCAGGGTTCACCTCCTGGGGCCAGGCTCCTTCCTTTGCTCTGAAACCGAGCTGGGGTTCGAGGTGAGGGCAGCTGTGACCATCCAGTACGGATACGACTCCTGGGATCAGCATCTGAACCCATCTGAGAAGCAGCAGTGGATGGTGGCCGGCCCTTTGCTCAACATCCAAGTGGAACCAGCCAGGGCCGTGGCAGCCGTTCACCTCCCGCACTTCCTGTGCCTGGCGGGTACGGCCGGAAATAATCAACGTAGCAATAACTGTACCTGGTAATAGCAAGCCCGGTCGCCCGTGTGCTTGCAATCACCGTGGGAACGGTAACTCTAGAAACCCAGCCATGAAAGCCACACTGACCCATAACCACCATCTCCTGAGTCGGACCCACGGTGACACTGTGAGTTGTAATCTTAGACCAATCAGGGTTTTAGCTACATCACAGCCTGAAACAGAGCCCTAATCATAGAGTGTCTCCTGATCTTCATAATCCTGGCCTCCAGCCCTTGCTCTCACCCACCAGCCTGTGCTCCTCTCCCAGGGACAGAACCCAGGAGTCCTGGCTCCCAGCCCTCCCTTCTCCAACACATCAGACCCACCTGCCCTCCCCAGAATCAGGGACAGAACCCAGGAGTCCAGTGCGCCCAATCCCCCCTTCTCTAACCCATCAGAGACCCCCACTGCCCTCCCCAGAGCCAGGGTAGAACCCAGGAGTCCTGGCTCCCACCTGGCCACTCTACTTACCTACCCACGCGTCACCTTTGTTTGCTTTATAATCCACCCACAGGGGGAGAGGTCGATGCCTCCCGGATGCGAATTGCCCATTTCGTTGAAGGGGGGATGACCCTGGAGGAGCCAACGGGGGTGAGGCCGTTCCACGCCGTGCTGCAGAACCCCAGCTTCTCCCCTCTGGGCGTGCTCTGGAGGAAGATACAGTCTAAATGCCAGGCAAAAGTCCACTCCCTGGCACTGCTCTACCGGGCGCTCAGGGCTGCGAACACAACCCTGCACCTCTACCTGATCCCCAACGACCGTTCCCTGAGACAGGTAACCGGGAACCGACCGCACACACCCGGGGGGAGCCAGAGCCACCAGTCAGCCTAGAGTGTGAGAGAGCAGATAGCAGGGCATGCGGGCACTGCCCACAGAGCAGCAGAGGAAATCCATTGTGCCGGGTGCTGTACAGACCCCAACCGAGATCGGGGCCCCCCTTGGGCCGGGCGCTGCACAGACCCCAACCGAGATCAGGGCCCCCCTTGGGCCGGGCACTGCACAGACCCCAACTGAGATCGGGGCCCCCCTTGGGCCGGGCGCTGCACAGACCCAACCGAGATCGGGGCCCCCCTTGGGCCGGGCGCTGCACTGACACATCAAGTGAGACAGTCGCTGCCCCTAGCAGTTAACAATCTAAATAAACCAATGGAGGATTATTCATCCCATTTCACAGAGGGGAAGCTGAGGCCCAGAGAGATTCAGGGGTTAGCCCGAGGTCACACGGGGAATCTGTGGAAGGGCCAAGGGCTGAACCCGGCTCCCCTGGGTCCCAGCTCAATGCCTTAACACAAGCCAACCTTTCCCTCTCGTCGTGGGCGGCTGTGCGGGAAGGCCGGGGGAAGCAGGACCCTGATGGCAGGAACCTGTACGCAGGGCTGTGTCTGTATCCCCAGCCAAGGCTCTGCTTGTGCCCTACAGGCCGTTAGTGACCATGAGTCCAAATGCCCCTCGGTGCGTGTGCACAAGCCTTCCAGGACCAAGCCCTTGAAATTTGGCTCCTGTTGTGTGGTGTCCAGCTCATCCCGGCTTGAGGTGATACCCGAGGTGAGTGACAGGCTTAAAATCACCAGCCCCTCAAGTCCGTACTCTGTTCTGTCCCAGTGTGGCACTAGGGGGCGCTGTGCTGCAGGGAGAAGGGCAGGGACTCAGTAGGGGGCGCTCTCCCCTCACAGCCAATGCTGACCAGATGCCCCAGCATGGCGTGCCCCCGTTGCACTGCAGGAAATGATGTGTAGCGGGGAGCTCAGGAGGGTCTGCTGGCTCAGGCAGGGTCATTCCTAATGGACCGTCTTCTCTTCCCATCAGGAGCTGGAGTTCTGTTATCTGGGCCCCACGCTGGAGCAGCCGTACCTGGAGATCTACACCCGGGACATGCAGGAGGGGCTGCAGCTCAGCCTGTTGGAAAAGATAGAAGGGGAACCAGTCTGGAAGGCCTTGGTGAGACCAGGTAGGCTCAGCCCAGCCGGAGATGGGGACAGAAGTGTGTGTATGGGGACGGGGGAGGAATGAGCGGAGAGATAGAATGGTCCATATACAGATGGAGGGATGAATGGGTGTGTCTGGGGATGGATGGTAAGTGTATGTGGGTGGATGGATGCATGCATGGAGGGATGAATGGGCATGGATGGAGGGTGTATGGGGATGGATAGACAGATGAATAGATAGACCAGCAGCTAATGAAATAGGATTATTTAGATTAGCCAGATCAGCGTATGAGGATCCAGGGATGTAGCTAGCTAAATAAACCAGCATCCTAGGGTCTAGTGCTGGATGGATGTTTTGCTGCAACATGGTGGCAATAAATACATAAGCTACCATGTGACTTTAGCCAATCAGATCGAACAGTCCCCGCTAGGACGTTACCAGCAGCAGCAGCATTAATCAAAACCCTTTGGATCCAGCCCGCTGACTCCCCTTCCCTTCTCTCTTCCAGAAGACGTGATGGTCTGTGTTTCATCTGCCCAAATGCAGACAGGTTAGTAGGGATTCGCTGAGCTGCAAAACCTGCTCTCCGATCCCAGCACTTCTGGACACACACGGCTTGTGAAAGCCCCTGCGACCTTTTGTGATCATTTGGTGTCCAGCGTTATTGATCCTCCCACAATGTCGACTTGTCTTGAAATCTCTGGCGCCTGTGGACTCTCCACATTGGAAAGTTGCAAGATTGCTTTGGAACATGAATAGAGCCGGGCAAATAATGGATTTGTTTGTTTGCTTTGGCAGCTCCGAAAACCTGGACGGGTGGGGGTGGAATTCATATCGGGTCGAATGAAATGTTTCATTTGACCCAAAATGGAAATGTTTTGATTTCAGCTCTTTTTAATAAAGCAAAGGAAATGCAGGGCTGGATTCACAAACTAGGGGCAGGGCTCTAACCCCTTATACCTAGTGTTAGAGCACTCACCTGGGATGGGGAGACCTTGGTTAAAATTTGTGCTCTGGAGGAAGAATTTGAACCTGGGTCTCAACATCCCAGCAGAGGACCCTGATCACCAAGCTATAGTTTGTTCTGAGGAAGCCCTTAGTCTCTCCGGTTGAAGCTGTTCCATTGTGTATAAAAACGTGAATAGTCATTGGACCAAAGAGAGATCATGAGAAAGACTCAATAACCCAGTGTTTGGGGCACTCACCTGCAAGATCGAGTCTAGTCCCTGTTCTCTGTCCTTCCCCACTCCAGAGGCAGCTGCAATTCACCACTTCACGAGTGATCCTTGTGCACTACTGTTACTAAACAGCTGCCATGTCTCACCCCAGAGGCAGGTGCATTTCACTGCTCAGTGAGCAATCCCTTTGTAGCACTGCTGCTGTGCTCCACCCCAGAGGTGGCTGCAATTCAGGGCTGGGGGAGCAATCTGTGGCAATGAGTGATGTGATGCTTGCATCGGAAGCCTGTAAATCTTGTACAAAGCTTGGAATCCATTAGGCCCTAGAGAAACGGAAGGTCTGGCTGTTCCACGGCATGATGAGAAATAGCAGTTCTCTTTTTCTCTCTGTCTCTCCCCTCAGAAGAACATTTCATCGACCAGCACCGAGAACAGCTGATCCAACGGGTGCGCCAGGTGGACAGCTTGCTGGATAAACTGTACAACACCGTGCTGGACAACGAGCAGTATCAGAGCATCCGAGCGGAGAGAACGGACCCGGAGAAAATGCGGAAGCTCTTCGACCTGCTCCCGAGTTGGAACCGGGCCTGCAAGGACCAGCTCTACCAGGTGCTGGAGGCCAAGCAGAAATTCCTCATCCAGGAGCTTAAGGGGACATAAGACTGGCCGCCCTGGCTCACAGCAGGGGCCCATCTAACTCAGTATCCTGTCTGTGACAGGGGCCAGTACCAGCTACTTCAGAGGAAGGTGCAAGACCCTCCTCCTTGACAATTCTGGACTAATCTGCCCATGTTGGGTTAAACCCAGTGTCCCCAACTGGGTAATCCATTCTGCTTCCTTAAACTTTCCTGGCTCTGACACTTTGTACCTCAAAAGCAGCACCCTGGAACCCCTATATTCACCACAGTCATGTAATTATTATAAGTTTTGTACAAAGGATGCCTTGTGAGGTATCATTTTTAAAGTCTTAATCTGAATCATTAATAGCCTGTTGGATTGTGTGTGCTATCATTGTATGGGAAGTTATGAAGTACTGCTGTATGTGTTACTGAAATATGTGGTGAGGTTGGGCACACCCACAACCATCCTTTCACTTATAACAAATGACAGACCTGTGGGTGGCTATCTTACAACAGAAAAACTTCAAAAACAGACTCCAACAAGAGACTGCTGAGCTGGAATTGATATGCAAACTAGATACGATCAACTCAGGATTGAATAAGGACTGGGAATGGCTGAGCCATTACAAACATTGAATCTATCTCCCCTTGTAAGTATTCCCACACTTCTTATCAACCTGTCTGTACTGGGCTAGCTTGATGATCACTTCAAAGGTTTGTTTGTTTGTTTTTTTCCCTTCCTCTTACTTAATTGGCCTCTGAGAGTTGGTAAGACAACTCCCACCTGTTCATGCTCTCTGTATGTGTGTATATATATCTCTTCAATGTATGTTCCACTCTATATGCATCCGAAGAAGTGGGCTGTAGCCTACGAAAGCTTATGCTCTAATAAATTTGTTAGTCTCTAAGGTGCCACGAGTACTCCTGTTCTTTTTTCTGAGGTCCCATTGTAATTTTGCCAAGTGTGGGTCATTAATGGTGGTTTAGAATCTTGATGGCTCCCATTAACTAGGACAATTGGTTGTAAATGGTTTATTTACCTGCAAGCCTTCCTGTGTATGTGTGGGCCAAGTAGGAAGAATGGAGACTAGGGGTCTTACAGTGACATGTTTTTTTAAGAAGTGCTAGGCACAAAGAACTTATGCAAACATATTTCAGAAGAGTGGTACCAAAACATCCCAATATTAAAAATGGTACAAAAACATCCCCCCAAAATAGCAAAATCACACTGATTCCTAAAAGATAAGGTCAGAATAACAATGTAAAAAATGAAAATGTTTTAATTAAAATAACATGGACAAGAAAATGGGTAATAAGTAGTGACATCAGGGGTCAGTAACTAGTATACCTAGATTTTAGTAAGGCATTTGATAAGGTCTCGCATGATATTCTTATCGATAAACTAGGCAAATACAATTTAGATGGGGCTACTATAAGGTGGGTGCATAACTGGCTGGATAACTGTACTCAGAGAGTTGTTATTAATGGTTCCCAATCCTGCTGGAAAGGCATAACAAGTGGGGTTCTGCAGGGGTCTGTTTTGGGACCGGCTCTGTTCAATATCTTCATCAACGACTTAGATATTGGCATAGAAAGTACGCTTATTACGTTTGCGGATGATACCAAACTGGGAGGGATTACAACTGCTTTGGAGGACAGGGTCATAATTCAAAATGATCTGGACAAATTGGAGAAATGGTCT
>NC_048301.1:140836170-140917126 GCF_013100865.1 Trachemys scripta elegans | reverse complement strand
TTATTAAGTTTGCGGATGATACCAAACTGGGAGGGATTACAACTGCTTTGGAGGACAGGGTCATAATTCAAAATGATCTGGACAAATTGGAGAAATGGTCTGAGTTAAACAGGATGAAGTTTAACAAAGACAAATGCAAAGTGCTCCACTTAGGAAGGAAAAATCAGTTTCACACATACAGAATGGGAAGAGACTGTCTAGGAAGGAGTACGGCAGAAAAGGATCTAGGGGTTATAGTGGACCACAAGCTAAATATGAGTCAACAGTGTGATGCTGTTGCAAAAAAAAGCAAATGTGATTTTGGGATGTATTAACAGGTGTGTTGTGAGCAAGATAGCTTGAAATGCTTTTGAGCCACACGTTTAACCATTTGAGTAACATTATTCTTTAAGCCAGTAGTGTGACTATTTAACAATCTTAGCAAGACACGAGAAGTCATTCTTCCGCTCTACTCTGCTCTGGTTAGGCCTCAGCTGGAGTATTGTGTCCAGTTCTGGGCACCGCAGTTCAAGAAAGATGTGGAGAAATTGGAAAGGGTCCAGAGAAGAGCCACAAGAAGGGTGAAGGAATAAGCCCCCTAACCGGAATTAACATTGTACAAAAACCAATGCTGGTGCAAACTTTGCTAAGATTATTCCACTTAGGAAATCATCTTTCCTTTCCCTGCCTGGTCCATTTACTCTGTGAGCTCTTCAGGGCAGGAACTGTTTTATTAGGTGCCTGTGCACTGGCCACAGCACAATGGGGCTCTGATCTCAGCCAGCCACAGAGAAGCATGGATTTGCAGTCTCAGCCTCCTTCTCACCATTAGACACAAGTCCTGGACCACTGAAAGCTCACTGCTCTTTGGCTATTATAAACCTGGGAAATAATAGTGTATACTTTTCCCCCAAGTGTTTAGACAGAGAGTTGGATAGACAGACAGAAATCTGTCCCTCCAGCAAACTGGAATTTCTAATGCTTCTAAATCAGGTGGGGAATGGTCCCTTCTCTAGCTAGTTTCCAGCACAGCAATGTGAGAGAGCAAGGACAGAGGCACTGGGACTCCCTTGGGATCTGAGCTCCCCTCCCCAGCTCATTCCTTACCAGCCCTTCGCGGGACGAGTCTCTCTGCCAGGTCTCCCTGGCTGACGGCTCTCAGAGCCCCTGCAGCCACCTCCATGCCATAGTCCTCCCTGAGGAGCTGAGCAGCAGGTCGGCGAGGGCTTGGGGATCCACATGTGTTAGTTTCGCTAAGGGGGTGCGTCCGTATCCTTCCTTCCACTCGATTTCACTCAGTTTGTCCTTGAATGTCCGGAGCTCCTCTTCCTCCAGCTGCTTCAACGTCTCCAGCAGGAGATCTCTCCTCGACCTCTCCATGGTGGCTCCTCGGACAATAGCTGATCACACGGCCCTGGGTAGCAGAGAGAGTTGGGAATCTGTGCACGTGGCTGCAATGAGTAGCAAGAATTGTGCGCAGAGGAGTCAGAAAGTTTAGTCATGGGAAACCCCTGACAAATAGCCTAGGAATGCCAGACTCCTCCTGTAAAACTGCAAAGTTTCTATCTAATCATGGGCTGTTGGCCAGGATATATGTTAGGATTCTACACAGCTCTCTGCTGGAATCAGGAGCAGGTCTGCAAAAATCACAAGGAGACTCTGGCCGAGGGGCCGAGGGCAGACATGGTTGCAGTACACCGGGGTAGACAACCTATGGCACGTGTGCCGAAGGTGGCACGCGAGCTGATTTTCAGTGGCACTCACACTGCCCGGGTCCTGGCCATCGGTCTGGGGGGCTCTGCATTTTAATTGAATTTTAAATTAAAGCTTCTTAAACATTTTAAAACCTTATTTACTTTACATACAACAATAGTTTAGTTATATATTATAGACTTATAGAAAGAGACCTTCTAAAAATGTTAAAATGTATTACTGGCACGCGAAACCTTAAATCAGAGTGAATAAATGAAGACTCAGCACATCACTTCTGAAAGGCTGCCAATCCCTGCAGTACACCCTTTCCTTGCCAAAGCTCCAAACACGTCTGAATTAAACGCCTTCTCCAAAGAGGCAGAAGAATCCGCATCAGAGTGCCTACCAGGGGGCACAAAGAAATGGGAAAATGCAGTAGAAACTAAACAAGCTAAATTGTGTGAACAAAACCTGTCCACTGTAGATTTGCTGTTAATCTTGACAGGTTTCAGAGTAGAAGCCGTGTTAGTCTGTATCCGCAAAAAGAACAGGAGTACTTGTGGCACCTTAGAGACTAACAAATTTATTAGAGCATAAGCTTTCGTGGACTACAGCCCACGATATGCATCCGAAGAAGTGAGCTGTAGTCCACGAAAGCTTATGCTCTAATAAATTTGTTAGTCTCTAAGGTGCCACAAGTACTCCTGTTCTTTTTGTTAATCTTGAGTCTTTTGCTAATTCATCTATCGGTTAAAACAAAGGAATTAATACTAGTGGTAAACGCTTTAAAGATAACCTTAGACTGAGATCCCACACTGAAGGGGACACATCGAGGGGAAAGAAAAACCAGTAACTGAATACATGCTAAGGTTCGGGGAGGAAATGAAAGACACGATAGGTATTGAACAAAGCAAACTGTCCAAGCAGAAGGCGTGGTATGATAGAAATACTTGGAAATGCCTACCTGTGAGAAAAGATTTGGTGTTACTCTTAAATCTCATGATACAAAGTTTGTTGCTAATGGCAAATCTTATAAGAAAGAATTTGGTACTGATGGTAAATTCTATGAAAAGTTGTAACATGCATGATTTTTGGAAAAAGCTTTTTACATGCTAGGAGTGGTATCTAAGAAGCCCTATAATGATACTGCTTCTCAGCAAATTCCTATAAACAGACTTAAAGCTGGTCACAGCAGAGAAACCATAATAAACCTGGGCTGCTGTGTCAAAGGGGAAACCGAGGCACACCTCATGGCATTGATGAATATCTGTATTAAGTGATCACCAGTTGGAAAGGCACAATGGTTAACCATTGTCGGAGAAAAACACAGTTCTCACTTTTTGTTTGGGTACAGCAAGTCAGATGCTTTATTTCTCTCACAATTGCGCAGAGGGAGAGAGCTAAGCAGGTCTCTCTACAGGTAAACAATTACAGCAAACATTTATATTTTTCATTACAGACAATAACAAGCAACAGCTGCATTTTGTTTATACATAGGCCATCTTGAGATCTTATTTTTCTCACTTGTTTCTAGCCTACATACAATATTTTCTACACATTATCTACACAAGGTTGCAACAACTTCTCACAAAGTTCTTGCCCACTCACCTCACACAATCCTCGCTTCTACAAATCTCGCGTTATTAGGGTTACAGTTAGCCTGACTCTTGCTAACGAACTGTCATGCATTGCAATCCCCTTCCTGTCAGTTCTTTCTCTGCTTCCACACCATGCTGCATATATACAAAGAGATGTTTTCTAGCAACCCAGAAAAGGCACACTTATTCACTTTTAAGATCACTAGGCTGATTTACAAAATGGTAAAAGGTACGCAAAACTCTGCAAGAACACCTGTGGGTTACATTACAATGTTTAGCAACACTTGGGAATTGTATGGTCAAAAGCTAAATAGGACCTTAGGCCCACTGCCTCTGCATTAGTCAGTGACTAACACTCCTACAGTAAATTGAGGGAGGAGGTGTGACACTCTGCACCCCACATTCACCATAGTGTTATGATTATGATATGATTGTCATATAGTCCTGATAGGTTTTGTATAAAGTATGCCTTGTGAGGAATCATTCTAAAAGTCTTGATCCGTTGAATATTAATATCCTGTTGGATTGTATGTGCTGTTCTTCTATATGAAATTATGAAGTTTTGCTATGTTAGAAATTATTCACCATTTTGTTTTGGTGGTTTGGTTTTGTTGTTACCCGCCATATTGGTCCACCTTCATAGTGTCTTCTTTGTTACCCCTTGCATATGATTGGGCAAACCTAAGCTAACAGGGATAGTGGCGGGAAACCTAGGAGACAAGGTGGGAAGGGTTACCTGACCTCAGAGAAAATCTGCCAAGTGATCGAAGGATACTTAAGGGCTCTGCACAGTACACAGGGTGCTGTCTACCCCAGTGGCAACCCATGCTTGCATTCGGTTCCATCAAAGAAGATCTGAAGAAAGAAGATCAGATAATACCTGTTCCTGACACCAACCTTGTTCCAGTAGTCTTCGTTGTCATCCTCGCTGTGGTTCCTGTTTTTTTGCTCTTAGACTTACTTTGTGACAGTCTCTCTATTGCAAGAGACTGCCCAGTGTCACCAGCAGTGAGGCTCCCCCACTAACAGCTGAAATCACTGAGAGCTGTATTAAGTGTGTGTGGGGAGGCCTGAAGACATCTTAGTGAGTGGCCAGCCAGGCAGCTGGTAGAGAGGCACGGCAAGCGGCTAGCAGGGCGGCTGGTGGAGAGGTGCGGCCAGCAGGCCAGCTGGAGGAGAGATGTGGCCAGCAGGGAGTCTGGTGGAAAGGGCGAGAGCAGGGCCCCGCAAAGGCGTGGCAATCAGCTGTTGGGGCAACAAGTGAGTGCCCGAGCAGTGTAGCGTGTAAGGTGCCTCGTTACCCCCGGCCCTCTCCACACAGGGTGGGAAGTGAACTCTGGGGATGAACCTCTGAACTCTGGGACTGCACTGGCCAAAGACAGCAACTATGAGTGGGGTACAGAGAAGGGACAGGCATGTTAAAGGGACTTTTGGGTTGCTGGACTTAAGACACAGAGGGGGAAAGGACACTGCCCAACTTACTTGGGGGTGGGTCTTTTGCTCATGGTTTGTGTATATGAACCCTAGTTGCAGTGTTTTCCCAAATTAATGCTGAGTTACTTCCTTCCTTTCATTCAAAGTTTTTGCTACACTCAGACTCTGTGCTTGTGAGAGGGGAATTATTGCCTCTTAGAGGCGCCCAGGGTGATGTGTAATTGTCCCAGGTTACGGAGTGGGGGTTCAAGCAGGTTTTGTGTTGTATGGTTGAAAAGGAACTCTTAGATACTGAATCCGGACCTTGTTGCTCCTGGCTGCACCTGGCAGAAGGGTTACACTAATGTCCAACCTCCCTTGCTGCAATTTAAGCCCATTACTTTTTGTCCTATCCTCAGAGGTTAAGAACAACAATTTTTCTCCCTCCTCCTTGTAACAACCTTTTATGTACTTGAAAACTATTATCATGCCCCCTTTTGGTCTTTTTTCCAGACTAAACAAACACAATTTTTTCAATTTTCCCTAATAGGTCATGTTTTCTAGACCTTTAATCATTTTTGTTGCTCTTCTCTGGAATTTCTCCAATTTGTCCACATCTTTCCTGAAATATGGCGCCCAGAAGTGGACACAATACTCCAGTTGAGATCTAATCAGAGCAGAGTAGAGCGGAAGAATTACTTCTCTTGTCTTGCTTACAACATCCCTGCTAATACATCCCAGAAAGACGTTTGCTTTTTTTGCAACAGTATTACACTGTCATTTCCCATTTTGTATGTGTGTAACTGATTGTTCCTTCCTAAATGGAGAACTTTGCATTTGTCCTTATTGAATTTCATCCTTTTTACTTCGGATCATTTCTCCAGTTTGTCCAGAGCAAACAGCTGTGCATATCTCTCTATCAATGTTATAGAGGGTGGACAATTTATGAGTTTATCCTGTATAAGCTTTATACAGAGTAAAATGGATTTATTTGGGGTTTGGATTCCACTGGGAGCTGGGTGTCTGGGTGCTGGAGACAGGAGTACCTGCTTAGTGGTTTTCAGTTAAAGCCTGAAGCTTTGGGGACGTGGTTCAGACCCTGGGTCTGTGTTGCAGCAGGCGTGCGTGTCTGGCTGAACAAAACAGGGTTCTGGAGTCCCAAGCTGGCAGGGAAAATGGACTCGGAGGTAATTTCAGCACATCAGGTGACAGTCCCAAGGGGGTCTCTGTGACCGAACCTGTCAAACCTACATGGGGAACAAATATTTAATAGTGGGCTCTTCAATCTCGCAGATAAAGTTCTAACACAATCCAATGGCTGGAAGCTGAAGCTAGACAAATTCAGACGGAAATAAGGTGTATCTCTTTAACATTGAGAGTAATTAGCCATTGGACCCATTTACCAACTAGCATGGTGGATTCTCCACTCTTAAAACAAGATTCGATGCTTTTTCTAAAAAATCTGACTATATGATCCCATGGTCTCTTCTGACCTAGCTGAAGCTACTGGGGGTCAGCACTGGTCTGGGGGCCTAAAGTATCTGGGCCCACCATCCCAAGAAGAGGGGGACTAGACAGGGAGTCAACATTATGGGAGCATGCCTGAGAAGCCAGACCGAGAGACAGAGTGTGGACATTCTGATCATAATTTACTGTTTGTATTACCACACTGTCTGATATCCCAAGTCATGGTGCATTGCTGTACAAAAGAGCCCGAAAGAGCTTGTAATCTAAAGTACAAGACAAGAGACAATAGGTGGATACCGACAGACAGATGGGGAAGTACAAGGAAACAATACTGGAGAAATACTGGACTGAATTATGGGGAAAGACCTCAACAAAGCAGCAGCCTAGCCCTTGTCAAGTTTTATGTACGCATCATGGCAAAGGAGAGTTTTAAGAAGGGTTTTGAAGGAAGATAATGGAGGTAGGTTTGCGAGTATCTATGGGGAGCTCCTCCCAAGGACAAGGGGCGGCATGGGAGACACCATGAAGGGAAAGGAATATTCCTCATGGAACGGTGGAGCTGTCCCTGTAGGAGAACTTGGAGCCTGAATGGAGTGAGCTCTTTGCGACGCTGGCAGAGAAGAAGGTATTCGGGTCAGTACCAACGGGAGCACTTGAGTAGAAGCAAACAGAGGGGCCTCCAGTCCTGAAGAGAGAGATCCCAGGTGGCAAGGTCCTCTCCTGGAGCCCTATGCATTAACAAGATTCGCCCTGTTGGTGGGTGGTACCAAGATCGCGGGTACCATGGTGATCTGCACCAGTGCCATCAGTACCGTGAAAGCCAGAATCAAAGAGCTGGTACGAGGTGATACCTGAGATAATCCTGAACACCCTCTGTTACAGTTCAGGGCACCTACACCTCTGCTACCCCCTCATGGTCCACCAAGGGCATCCACTCTGGGCTCCTGGCTCCCCCACTATCATCTGTTTTAGGCAGAAACCCATGTCTCCCCCACACACCCCGATCAGGGTGTTCAGGCTATTCCCAGCAAGCCGCCTGCTTAAAACGGCAGTGTCCGTGCTTTGCTCTCTCTCCAGAGGCTATGCCCCTGCATTGCCCGCAGTTATGTTACCACACCGCTCTTTCTGAGCGAGCACATTTATTCTTAAGGTGAAAGCATTACAGAGAAAATATCAAAACAATACAAGAACCTACACGCATGCTAAAAGCTTACTAGAGGTCACCCATAGGTCTTATGGGGCCCTAGCCTGTCAAGGCCTTTCAATCCTTTTGCAAGGGTTGGGGTCTGCCTTGGACAGAAGGTCCTGTCTGTTCGCTGGATCAGGAAGAAGGCCCTGAGTCTGTTTAAACTCAGGCTGTGTATCCAAAAGTCCTTTCTTTGTCTGATGGTCTCTGGAGAATCTATTTGAATCAGTATTTGTGAGCCTCCCCTGGGAGGGAGAACCTTGTGGGCGGGGTTACAACCTTAATCACATGGACACTTGCCTTAATCACCAGCCAGTTTTTAGTTCCTGGAGGAGCTGTAGTAGCTCTTTTTAGCGGAGTAGAACACAATCATACATAAGCCATTCATTGAAAACAATGGACCTTACACTTCTTCCTACCTCTGTCACCAGAGTCAAACCACCAGCCTGCAAACGCAACAGCCTCACTTCTTGATGAGGGTCTTCGGCAGCATTGCAGCAGCGGGGGTCCTTCAGTGCCATTGAACACACCCGGAGCGAGTGAAGGACCTGCCGCCAAAGTGCTGCTGAAGACCTGGAGCGCCGTCGGGTGAGTAAAAATTATAAAGGCGCCAAGAAATTGAAAAGGTGCCACCTGTGCTCAGTGGGAGAGCGGCCGCTGCCCCACTCCCCCACTAGCTACGCTACTGGAGGAGACCCATTCAGGTGTTTCAACGTCAGGTAAGCCAGGGTCAGAAACTGGACTCATAGATTCAAGGAGAAATATCTGTAGGGGATATTCCCTTGCTGGCTGCATCCTCTTTGAAAAGAATTTACCAATGGCACATCTGTCAGCAACATGCCCTTCCCCCAGGGAGGTCGGCACTGTGTGTGGCTGTCTTTGAACAGCATCACTGCTTCACGAGATGGAGAGTTGTTACGTGCGAGGAACTTGTGCTCAGTCAGCAGAACCAGACCGAGCTGTGGGAACAGCTGAGGGTTTGGTTCAGTTTTCTGAACTGAACAATGGGGGGGGGGGGGGAAATGAATGGTTTGGGGTCAACTCAAAATGAACATTTTTCAGAAAAATGCAAAAAACCTGAAAAGTAATTCGTTTCAGGTCGAACAAAATATTTTGTTCAACCCAAAAATACATGCTTTGGTCTTTACCTTTTTTAATAAAAATGGAAGTAAAATTCAAAATGAAAAGTCATTTCAAGTCAAAAAGTTTCATTCAGAAAAAAAAGCGGAAACAAAACATTTCATCTCTTTTGGATTTTTTTGGGGTGCGGGGGAGGGCTGAAACAATTTGGTGAATTGAATTCCAAAATGTTTTGGTCAACCTGAATATGCATTTTTCTGTGGGGGTAAAAAAAAAATAAAAAAAAAAAAAAAAAAAAGTTTCATGTGAAAAAACTTTCGCCAGCTCTAGCACCAAGTACCTTCCAGGAACGGAAAAGGAAAGTTTCTGAACTACGACAAATTCCATCTAAAAATACCTAACGCCAGAACTTTATCTTAACTACTGTCTGCTTACAATGTATTGACAAGATAAAAGAAGGCCACACAGTGCGTGAAGAGGCGAAGTGTGAAAACACCAACTCAGAGCTGAGAGGGAGTTCAGGGGCATCTGGGATAGCCCTGCCCTCCATGCCTTTGGTTGCAGTCATGAGGGTGCTCAGGGTGAATGCACTGCCCCAATGGGTGCTGCTGATCAAAAGTGTCCTGCTTGAGTGCCCGGGGTGCTCATGCACCAAACAATAGACTATATATACACGGACAATAACTCTAAGCAGAATCTACATTGGAGCGTCCAGTTCATTCGGGGAGGTTCTCTGGCTTGTTATAGAGGATGTCAGACTACATGATCACAATGGTCTCTCCTGGCCTTAACATTGATGATCCATGAAATTCCCATCTCATTCACTACATGACATCCAGCCCAGGCTCCAATTTCACCAGACAAATACATATTGCTAAGGATGGTGTTGAGATTGTGGGCACCCAACTTTTGCCTTCCAAGAATGTGAAAGTTGGAAAAAACGAGCGGTTGATGTCAGTATGATTGCTCAGGTGAGACAGATTATTGGCCATGTGAAGAAAAGCCCTATACCCCCCAAATTTGATGAATAGTTTCGGTTGGAAAAAAAATTGATTAGACTTTTTGAATTAAACAGGTGTTCTGATTTCAAATTTGACCAATTCAAAACAAACCAAAAAACCATGTGGAAAACTAAAAAAAAAAAGTTTTTGCGTTGACATAACGTTTCAGCCAATTCTAAAAGAATTATTTTCGATTCAACAACAAAAGGAAAGAGACTGTTTTCTGTTCAAATCGAACAGATTTTTTGGTTCAGCCCCCAAGCCAGAAAATCCATGATTCACTCTACTCTATTTGCAGTACCATGAGGTCTCCAGTGCTAATGTGACACCTTTGAGAGAGAGAGAGAGAGACTTGTTGTCTGGAAAGTTTGTTCCATCAAGTTCAGACCCCCTTGGAGCCTACACAGATCAGGTTTTCCACTCTCTGGATGCAAGACTGCAAAAGCACAGGGAGTCCTTTGGATTCCAGGAACTCAGTCAGTGCAAAGTACTGATATTTTAGCTGACAGCAGCAAAGGTAGCATCAGGAATGTCTCACTCACCTTTGACAATTTCCTTAGCTACAGACCACTGGAAATAACTGTGGACTTTAGATGATCTTAATCTCCCCGAACTGGGGGTCTGATTCCCAGCACACCCACCCCACAGGAGAGATTTAATATCATTTCTGTACATTCCCCTGTGGTCGGTGAAGGCATTTGAGCTCTTTGGTAGTTGGATCTGTTCGGGTCGATACTTTTGCCTACGCAGACTTTCATGGAAGTCTCAAAGGCGACTCCCAAGCACAGCAGTCCAGACAACTGAAGAAGGGGAGCCAAAATAAGTGAGTAGCCAGCAGAGCATTTTCAAAGTCAAGGTTCCCTCATAGGAGTTCGATCCCCCCAGTTCGGTTCAGGAAATAGAACCCAGGCAACCTGACTCCCAGCCCTGCCCCCCTCACCAAACATTAAACCCCACTCCCCTTCCAGAGCCAGGAACACCACCCAGGAATCCCGACTCCCACACCCCAGCTGTTCTCATCAGGAGACCAATATTCACCTTAGCACAATAAGCTGGGTGTGAAGCAGCAGAAGACCAGCACCTGACTGACCCTGTTATGGGTTATGGACTCCGGCTGTTGGGCTGGTCGTTTGGAATTGGGAGAAGATCTTGAAGCACATCCTGTCCCCCCACTAGAATGCTGCTGCCCCCAAAGGACAATCTATAGCCCCTCAAGCTCTTCCACTAGAGGTCTGTGCTTCTCCTTCAGTGCCTGGTAGAGCCGGTCCTTGCAGTCATTGTCCCATTTAGGCACCAGCTCGTACAGCTTCCTCATCTTCTCCACACTGGATCTCTCCGCTCGGATGCTCTGGATTTGGTCCAGATTCAGAACGGGGCCAGACAATGAATCCAGGATGCCATCCACTGCCATCACCCGCTGGATCAGCTGTTCTCGGTGCTGGTTGACAAAATGCTCATCTAGGTGAGGATGAGGAAGGAGAGAGAGAATGAACGGAGGTTTATCATGCGGTCTTTTGATAATCTTACATTTCCCAAATGAATGTCACCTTATTTAGCCTTGCAGCTAGATAGAGAGGGACCGCTCACCCAGTGCTAACATGCAGCCATCTCTAGGGTGGGATGCTACACTTGGTAGCCACATAGCAGTGCTGGGCAGAGATGCCTCTTCCAGCGCTGAAGTGTAGCCACCTCTGTTGTGGATCCTGACAGCTGTTTAACAGCGGCACATTTATGCCACACAACACATGGACTAGATGGGGTTTAATGCTCTGTTTTCTGGGCTTCTCACTGGAGGGCTCTGTCTGAGAGAAGAAATGGCCTTAAGTACTGGAGCCTAAGTACATTTCTACTGACCTGTTTGAGTTTGGGCAGATGAAACAGAAAGCGTCGCATCCTCTGGGAGAGAGAGAGAGAGAGAGAGAGAGAGAGAAATGGGAAGTCAGACAGGAGATGGAGTCAAAGGCGAAGATCCTATTCCTAGGTTTTGAACTAGCCATCAGCAGAAGCAGATGGGGACACCATGCACAAACCTCTCCCCCTGCCGTGATCTCCTGCTGAGCTGAGCCTACCTGGTCTCACATGTGCCTCCCAGATGGGCTCCTTGTTAATTTTCTCTACCAAGCTGAACTCCAGTCCCCCCTGAATGTCCTTGGTGTAGATTTCCATATACGACTGCAGACACTCTGCTTGGATGTTACAAAACTCCAGCTCCTGATTGAAAACAAAAGAACTGCATTCAGGGTGACCCCCCTCTTGAGCCAGCAAGGCTCGGAAAGGGGATATGGTATGTTAGTTAGAGCAGGCCAAAGAATGTTTTTGAATTGCAAAAACATTCTCCGGACAGTCCTGTGTTTGGGGGAACTGAGGCACAAAGTCCACACAGCAGACAATGGCAGAGCTGGGAATAGAACCCAGAGGTCCTGAGTCCAAATCTCCTTCTCTAACCCACTAGACCCCACTCCTCTTCCACAGTTGGCAACAGAATGCACAAGTCTGGGCTCCCAGGGCCCCTGCTGTAACCCCATAGACCCTACTCCCCCCAGGCTAGGGAAAGAAGCCAGGAATCCTGACTCCCAGGCTCCCCTGCTCTAAAGACTAGGCCTCACTCCCTTTCTAGAGGGGTGTTGACTAATATATGCTGGCTAGCATAAAAAAAAAAATCATAATACGTATTATCTATACCATATTTATTAGTATGCATTACGCACCAATAACATTAAGTACAAATATTGCAACAGTGATGTAGCCTAAACTGGTCTATACCATAATCGTGTTCACTTATGCTAAGTATCCCATAACATCTTGCAGTAGCTGAAGTAAGCATTGGGCATAAACAGATAGGAAACTTGTCAGGATCAAGATACACTTGTTCTATGTCTTAATACAAGCTAGGGAAGGACCTTCACGGACCACTATCTGGAATGTTAGTATCCAAAACCAAGATAAGGAAGAAACAAGAGAAGTTAGTGAACTGGAGCAAACGGATGGGTTGGATTTTAGTGACGTGTAAAGAGATGTGTAGCCTGTAAGATCATATAAACAATACCAGCTGAAATGTGTAACTTTGGGGAGCACATCTTCTGTGTAAGGTGAACGCAACATCACTACGCAGGTCGGCTCCTCGAAGACTAGTAGTGTACAGAAGCTTTTTCCTGTACCATACTAATAAGCCTGATTGACATTGTTTATTTGGTCTCTTGAGTATATTTCATAATGAACCAAGCCTGGACAAGCAACTGACTAGACAAAATATCAACAGCTGGGACTAGAAGGGAGTCCTGACTCACAGCGCCCCCTGTTCTGACTCGCTACTAAAGGCAGGAACAAAATCCAAGCGCTTTAACTCCCAGTCCACCACTCCCCAACAGGACAGAGAACCAGGATGTTTTTCCGGCCTCTATGGAAGAAAAGAGGATCATCTCACTTGCCTTGGGAGTCACCTCTATGTTTGCTTGACTGGACACAACGTAACGAGAATCAAAGGTCAGGGGCTTATGGGTCTGAAGAGATGTCGACACCAGCCTTGATGGACACTTCTTTTCATAGTCATCAACGGCCTGTAACATACAAGCACCATCCTTTATTGGAGCTACACAGAGAAAACACAACAGCGGCTGCCAAGTTCCCTTTTCCCTCCCACACAACAGCCCTCCGAAAGAAGGGTCTTTGTTACTTAGGGTATGTCTATACTACCTGCCGGATCGGCGGGCAGCGATTGATCCAGCGGGGATTGATTTATCGCGTCTAGTCTAGACGCGATACATCGACCCCCCGAGTGCGCTCCCGTCGACTCCGGTATTCCAGCGCCGCGAGAGGCACAGGCAGAGTCGACAGGGGAGCAGCAGCAGTCGATTCACCGCAGTGAAGACACCATAGTAAGTTGATCTAAGTATGTCGACTTCAGCTACGTTATTCACGTAGCTGAAGTTGCTTAACGTAGATCAATCCCTCCTCCCCCCACCCAGTGTAGACCAGGGCTTAGACCGAGAAAAGCTGTATCTTTTATTAGGAGGGCAGACTTCTCTCGGGGAAAGGTTATAATGAGCTGGGCAAATAGTTTGCATCCATTAATTTCATATATTATTATTATTTGTATTATTGTAGCACCCAGGAACCCCAATCATGGGCTAGGACCCCATTGTGCCAGGTGCTGTACAAAGACAATCCCTGTCCCAAGGAGCTCATTTCCCCTTGAAACAGGGACACCACCCCCAGAACATGACTTCATGGCACGGGGTGGCCCTGTAGGCACCCCACCTTCAGTTCCCTCTCTTCAAGAACCTGACTGCTGCTTTCTCATGGCCACTAACACCCCTGCTGGGGGCTGGTTTATTGCAGAGATTCATAGCTTCCAAGGCCAGAAGGGGATCACTCTGATCATCTAGTCTGACCACCTGTATATCGCAGGTCACAGAACTGCCCTAAGATCATTCCTGTTTGCACTAGAGCAGACAAGGTGGGTGACGTCATATCTTTTACTGGACAAAAGATACGACCTCACCCGCCTGGTCTCTCTAGTAGCCATGTCGGTCCCAGGATACAACACCACTGCTTGACCTAGAGCAGATCTTTTAGATAAACATCACCCTCTCCATCCAGTGAGAGAGAATCCTCTACAGCCCTTGGTATGTTGTCCCAGTGGTTAGATACCCTCACAGTTAAACATTTATACATTACACTCCCAGCTCTGCTCTTCATGGTGCAGCCACTTCCAGACCTTTTTATTTGGAGTCTTTATTGCCCCCAGGAAAAGATCCAAACGCTCCCTGGGCTGTCTTCTCTTTGGCTTGGAGACACCAGGAGACAAACTTCTGGTTCACTCCCACACCACTACCTTACCTACGCCAGAGGCCTAATTGAGTCACATGACCCACGTCACATGAGTATCTTCATTTTCCCCATTTGGGGAGAGGCACTAACAGTGTCACAGGTGGGGCTGAGACCCATCTCCTCGTAAAGGGCCAGCCACCCCAGTGCGCACCTCTTTTTCTGATCAGAAATTGCCTACTGCAGATCATCATTTTCTCAGCAAATCATATGCAAAGGAACGAGAGCTAAGGCCTTGGCTACACTTACCAGCTAGTTCGACGGCTGGAAATCGAAGTTCTGGGTTCGACTTATCGCGTCTAGTCTGGACGCGATAAGTCGAACCCGGAAGTGCTTGCCGTCGACTGCGGTACTCCAGCTCGGCGAGAGGAGTACCGCGGAGTCGACGGGGGAGCCTGCCTGCCGCGTGTGGACCAAGGTAAGTTCGAACTAAGGTACTTCGACTTCAGCTACGTTATTCACGTAGCTGAAGTTGCGTACCTTAGTTCGAATTGGGGCGGGTAGTGTAGACCAAGCCTTACTGTTGTGTCACAGTCTCTGCGATGGACACAGGTCTTTAGGACAAAACTTCCTAATGGAGAGATCAGCTGCTCTCCTCCAGTATGTGCTTGCCAAACAGCTGCTCTCCCATGCCATTCTGGAGCACTCCCAAGTGTGATCCGGGAACCTCTTGGTGCCAACTGGCAGAAGACAGCAGGTGCATAGAGTTTTCCAGGAATCCCCTGGGTCAGATGTATGCCTATTCAGTTTACCAAAGCGTGGCATGTGAGGTCTCCTCCAAGAGCCAGAAGCCCATTGGTCATCACAATCATCAGGCAATGTATGCCTGGACAATGCTTAAGGAATTAAGTATCTGTACTGAAAGTTCTCTTCTTAAGGTATGCAAGTTAAGGGAAGTCACCAGAAGGGGATAAACATACTCATGTCAGGTTTCTCTCTCTGGCTAGTCTGCTTCACAGTGGAGGCCTATCTACATTACAGAGCCTGAGGCCAATCGGAAATGGCGAATGCAGCAAGAGAGGAAAGCTGTAGGGAAAAAACAAACAGCCTGGGGGTAGACGGTTTACAAGTGAAGACAGCAGATTTGGGGGGTATAACTGGGGGTACGGAGGTACAGCATGGATCCTGCCCTGAGGAGGGGAATGGTCAGCGTGTTCTGTCATATAAAAGCAGGGTCACAACCAACCTGGCAGGAGAATGCTGCAAAGACTTTAGGGGCGCTAAACTTCAATAGACAGCAATTGCATCTGGTGAATTAAGTCTAGGCTCTAGAAGGCAAGTGATGATTTTGCTTCACATGTAACCATTTGTCTCCAATACTTTTCCTTGATACTTCTCACATCTCTCTACCTTGCTAAATAAGCTTTTATTCGTTTTCACTATGAACACATCTCAGTGCTGTGTGTTAAGTGGAGCGGTGATCTGAGGTGCAACTGGTAAGCTGGTGCGTACTGCTTCTTTGGGAGCAGCGAATCTGAATACTGCAAGTGTTCAGTGGAACAGGGGCTGGACATTTCAGGAAAATACTTGGAGGGCTCGAAGGGTGGAGTGTGCCTATAGCTAACCTGCAGGGAGAGCGCGTGGCCCGGAAGGCAGTGCTTGTGTTGTTGGTGGAGTTGGGGAGCTGACCCCAGCAGGCACAGACAAGACTTCCTTATGCTAAGGGTACATTGTAGTGAGGTGCCTCACAAACCAGGGTACTCCCAGGAAGCCTGACAACAGGTTGATGAGATTGTCTCCCAGATGCTTGATAACCTTCACTTGCTCATCCAGGCATTCAGACACTGAGGAGGTACGGTAGCAGGACCTGTTCCCAGTCTTCTCCAGCTACAGTGACTGGTGAAGGGCTTCCACTCTCTTCCCCCACTCACCCTGCTCTGGCTTCTTGATGGCTTGCAGCACAATTGCTTGTTCTGGTATTTCAGGAACTTTTCTGCATGCTCCCCCTGCTCATGGGACTGCTTCTTCAAGAACTGGGCTGTTGGCCTCGAGGCCACTTCATGACTATCAAAGTAGTAGGACATGGAAAGGTAGACATAGCCAATATACAGCTCCAGATTCTCCATGAGGATAGCAGCAGCCTCACAGTCCACGCAGAAGTTCCACCATGCCTGTGACTCCATTTCTGAACCTATAAGATTATACTGCAAAGGATCAGCAAGAACTTCTTGTTTCAGCAGCCTGGGTTATCCAGAACACCAACCCAGAAGTCCATGATTTATTAATTTTTCATCATCATTTGCCATTAGACTGTTATCATTTTTAAAGCTCCTGAACTGGTTTATTTCAAAATCGGCTTGATGCTTCAGTCTCAGTGAGATCTACAGAACAAGCCAAGTTTGAAGTGTGTAGTTTAAGGCTATCTGAACACAATAAATCTGGGACCAAAACAGAAGGAGCATAAGTAACTTATATTTTTCACTGATAATCTATTAGATCATTTTCTGGGTGATGTAACAATAAAATATTATTAATAATAAATAATACCCAACTCTTATATAATGGTTTTCATCAGTGGATCTCAAAGTGCATTACACAGGCAAGTCTGCATCATGATCCCCATTTTAAAAAGATGGGGAAATTGAGGCACAGAACGGGGAAGTGACTTGCCCAAGGTCAACCGGCACACTAGAGTCAGAGCAGGGAATTGTTGGAGTGAAATGACTAGTGGCAGAAATTGGTCTTCAGAAATATGTTTCAGTGCACAGTTATCACACCAGCTGCATGCCTTGTGAATTATGCCATGCTCTCTGCTATAGGGTGGCTCACACCGATTGTAGGTTGTAGCCGATTCTCAGTTACCTTGAACCGGGAGTGGTCATTAGGGATGATGTAGAGGTGAAGAGTTGTCTTTGCCATCTTGAGTGCCCAGTAGAGCAGCACAATGGAGTGGATCAGAACTGGTGGTTTGGAGCGATTCCCCCAGACCACTCCATACAGGGAGAAGCTGGGGTTCTCCAGCACGGCGTGGAACGGCCTCACTTGCATTGGCTTCTCCAGGGTCATCCCCTCCTCGATGAAATGGGCGATTTGAATCCGGGAGGTGTCAGCCCCTGTCAGTAGGACACAACGCAAATGATGCTCCATTAGCTTGTCGTGATTTCTTGCTGTCAGAGAGGCCACGTATCCACCCGAGTTCTGCAAACGCCTGTTCCTGCCCCCCTTATGGAAGGAGCTCTGGGCTGCTTGGATTCTGGTGCTGGCGCCAGATGTCCCCCCTTCCCTATGCTCGGTCTGACCCCACTCCCTGGGAGCTCCCAGCCTGCTCCCTTAGTTACTGCTAGCCTGGGTTTGTATTTACTCCTGGACAGCCAAGCAGCTGCTGTCCAGCGTAGCATGGCCCGTATGTACAGACTCCGGGAAATGGGAGCAGAGCCCTGTAGAATCTACACTCCCAGAGCTAAATCAAAGCTCACAGTCCAATCATTGCTACTTCAATCAGCCTTGGTAAATGACTTGAAGATCTAGGGATGAAAAGCCCTGTATTAATAGTGCTCAGTACTATATTAATGATCATGATCACAAATAGGATACTCCAATTTGTAACCATCAGTGTAAATAGGTTACAATCAAAATTAAAATGGTAATCAATACAGTCCTGATTCCGACAGCAACTGTGGTAGTGACTATAATGTGATCAGGGCTGAAATTTCAATTGAGTTTGTGGCAATGACTAAAATTGTAATTAGAGCTGTCATTTCAGTTAAGATTGTGGTAATTACTAAAAGTCTGATTACAACTGTTTCAGTAAAGATTATAATTATGGGTGTGATTAAAATTCCAGTAACAATTATTATTTGATTATAATTGTGATTGATCATGACTATGGTTGTAAATATGATTAACATAGCCACTGGGATTGCAGTACTATTTCTGATAGTAGGGTTACAACTGTGACCCTCATCATGATAGCGATTATGCATTGTGATTAAAGGTGGGCAAAAGCCATTTTTCAGTTTGTTGGAATTTTGAAAGTTTAAAAAAAAAAAAAAAAAGAAATTGTTTCGGATGGAATGAAACATTTTGTTTCAGTTTCAACCTTTTTTTTTTTTTTTTTTTTTAAATGATTTTGAACTGAAAGGAAATTTGGAAACAAACAAAAAAAAAACCCGAAAAAACAAACAAAAAAAAAATTTATTTTCAAAAATGTTAAAATAAAACATTTCAATTTTTTTTTTTGTAATTTTTTGTTTTAGGCTTCCCCCCCGCCCCGCGCAAAAAAAAGAATAATTTGGGGGGGGGGGGAAGAGGACAACAAAGATTAGTGAATCTTTTTGGTGTTGCCAAATCTACAAAAGGTTAATGCACAGAATTTTGCCTATCCCTTTCATTGAGTGACGCTTGGGTCTTGTGTTACATAAAGGGATAAATAACACTTTCACCACACCATTCATGATTTTGTGACAGATATGATTGGGATTACAATTATTACATATCCTGCTGGATATGAGTCAACAGTGTGCTCTTGTTGCCAAGAAGGCTAACAGCATTTTGGGCTGTATAAGTAGGGGCATTGCCAGCAGATTGAGGGACAGGATCGTTCCCCTCTATTCGACATTGGTGAGGCCTCATCTGGAGTACTGTGTCCAGTTTTGTGCCCCACACTACAAGAAGGATGTGGAAAAATTGGAAAGAGTCCAGCGTAGGGAAACAAAAATTATTAGGAGGCTGGAGCACATGAGCTATGAGGAGAGGCTGAGGGAACTGGGATTGTTTAGTCTGCAGAAGAGAAGAATGAGGGGGGATTTGATAGCTGCTTTCAACTACCTGAAGGGGGGTTCCAAAGAGGATGGATCTAGACTGTTATCTGTGACAGCAGATGACAGAACAAGGAGTAATGGTCTCAAGTTGCAGTGGGGGAGGTTTAGATTGGATATTAGGAAACACTATTTCACTAGGAGGTTGGTGAAGCACTGGAATGGGTTACCTAGGGAGGTGGTGGAATCTCCTTCCTTAGAGGTTTTTAAGGCCCGGCTTGACAAAGCCCTGGCTGGGATGATTTAGTTGGGAATTGGTCCTGCTTTGAGCAGAGGCTTGGACTAGATGACCTCCTGAGGACCCTTCCAACCCTGATATTCTATGATTCTACCTTGCCTCTGAAACACATGAAGAGAGGGAGGTGAACAGTTCTGTCTGGGGCACATGGTTTGGGCTCTACCTCCCAGTCCTCAGTCAAGGTGTCAAGACTAGTTATTGCCCTTGGCTACGGTACCTCTGAGACACAGGAAGTGCGGGAGGTGAATGGCGGCCACGGCCCCGGCCGGTTCTGCCTGGATGCTGAACAAAGGGCCAGCGATCATCCATTTAGGAGTGCTCCATACACTCAGATGCTGATCCCAGAAGCCGTATCTGTACTGGACAGTCACTGCTGCCCTCACCTCGAGTCCCAGTTCGGTTTCAGAGCAACGGAATGAGCCTGCTCCGGGGAGGTGAACCCTGCACAGTGCGGGGAAGGGAAAAATAAAAGAACAGAGCTAAGCAGCGCTAGATGGAACCATCCCACATCTCCTGGACTAACTGAGTTGCTGTCATAAGAACCTTAGTGAGGCGTAGTGGCCTCCCTCCAAGGCCCGCAGGGAGGAACCACTCCCCACCCTCTGGTGGGCAGAGCCAGGCCAGGCCAGTCCCTCACGCCAGAAGCGGAGGGGCAGAACAGGAAGCATAAGAAGCGGGGCCTCCAGCTCAGTTGGCCGGAGCCAGGGAAGGAGTTGGACTTGCTGCTGGGCCCTGGACCAGGGACCAAGCTGTGCCAACCCCTGCCCTTGGAGCAAGACCCCAAGGGAGGGAAACTGTGGAGGCTGCCATTGGCTGAATACCCTGAGGAGCCACCAGGACTGCCACTAGAGGAATACCCCCAGGAGCCGCCGGCGGCAGAGTACCCCAAGGAGACTGAGGACCTGCAAGCAATGGAGCTCTACAAACAGGTAGGGGTAGGAAGTAGCCCAGGGAAACCAGATATTAGTCTGGTTGTGTTGCTGAAACCACAGTCAGCATGTTTCAGTAGGACCCCCGCTGACCCATGGGGGGACCACTCGCCACTGGTAAGGTGCTGGACTGGGACCTGGTGGAGTAGAGTGGGCCCGGGTCCCCCTACTGCCAACCCCACCCCTGGGGAGCAGTCTACCCAATTTAGGCCAGATGACTTGTCTGTGTTTACTATAGATTGCTACTGCTCTGCTCTACCCACAGGGCTTGAGCCTGACTGTTTGCTGTCTGCCCCAGCCAGGGATCGGAGCTAAAAGACTGGCAGCTGTGCTGCCCTGCCAAAGGGGCCAAGGCCCTAGAGTCTTTTCTGACGCTTACCACACTAGTCCCTTGTCAATTGGCTATTGGCCACTAGGTGGCGGAGCAAGGCTGAGTGGCCAAGGCTGACAGGGAGGAACCACTACAAGAACTTAAGAACGGACATACTAGGTCAGCCCAATGGTCCATCTAGCCTAGTGTCCGGTCTTCCGACAGTGACCTGTTCCAGTCATTTACAGGGTCTAGAAATTCTCTCTTAGCCTCCTGTCCTGAGGTGACGGACCCAGTCAGTAAGGGGGTAATTGAAATCCCACAATTGTGTTTTCTGCCTTTGTAGCCTCTCTAATTTGCCTGAGCATTTCACAACCACAGTCACCATTCCCGTGGTTATTGCCACTTATCCCTAGACAATTTCACTGCTTATTTAATTGACACACCAAAAGCCAGAAGAACCTTGTCTAGGTCATCATTCCCCCTGGGGCAAATAAATGGGGGTTAGCGCCAGTGAGAATTTTACTGTGAAATTCTCCAGTGTGGAGAAAGTCTCAGTGCGATAGGGACTGGCCTGGGCACACAGACTCCTGCAGAGGGGGTGACTTCAACCTCCCAGCCCCCGTACTCACCTGTACATCTCCTGGTTCCCATCTGGGCCCCGAATAATCTCTGGGTTTATTTCTTCTGGAGGCTCCTAAAACACAGGAACAGGCATTAACTCGGCTTCACTGGGGATTCCCACTGCAGAGCTCTTGTGAGGTGGAAATCTTGTCTGCTGTGGCCTAGTGTTCAGCTGGCAGCTGTCGCTGTGGCCTGGGACCCTTGCAGTGCATCTGGCAGAGAGGACTCGGTGATCAACTGAATTCCAGCCTCATGGTCGGATGCATCCCAGGTGACCGAGATGCCCCAGGTCACAACTACGATGCCTAGTTATCTTTAGCTAGCTGAGGTGGGATCCTCACCGACAACTGTCAGGTGTGATCACACTCTGGATTGCAGGAAGAGAGGTTCTGTGGAGTCATGAATCGTCTCTCTAAGCCACCAGCTGCACTGTGGTGGGTGTGAGATGGGACTACTCCGGATCGATTCAGTCCAGGGCCCAGCTATTCCCGTAGTTACATGAATATCTCCCGCTGAAGCTAAGAAGAGCTGCATGTAAACAACTGATTAGGCCTCTGATCTGCATTTGGCCAGACTCCTGCTGTATAAACAGGCTCTGTTACAAATAGCACAACAGACACCAAAAGATGAAGGGAAATGGTGTGTGCACTGGCCGTTCTGATGATGCATTACGAGAGAGATTTGAAACCCAACATTTAATAAACGCCACTGACACGATCCCTGTAGACGTGCTTGAAGGGGAGAGCGGGTTTCCAACCCCCCTCTCCCCAATCTACATTCTGATCATCTAGCAGACAAAGGCACAATGAGACCCAGTGGCTGGAACCTGAAGCTGGACAAATCCAAACTATACATAAGGCCACTGGAATAACTACAGACCTAGGGGATGTGGTGAATTCGCCATCACCTGGAATCTTTCAACCAAGACCGGATGTCTTCTAAAAGCTACACTCCAGTGCAAACACAAGTTATGGCTTGATGCAGGTTAGGTTCTCTGGCCTGGGTTATGCAGGAGGTCAAAGTAGATGATCATAATGGTCCCCTCTGGCCTTAAAAATCTATGAATCTAGGATATTACAGACTCAGGGTAAGTCTACACAGCAGTGGGGGCCTAAAAATTCACACTGTGGCAACACAGCTAGTGGCTCAGGCTAGCCCGAATACAGTCTCGCCCGAGCTCCGTGGTCACACTACTATTTTGGGGCACGAGCTGAAGCAGAGCCAGTATGCGGCCATCCACCCGAGCTGAGAATCACACCGCCCAGCTGCTGTGTAGACATACCCCAACGGGGAACACGTCTTCCTTGCAAATACAAGTTGTGTTATTAACTTGGGTTAGCCAACAGGTAAAACTAGCAGCAAAAACACAGTATCTCAGCTTTTCAATCAGGTTAGTACCTCGCGTTAAAGCCTATAGGGCCGCCAGGGTTGAACGTGAGCTGCTGATCTGAATCAAAAGTGGAGTTGCTGCATGTACACTGCTATTTTAACCCGAGTTGAACGCTCTTTGTTCTGTGGTCCACGCCTCGATCTCCCAGGCTCTACCGTAATACACCTAATACATAATATACAGAGCCCAGCACAATGGGGTACTGGTTCATAACTGGGGCTCCTACGGGCTACCGTAATACACCTAATAAACAACAGTAATTAAGAACACGTCTTTTTTTCTACCGTGAAGACATATCCTTAAATAGTTTCCGATTCCTCCATTTGCCATCACCTGACTGGCCCACCAGGCACAATCCCGCCTAAATAAATTTTCTCTGATCTAAACAGTGGAGGTGTTAGACTACCCCTGGCTCAGCTCAGAGGGTGAAATCACAGCCAGAAACCCCAGAGAAGGAGACAATACATAAGGAAAGAGACTGACAGACAATGAGCAAGGAAAAAAAAAAAAATACACCTAATCCCTTACCTCCTCCCTGGGACACAGTTTGCATTTGTCCGTTCCCCAGTTGTCCCCAGTGGGATCCTCCTTCCTGCTTTGTTTTCCTGCAGCAGTCGGGGAGATATTATTTCAAGTAACACATTCTCCAGGGGATTATTTTTAAGTGCAATTGGGTTTGGGGGGCTGGTGAAAAACAAATGAGGCCAGAGCAGAGGCAGACTCTGCAGCCTGGAGAATATTAAAAATTAAAAAAAAAAAAAAATGTAGGTGGAGATTAGCTAAACAGAGAGACAAAGGGAAAGCGGACAGGGGAGAGGGTGATGGAGGAGGGTGTGAGGAGCAGGTGTGGAGGGGAAGAGACTGTGAGGGAGAGATAGCCAATAGCCAATCAGTGCAGGGAAGAACACTATCAAAAAGCAGCCTGATGACAGTGCCAGCAATCAACAGATTAAATCCAGTGCAGCTAAAGGGGGACGTTGTGTGGATGGTCCAAGCAGCAGGCCAAGGCAGCGTCTGGATTCTATCCACTCAGGCCCCTCAAACTACCCCACTTCGCCCGGTCAATTTCAGCCTCACTCACCTGCAGCTTCGGCCTTGGAGCCAGTGAAGGAAAGATGCCTCTTCATGAAGGCAATTGCTGGGGGGTGTGGAATTACAGTATTAATAATCAATATAAATATCTAGCACAGTTCTCTAGCACCCTTTGGCCCACAGCGCTTCTCACAGGTAGGAACCCAGGAACTGCCAGACTGGATCAGAGCGGAGATCCAGCTAGCCTAGGGTCCTCTGACAGTGCAGATGCTTTGGAGGAAGGTGTAGGAACCCTGTAGTAGCAGATGTTGGGTAATCCGTCTCCCACATAGCTCTCATCCTGGTCTCTAATAGAGACTGGCTTAAACCCTGAAGCAGGTGGCTCAATATATCCTGCAAAATCGATATCATTAAGAATTATGCTAACTCGGGATATTCTTGTGATCCATATGAATATCCAATCCCTTCTTGAATCTTGTTAAATTCTTGGCCTCAGTGACTTCCTGTGGCAGGAAGTTCCACCGGCTAATTACACCTTATATGGAAAGGATTTCACTTCATCGGTTTTGAATTGGCCACCTTCCAATGTCATTGAACGTCCCCTAGTTCTTGTGTTAGGAGGAGAGGAGAGGAGAACTGAAGCTCCTGATCTCTCTTCTCCATGCCATTCATTATTTTACATATTTTTATCATGTCCCCTCTTATTCCATTCCTTTCCAATAGAACAATCCCAGTCTTTTCAAGCTCTCTCCATAGGAGAGCTTTCCCAGCTCCCTAATCATTGTCATCACCCTCCTGTGACACCCCCCCCCCTCTACTTCTGCAATATCCCTTTGGAGATGGGGTGCCCAGGACTGCACAAAGTATTCCCGATGAGGCCACACCATTGATTTATATAAAGGCTTTATGAATCTGACTAAATATGGATCCACCTCATTGAAATCAATGGAGTTGCTGAGATCAGAATCTCCCTGACCCTGGTGTAAATCCAGAATAACTATCTTGATCTCACTGGAGCCAAAGCCAGATTTACTCTGGGGTAACGGAGGTCAGAAGCTGACCTAAAGTGTTTATTTGCTGTGAGGGCCTCTCACCAATCTGTTACAGTAAGAAAAAAAAAAGTGAACATGCAATAAAACAGTATTCCAGATGAGGCCTGCCTATATGAATATGTGAAGGACCTATTATCCTTGTGCATGCACAGAATATTATTCACCCATACACTGAAATGTAGCCACCTCTGGGGTGGGGCACAACAGCTGCATAGCAGCCACTCCACCCAACACTGAAACGCTCTTTAGGTTGGATGTTTTGGAAGGAAAAGGGGAATGAAATTTAGCACCTACTCCAGGAAGCCAACCCCAGGTTTTGCTTTCCTCGATCAACCCTGTAGCCTATACAGCTAGCTTACTTGCCTGTATCTCTTTTCTTACAGTTTTGATTATTTGTTTTATTATAATAGGTTTATAGATTTATATTAAAGTAGTTTGGCTGTAACAGAAGAGACCTACAGGCCATACCCTGTATGTTAAGCGAAGGCAAAGTTCGGTCCTAGACATATGTATGCTTTCACCTAGATAGATAGTGATAAGTTAAAGCACAAGGTCCATATATGGCAGCGACCTTTCACTTTAACCGAAAGAACCAGGAGAACAAAAATAACAAATGTGTGAATGATCTAATGTCATTTATATGTATGTACACGTCATCAATATGTACACACATACCACCCTATGGAATAAGTGTACCCCAAAGTTGTGGGGGGTGGGTGAGGAAACTAAATTTGGACATATAGGGCATGGGTTCTTGAGCCCTCCTAAGCAGGATGACACACCACGCTACAATACACCATTATCTCATCTAAGTGTTTAAGAATCTACACTTCAAGTGTCTGTCTTAGTTTATTAGTCTGTTAGTTAAGTGAAATTCTAAGTCAGCTTCAATAGCTCTTAGCTCCAGCTTCTTCGAAGATCTGCACCTCCCAGTCAAAAGAATTGAGGAACCGGAGGCAAGGCTGGTCCTTGGTCTCTTATAACCAGGTCATCAAGGAAGGGTGTGAGTCTATTAATCAAAAGCGTTATAGTGTATAACAAATATAATACAACAGGGCTTAACAAAGCCCTGGTTGGGATGATTTAGTTGGGAATTGGTCCTGCTTTGAGCAGGGGGTTGGACTAGATGACCTCCTGAGGTCTCCTCTAACCCTAATATTCTATGATACAATACCATATGTATCTTTAAAATAATAGTATTGCATTTGTAACTCTCCAATATTTTGCCATTTGATTATAATTCCTTTTTATTAATAAAAGCCTTTAAGACTATATTGGTCTCAGTGTGAGCGTCCTGTCATGCCCCCAAGGGTCCTGTGCATATTCTGTGTAGCCAGATTCTGGGACAAGAACCTTTATTATCTTCTGATCAGATTGATTGGTGAGCCTATAACCCATACTATCCAAAATAATAATATTAACCTCCTAAAATCAGGCAACAACCCCCATTTGGCCCTTCCCTGAGGGGAAAAATTAAACAGGCCCAAACCCCTGCAATGACTCTGGTCTGACATACAGTTCCAGGGCTGTCACAGTCCATCACAGCAGTGAATTTCTCCCAGGGCCCCTGCTATCACCATGAGCGATTCTCAACTCACCAGATGCTAGTGTCCCTCCTTCACCAGGGGGAATCTCATCGCCTGAATGCGTGAAGTGGCTCTTTGGTCCTAAAGATAAGAGAGAGCAGAGGAGTTTTCCATGGAGAGGTACTAGAGAGTTGGCTTCCCAGATCAGAGGAGAAGGCACTAACCCTGGAGTGACGCTCTCCTAACCCCTGCACTGACACCCAGACAAACGGACAGAGGCGGAGAGAGCGAAAGTTTAGCATTACATGACAGACACACAGCTTTGTAAGATACTCAGGCCTGGTCTACACTGGGGGTGGGGGGGTGTCAATCTAAGATACGCAACTTCAGCTACAAGAATAGCGTGGCTGAAGTTGACGTATCAAAGATTGAATTAAAATTACTTACTTCGCGTCCCCGCAGCACTGGATCGACGGCCGCGGCTCCCCATTCGACTTTGCTTCCGCCTCTCGCACTGCTGGAGTTCAGCAGTCGAGGGAAGAGTGAGCAGGGATCAATTTATCGCGTCTACACTACACACGATAAATCAATCCCCGATAGATTGATCGCCACCCGCCGGTCTGGCGGGTAGTATAGACGTACCCTCAGGTACTTCCACCATGAGCTTGGGATAAAGAGATACAACAGACCACAGGGCCAGATTTTCATGGGCTCAGCACAACTCACCTGAGTCGCCTGCTTTAGTGCAAGTGGACGGCTTCCGCTCTTGTTGTGGATGGCTCGAAGCTGTGGGAGAGACCAAAGGAGAGAGAGAACTTGAAAGGTAAAAACAGGCCAGGACTAGAGATGGACAAAAAAAATTTCATATGACTTTTTGTCGACCCAAAAAAAATTTAGCTTCAGCCACACCAAAATGTTCTGTGAATTGGTGTCACTTTGGCTGACTTGTTCATTTAGAAAAAAAACCTTTAAAAACAAAACAAAACACTCCAAAAAATATGAAATATTTCATGTTGACATATTGAAAACATTTTGATTTTTCACTTCAAAACAGAACTTTTTGTTTCCAGGTTTCCTTTAATTTTTTTAAAATCAATCAAAATGCTTTAAAACAGCCAAAAGTGAAACAAAAGTTTCAAATTTTGTCAAAACAAACCTAAAATGAACATTTTTACATTTTTTGGGTTGCCATTAAGGTATAAAATAATTTTCAGTTTGATGCAAAAGGAATTCCTCCCCACCCCCCAATTTTTCAGAAACCCAAATATATATTTATTTTCCACACAGGACCTGAATAACCTGGGATCTTTAGGAATAACACTAGCTGAAGTCTGCCCCTAGTAGTTGGTTTATATCAGTTATGTTTCCAAGGCTCTGCAAGGAGAAAGAACAGAAACGTCCTTGCTGCCTGGTGCTGTCAAATCAGTTCTCCATTCACATGAATAATAGCTGTTTACACTGCTGATGATGATACAGTAGATAGTTTTTGACACCTGAGCAGAGGTCTCAATTACAACACAAAGCAAGATAGGGGAGCTTCAGGCTTTAAGAGCAGAGGGAAACAAAAGCTTAAGATGAGGAGGAATGAGCGAAAGGAAGGAATCTTTAAAACATTTGTGGCCATATAATTTTGGCAGGCTATACTCAAGTTCCATTGACCCTCATACCCGACAATCCACTAGACCAGTAGCTTCCCTTTACTGAATTCCACTGGGATTCCCCTGAATAAGGATTGAGCAAAATCAGAGTGTCAGCCACTGAGAACTGAAATCTCACTTGTATAATGTTTGCTACAAAAGAGGAAATACTCCTATACATGCAGGCGGGGTGGATAAAAATTAATGATTTAAAAACAATTTTTTTTTAAATTGATTTTTTTGATAAAATGCTTTTTGAGGAAAAAACTTATCTAAAGATAGTTTTAATTGAGATATCTTTGAGCTATAATGTATCTTACTATAGAATTAGAATTTATAATCCCTATTCCATGATATGAGACAATATAGTCATGTCATGTTTTAGAAAAGTTTTGTATGAGTTCCAATAGTTCATGGATTAGGGATCCAATTTTATGGGGTTCCACGGGCTTCTGTAGAGATTATTTAGGTTAATCTTTCTATCTACCCAATGGGATGCAGTGCTCAGTCTAGAAGATCCCAGCAGAGATGCTTAGTTTTGCAGTTCTCAAGCTGTGGATTTGTGTCTCCAGGGGTAACATGCTTTTGTTAACAGCAAAAATGTTTTTACATAAATAAATATATAGAGGTGAGAAATAACAGACCTCAATTCTATTGTCCCTCTGCAAATTTGTGTACACAGCGTCAATCCCTTACCTCTCTCTAAAAGTGCAAGGTTTCAAAAAGTTCAATGAATAGAAGATTGTTGGGGGTGGACTAGATCTGGACAAGGAGAAGAAGTCTGGAGATAAATGTGAGAAGTGAGGGACATATGCTTGTTTTGTTAAAATATTATATGTTTGCTGTTGAAGAAAAAAAATCCAAAAATACTTAACTTGGTTGTTTTAGTTAAATAAAACAATTTGAGTATCTGTCTGGTGATGTTCTCCTCCTAATACAGCATGGCAAAAAACCCCTCCTAATATTAATGATTAACCTGTTGAATTGGAGATATTTATGAAGTCATTGGGAGGTGAACTATCTGCTTCAATTACCTTTGGTAAATGAAATAACCAAACAATCATTCATTTTCTCATATAGCTGTAAAACTAATCTGAAAAGTTTTCAAAATAAATCATTTAAAAAAAATGTATAGTGTGTACCTTCTAAAACTGAAACCTACATCTATCTCGGAGTTGTGAAGAACATGTATTAAGGTTATAACAACCAACAAGAATGCACTTTTATGTAGAAAACCATGATTAAATTGAGTCTTCCTGACTAGTGATTTAAATCAATTTGATTTACATCAAATCCACCCAGCACAGCAGGGCTCCTATCCTGAGAGGAAGGCGGGCTGGTTTTGTGGTTAAGGAACTAGCAAAGGGCCCATGAAATCTGGATTCAATTTGCAGTTTGGCCACAGACCCATGTGACATTTGGGGAAAGTCACTGACTGTCTGGGCCTCTGATCCCCATTATTAACCTCCCAGTGTCTGCCCTGCCTGGTTAGATAGGGAATTCTCTGGGGCAGGGACTGTTTTTCAGCGTGTCTGTCCAGAGCCCGGCACAACTGGGCCCCCCGATCTCCATCAGGGTTTGTGCAGCACCCCTGCTCTCAAGTGAGTAACCCATGCTCACAAGCAGCATGGGGAAGTGGAATTCTGGAGCAGGCAGAAGAAGGCTAGATCATGGGAGCTTTTACTCATTTGACCTTTCCATCCACAGCTCTCCCACTCTCTGCCCTTGAGCAGACAAGTTCTCCCATAAGGCCATGCCAAAAAAAAAGTCAGCCCGGCCCAGGGCACTCTGGGATCACAGTTGCCAACTTTCCCACGGTAAATAAGCACCCCGACTTTCACAATAAGCCAAAAAACAAGCTAATCCCCTTTCAAAACAAGGTCAAAACAAGCCAGTCTCTAAGAACCCCAACACTGTATGTGACTAGATCCCCCCGCCGTGCAGTCTGGGATTGTAGTGGGCCCACAGTGCACCCCTGACTCTCTCCCCCTTGCCCCTGCTTGCCAGGAGCCGATCAAAAAAAAAGAAGCCACAAGCCAAAAACTAGCCAACAAGCAACTCACAAGCCAATTAAGCCAAAAACAAGCCCAATTTCTGCATTGTTTGTGGGGGTTTGGCATGTCTGTCTGGGATGCTTGCCCATAACCCATTGCACCTGCGCCCAGGGGGCCCCCCCATCAGCAAACCCTGTAAGAGACGTATACACACTCCGCAAGACGGGTTGGACCTCAAGTGAAGAGCAATCGAGTCAGCTCTAGATTTACCTTTCCGGAGTCTGCCTTCAACATCTTCCAGGACTTTCAGAACCACTTTCGAATCCCCTCTGCAGTGCCTGAGCACCAGGTCGGTTAGTGCAGCCGGGTCAGCTGGTGTTTTGGGGATGGGCTCAGATCCCCCCTCCAGCAGGACTTCATTCAGCTTATCCTTGAATCCCTCCAACTCCTCCTTGCCCAGGGCTTTCAGTTTCCTCAGCAGGTCACTTCTCCCAGGGGCCTCCATGCTGCTTTCTGATCAGCCTGGCCAGCAGAGAGAGTCAGGAAACTGCAGTTCAATGCTGAGTGCCACGGGAAGCAAAAAAGCTTGTTGCCCCCTGAGAAGTGGGAAGGACTCAGGCTGCAGGAGCCCGCCCCATTACCCCACACACCCTCCAGCACTTCCTGATTCCTGCTCTTTTAATGAGATCACACTGTCCAATCAGGGTGCTGGTTAGGTGGAAATCTTGCCTCTGTATTGCCTGTGACTTTTACTCACATCTGACATCGCCTGTCCAGAGATCAGAGTGGTGTTTCTCTCTCTCTCCAAAATACGCCTGGTTTGGATCACTGCAGTGCTACTATAGATATGGGAATTGACTCAACAGACTCTGGGGCACATTCTAACCACAGCGGTGGAGTCACTTCGGATTTACACCAGGATCACTGAGATCTGAATGCAGCCCTGACAGTACTGACTGCATTAGAGTCACTCTGGATTCACAGCTGGGTAACTGAAACCATAATCAGGCCGTGACTATTACCTTTAGTGGAGTCACTCCAGATTTACACTGGAGTAACTGAAATCAGAATCGGGCCCTGCTTCCATTGACTTCAGCGGGGTCGCTCTGGATTTACATCAGGGTCCCTGAGATCAGGTTCTTGACAGCTGCGTATTTTTTAAACGCTCTGCATATAATACCTAATTAATTAGGCCACACTACACCCCTTTGAGGTAGATCACTATCATTAACCTCATTTTACAAATGGGGAAACTGAGGTAGAGAGCGAGGGGAAGTGACCAAAGTCACACTGCACGTCAGTAACAGAGCTGGTCTTAGAACCCGAGAGGTCCTGCTTCCTAGCACCCCGTTTGTCTCTGTTTGGGAGAACTTTTTGAAAAGATGAGCCGCCCCACCGGCTCCGATGCTGTCTCTGTGCTGAGCTCTAAGCTACACTCGGGGAGACATTGGGGAGAATTAGCCAGTGTGTGGATTCACCAGGTGAGAGTTATCAGTGGTGTGGGGGGGGGTGTTGTAAGGCACTGAAAGAGTTAACTGTGCTGACTCAGTACCAGGCTGCCTTTAATAAAGCTCTTATTTCTGTGCCCCCTTGTTCCTGCCTGCGCCACAACAAGACAGGCGGTGGGAACTGATGGACCCCATCTCTCCAGCCACAGAGAGGCAATGGAAAAGGAATAAAGAAGGACAGATGAAGTGAGAATCCTCTGCAGTGTGAGGGTTTGTATGCCTCACCTTTGAACACCCAAGCAGCCCCTGGAACAGGTGGAGCAGAAGGAAGACAGAGGAAGGCCCAGATCCACAAAGATTTTAGGCACCTAATTCCCATTGATTTCCATGGGAGTTTAGCACCTTTGAGAATTTGGGACGAAATCCCCCTCCAGCCTGTACAGGAGACAAAATAAGTCCCTTAGGATGTGTGTCTGCAGTGAAACAGGGGTGCAAACCCAAAGCCAGGCACAGCTGCACTTTGGAGATTCCCTTCCACAGGAGGGGAAGAGGAAAGGGTTGTGCGGGGAGAGAGAAGCCACGCTCCCTTAAAGGAACAGACCTAGCAATGGGAGAGGAATTAAAGCAGAGAGCTTGTAGGGCAGTGGTTAGTCAGCATTTCCTGTAACATCTCTAGAAAGTCAGGGTATTTTTGAACAGTTTCTTGTTGCATCAGGAATTGAAAGTTTTCAATCACAGAATACCAGGGTTGGAAGGGACCTCAGGAACCATCTAATCCAACCCACTGCTCAAAGCAGGACCAAGCCCCAAACAGATTTTTACCCCAGTTCCCTAAATAGCCCCCTCAAGGATTGAACTTACAACCCTGGGTTTAGTAGGCCAGCACTCAAACCACTGAGCTATCCCTGCCCCCCTATGTAGAGGGGTGCCATTTGTGGGGGCCCAGGCGGGTGACTTTCATACAATAGGTGTGCAGTGCTCCCAGGCAGAGCTCCTAACTCCAGCATGGGCATTAATGTGAGTTCTGCAGAGGAGAGGTGCCCCTGGGCCAGGGAGTGGGTATTTTGATTACAAACAGAGGCAGTGTGATGAAGATCAGAAAGGGCTGGTAATTGCCTGGAAAACAGGAATCCCTCTGCAGGGGATGGGGGTGTTGGAGAGAGAACACAGGGAACTCAGAAGAGCCAAGATTATATTCTGAAAAGAGGGAGATTTGAGGGACATAAGTGAAAAGAAGGGGCCAAAACCCAGGGAAGGGCCAGCAGTGGTATAGAGAGGTTCCCACTCTACCTGGGGTACTTATGTGGTCCCATCACCCTAACATCTGAGTGCCTCACAATGTGAGTGCCCACCTTAATTGACTACTCTTGTTACAGTTGGTATGGCAACACCCATTTTTTCATGTTCTCTGTGTATATATGTCTTCCTACTGTATTTTCCACTGCATGCATCCGATCAAGTGGGTTTTAGCCCATGAAAGCTTATGCTTAAATACATTTGTTAGTCTCTAAGGTGCCACAAGGACTCCTCATTCTTTTTGCTGATACAGACTAACACAGCTACCCCTCTGAAAAATGTCTAACTATTGATCCTGGAGAAGATGGCTCAGATATTTAAGTATGAAGTGTATAATTATTGAGCACATGTTAATATCTGTGAGTGGAGGCGCTGGTGGTAACAGAAGTTTTACTTGATTAAGAACTAGAAGATTTGACCCTCCAACTTTCTTTCAAGACAAAGAGCTGCCCAGGCCTCATTCCCACCATATCCTCCTCACAGCAGCAGCAGAAGAAGAATATAATGTCTTATTAAAACCCTGCGTGAACTGGCCACAGTTGTGACGGGTAGAGGTGTTAAAGAGACAGAGCTGCCAGCAGAACAATCTCTGGAGGTGAATCTATGCCCTGGTCTACACTGGGGTGGGGGGAGCGGGGATCAATCTAAGTTACACAACTTCAGCTACGTGAATAACGTAGCTGAAGTCGACATACTTAGATCGACTTACCGTGGTGTCTTCCCCACGGTGAGTCGACTGCTGCCGCTCCCCCGTCGACTCTGCCTGCACCGCTCACGGTGCTGGAGTACGGGACTCGACAGGAGAGCGCTCGGAGGTCGATTTATTGCATCTAGACTAGACGCGATAAATCGATCCCCGCTGGATCGATTGCTGCCCGCCGATCTGGCGGGTAGTGAAGACATACCCTATGACTTTGGAATTCACTCCTGCTCAAACTTGGTTTGAAGAATCTGTTTATATTCAGCTCCCACTGCTAAGTCCATTTCTGAACAGTCATTTGGGGAAGTCTTGGGTGTGGGGTTTCCGTAGGGAGGTGTGGAGACCTGGGGGGGTGGATTTGGCAATATTTGTTTTCTAGCTGGCTGCTCTAACCACTAAACACCCTTCCCCTCCCAAGAGCAGGAAATAGAACCCAGGAGTCCTGACTCCCCCTGCCCCCCCCAGCTCTGACTGCAATCCTCTCCCAGTCAGAGCTGCAGATGGAACCCAGGAGTCCTGCTGCCACCCACTGTAACTACACTAACATTCACCAGGACAGATTACCCAGGCGTGTCAAGGGGCAGAAGATTTTAACAGTCCTTGATGTCAGGTGATGGACTCAGGCCTGGTCTGCATTAAGACGTTAGATCAACCCAGCGATGTCACTCAGGAATATGAAAAATCCACTTCTCTGAGCAATACCGTTAAGCTGACCTAACCCCCAGTGTAGGCAGCGCTAGGTAGATGGAAGAATTCTTTCATCGACCTACCACGCCGCCTCTCGGGGAAACGGATTAACTACAGCCATAGGAGAACCCCTCCCGTCGCTGTAGTGTGTGTCTATACTGAAGCACTCCAGCCGTGCCACTGCAGTGTTTGTAGTGAAGTCATAGCCTCGTGCAGTCAGGTGACTCATCTGGAATTAGGATGTGAACCGGTTCTTGTCCCCTCTGGAATGGGCTCTGGGAGGGGAGTAGGGCCTAGTGGACTAAAGCAACTAGGACTGGGACACCGGATTTCTGGGTTCTTCTATCCCAGTTCAGGGAGAAGAATGGAGAGGAAGGTGTGGAGTTATGACTCTGACTCCTTCCCAGAGCTGGGAATGGGGCCCATCTAGCGAGTTGGAACAAAGAGGAAACTGAAACCATGACTCTTGGGTTTCATTCCTGATGCTTTAGTGCCCAGTAGGGCAGTGCAATGGAATGGGATTGGACCAGGTTATTGTGTAGACAAGGTGAAAGTGACCTTGACACAGCACAAAAGGGCCCAGGAAAAAGACCCTGAATAGGGGGACCATCAGGGGCAAACTGAAATTAACAAAACACCCTGTTTATGAAAAGAGACAAAAGGTCAGAAATGGTATAATAGAAAGAAAGGCACAAGACACCTCTCCATTCACCGACGGGAGGGGGGGGGAAGCCAGTACAAATTACCGGGGCCCGGTGGTCCGGAAGGGGGCCCAACTCCCCTCACCCCCATCGGCCCTGTTTAGCCAGCCTGCCCTTGCAGGGGGGCCCGAAATTTTCACCGGAGCCCGAACCCTCTCTCAGCGGCCCTGCAAGACAGCACCCATGAGGGAGGCAGCACTTTGCCAGCATGAGTGTCTCATGGAAAATGGATCCCAGCTCTCTCAACTGGACAAACACAGTACACGAGAAAGGAACTAGCCAGTAAGTCTAGGCTCTAAGATGCATTTTATATTTTTCTTTGATCTGTAACCAGATGTTCGTACCCCTTATACTTGCGTCTATTTGAATCTTTATCAAATAAACTTCTATTTGGTTTTACTAGAGACACCTGAGTGCTGTTGGCTAAGGAGAGCACTGAACTGAGGTGAAGCTAGTGAACTGGGGGGCACTGCTTCGTTGGAGGCAACAAATCTGTGTGCATGGTGGGTGTCCGGAAGTTGAGGGACTGGGTACTTGAGTGTAATGAAGCGGGGTGCACAGACAGGTGGGAGGGAGCTGGGGCCTGAGCAGGACTCCAGGGGCTAACTGGAGAGATTTAGCCACAGGTTCTCTCTGCTGTGCCCCAGGGGTGTTGCCAGCTTAGCAGGTTCCTTCACTCCATCTGCCATGCTGAAGGTGCCGCAGCATTTGACCGGCTGGATTTCGAAATAATGGTTTCCTTTTGTACAGGGAAGGGAATTAACCACTTGTCTTGCTGTTATGCAAACAAAGCGGGTTTTTTCATTCTATTTCAGTGCCTGCTGAGCTGAGAGAGAGTTCCTCACTGTGAAAGCCCTGGAGGGGGACTCAGGATCCCTGGGTTCTGTTCCTGGCTCTGCCACTGAATGGCTGATTTGTGGGTCCATAGACAGTGTCTCACGTGATGAGAACTTTTTTTTTTTTATTGTCTTCTGTTCCATATATCCCTTACACCAACACAGCGGGAACTGATCTAGGGACCTCCAGGGTTAAAAGCATGAGCTAAAGCGCTGTAGCTGGGGCTGTAACAATTCACATCCTCTTTGGACTGGTGCAGAGGGGAACCTCTGCCACACTCACTAAACACTAGGTTACACTCACATACAGGCGCTAGGCCCAGTCGGGAATGGCAATCCTGCAGATGGTGCTCAGTTTCCTTCTCTCTGAGATGCCCTGGCCCACCACCAAATATTAGCACAATTGCACCACAAGGAACTCTGCTTACACGGAATGAAGACAGGGTTGAGAATCCAGATTTACACTGGGGTCACTGCAAGCAGAATCCAGCTTGGATGCCACTGAGTTCAGTGCAGTCACTCTGGATTTACCCTTACTTACCAAGAACAAAATAACCTTCAGATTTGGCCCCGTATCATAGTGCAGGCTCACAAAGCAACAGAGTCAAAGTTATCCTTTAACTTTGCCATATTCTGACTCTTATTTATATGAATGACCTTCACTTCACTTTTGCAATCTTAATGTTCCAGTAATTATGTGTGTATGCACACCCAGTCTCTTTCTCTGATCATTATTAATTATTATGGTGAATTGGCAGTGAGGACTCCTAGGTTCTAGTCCCATCTTTAGAAGGTGAGAGGGGTCTAGGAGTCAGGACTCCTGGATTCAATCCCAATCTCTGGGAGGGGAGTGGGGTCTACTGGGTTAGAGCAGGGGGGCTGAGAATCAGGACTCCAGGGTTTCTCTTCCTAGCTCTGTGTGTGTCTGTCTGACCGACCTTGGGAAAAGTTCCTTCCCGGTCCTCAGTTTCCTCATCTGTAAAATGGAATTCGTAATGTTACTCAATTAAAACATAGCAATGTATTTTACAGAGGTAAAGTGCTATATAAGAGCAACGAATCAATATTATTTGTTCAGGTCTGGCCCTGTGCACAGAACTGTAAAAGTCTCCAGGGTAAAAATAGCCCCTGCCCAGACCTCTGCCAATCCAGAAGACAGATTCTGAGGCAATTGGATGCACCGGGAGACCCCACTTTGCATCCTGCAAAGGGATCAATCTGGACAGACCTCTGCAGCCACACACAGGGTACGCCTATGCTTTGAGCTGGAGATGTAATTCCCAGCTTGAGGAGACACACCCATGCGAGCTTTCACTGAGCTAGTGCATTAAAAATACACTGTAGTCATAGCGGTGCCAGTAAGTGGCATGCATAATATCTCAGTGTCACAGAGCGTGGGGGAGACCAGGCCCTGCACCCCCGGCTTCCTGCGATTCACCATGACCTGTTTCCCACCTCTGCCAATCCAGATCCAAGGACATGAGAAATATACAGTCCACTGCAATCCTCGACTCCAAACAGCAGAAGGGGAGACTGTACTGCCTAGTCAACTGGCAGGGTTATGGTCTTAAAGAACCCCCCTGGGAACCTGCTACGAAGCTCCATGCCCCGGACCTGGTAAAAAAGTTTCAGCAGGATCACCCAACTAAACCCAGCCTGGCACCCCCAGAGGAGGGGTGCCCCTGAAGGTGGATGTAAGGGGGTAAATATAAAGATCCCGGGACTAGAACCCAGGTCTGCAGAGAAACAGCCAGGGAGCACTGTGGGGAACAGGCACTGCAGGAAGTCCAGCCCAAGAAACCCAGCGTGGTAGTACCCTGAGGCCCTCTGATGGGCCAAGTGTTCCTACGTAATCCTGGGGGTTGCCCTAGGAAGTTGTCTGAGCAACCACACAGACTTCAGCCTGCTGCAATGCCAGACTCCTCACCTCATGAGCTCTGGTCTCTGACTCCAGACTGACTCTGACCAGATTCCGGCCTCTCCAATAATGGATTTTTCAGTTCACTGGTAATCCTGAAAAAATTGGGAGGGAAAAATTCAGGTCAAACCAAAAGTGAAACTTTTGGCAAACCAAAGCGTTGAAAAAAAAAATCATATTGGGTCAAGTGAAACATTGTGTGTTGACAACATTGAAATGTTTCATTTCAGCTTCAACCATTTTTAAAAATCAAAAACAATTAAAAAAAAAACGAAAGTTGTTTTGAACCAAAAAACCCAAACGTTTTAAAGTGAAATCATAGAACCATAGTAATGTAGGGCTGGAAGGGACCTCAAGAGGTCATAGAGTCCCCACACACACACACCCCTGTGCAGAGGCAGGACAAAGTAACCCTAGTATCTAGACCATCCCTATTTGTCTAACCTGTTCTTAAAAACCTCCAGGGATGGGCACTACAACTTCCCCACGTAACCTCTTCCAGTGCTTAACTATCCTTAGAATTAAAAAAAGTGTTTCCTAATATCAATCCTGAAACGCCCTTGCTGCAAACTAAGCCAATTTCTTATCCTGCTCTCAGTGGACATGGAGAATGAATGATCACCAGCCTCTTTATAACAACCCTTACATATTTGAAGATTGCAACAAAGAGTCCTGTGGCACCTTATAGACTAACAGATGTATTGGAGCACTTGCATCCGAAGAAGTGGGTATTCACCCACGAAAACTTATGCTCCAATACATCTGTTAGTCTATAAGGTGCCACAGGACTCATTGTTGCTTTTTACAGATCCAGACTAACACGGCTACCCCGCTGATATTTGAAGATTGTTATGTTCCCCCTCAGTCTTCTCTTCTCTGGGCTAAACACACCCAGTTCTTTCAACTTTTCCTCCCTCTGTCAAAGGGCAGCACAAGCAGGGGCTCTCCTGAAGGGAGCTGGTGACAGGCTTTACAAATGCATAACCCTCTTCTGATGCTAACAGGGGAGTGAAGGTGCACCGGAGTTTAGGTTCTGCATGTCTCTGTTACAGCCAGGAAGCGGGAGGGTTTTGTTGTTACTTTGTTTAGATCGGCACCTTGGGACAAAACCTTTCACAGGAAATGAGGACGAAGCAGACGAAGAGCAGGCCCATTTATAGCAAGCGGATCTGGCTGCCTGAGCCCTGCCCCATTTCTGAGCACCAATCCCTTCTCAGGGCAAAGAGCTGCTCCCCTAGCTCTGGTCCTGCCCCCTGGCAGTTTTGCTCAGCTGCTGAGGAGGCAGGATGGGGAAGACGGTGAGGGATCACCTCGTGGACACCCTAGAAGAGCTGACACAGGACGGGTTTAAGAGGTTCAAGACCAAGCTGAACGTGTTCCCAGTGAAGGCGGGTTATAGCAACATCCCCCGGGGCCAGCTGGAAAAAGCGGATGTCCTGGATGTGTGCGACAAGCTGATCAGCTTCTATCTGGAGAAGTATGCGGTGGAGGTGACCGTGGAGGTCCTGACAGCTATCAATGAAAGGGAGCTGGCAGACAGACTCCGCAAGGCGACAGGGACTGGTACGGATCCGGGCAGGGGAGAGCATTAAGGGGGATAATGATACTGAGCTCCTTTGTAAAGTGCTTTGAGATCTCTGGATAAGCTCGATAGAAGAGCGCAGTATTATTAGGGAGGTTCCACTGAGCCTGTCCCTGAGCTCTCTCTCCTACTCATGTGCAGGGGGCTAGCTAGGAAAAGGAGGAAAAGACAGAAACACTACATTTGCAGGATGAGCTCTACTCTATCTTCTGCCACTGACTGCATCGCTCTCTCTCTGTAAGTACTGTGTCTATTCTCTCGGTGTCTAACATCCTCATTCCTGAACACACAAATCAAGTCGCATCCAACCCTTCCCAAAGGCGTAACAAATAGGCATACTCACAAGAGACTAGATTTCTATTTTGGAAGTCTATTGTCCAAGCATTAGCTGGCCAGCTCCTTTCTCTCTACAACTTATCACACAGAGTTAAGGGCAGGGGGGAAATCTTATATTTTTTTGAAAACAAATCTTCCATTTTTTTGTATCGATTTTTTAATTGGGTTTCTTTCTTCTGTGTGCTTGAAATTTGCTTTCACTTTCAACCACAGTCACTTCCACGTCCCTGCCTGAACTTGCTGGAAGGTTCCGCAGTTTGTTAGCTTTGCGTCTGATTTCCCCTCCTTGTCCTGTGGAAAGAGAGCAAACTTCACTGGAACTGCACCAATTTACCCCAGCAGAGAAACTGGCCCACAATGCCTCTTGTTTAGAAATCTAGGGCCAGATTCTCAGCTGGAGTAATTCGACATAGCTCCATGGTATAAAGTCGTGTAGCTCCAACTGAGGATCTGGCCTGAGTTGCTTATTAATTAGTCTGTGCATAACATTGTATGGAATACAAAGGACTCAGTCCAAATGCCCCCTGACTCAGACTGAAAAAGAGGGAACACACTTTTAGATTGCTGCTATTAAAAGCAGATGGGTGGGGGGGGGGGAATGGCAGGAGGCAGAGGAATGCTATGAAATATAAATTCCTCATCTCCTGTTGCTTTAAAAGTGTAAGTCTCATCCCAACTAAAGAGCTGAACCCGTCAATCTGTCTTATTCTCAGTTTCCCTGGATCCTTTTTGGGCTCTGTGTGTCTGTCCCTCACTCTCTCCTCCATAACTCGCTGGGTTTCTGTGGGTATATCTGCACTGCAATCAGGGGAAGCGTAATTGCAGCATGTGTAGACGTACCTGAGGTAGTTTTAATCTAGCTCGCTCAAGTAGCGATAGCAGTGAAGCCGCACTAGCACAGACTGCAACACAGCCGTTAGACTCGAGCTCTCTCCTACTTCCATGCAGGAAGTTAGTTCGAAAGAGGAGCTTTCCCCGGTCTAAGCAGAAGTGTCTCTATTTCTCACTGGATCCCTCTCTGCTTCTCTGTCACTTCTCTGTCACAGTGTGTCAGTCCTAGTCTGTGAGTCTGTCTCTTGGGGAGGGAGGGCTCAGAAGGGGGCACTCTCCCCTAGCAGACAGTGCTGACCCCAATGTCCCAGTGGGGTGCTAGAGAACAATGTGGGTGACTCAGACACTCTCTGACTATACATCTCAATCCTGCAGGTTCCGGTGGCGAGGGGCATCAGCCAGGGCCATCTGACGGTGCCACAGGAAAAGAAGGTGAGTCCGTAAGCACCCATGGGCTCTTTCATCCCCAGGCAGTCCGAGGGGTGTTAGGAAGTGTGGTCTGCAGAGTGACTGACCCTCCTGCAATCTGCCTCCCCAACCAGAGCTACCTCCCAGCTCCTGGGACAAACCTTCCACCCTGCCTGATCACCACCAAGCCATCCAGAGCCCAGCTCTGCCACCACCAGCCACTCTAGTGTGGCACTAGGGGGTGCTGTGCTGGAGGGCGTGGGTCAGGGGGCTCAGTAGGGGATGTTTTCTCCTCTGTCAGAGCTGACCCCAATGCCCCATTGAGGTGCTAGAAAACAATGTGGGTGACTCAGACACTCACTGACTATACATCTCAATCCTGCAGTTTCCGGTGGCAAGGGGCAGAAGCCAGGGCCATCCGATGGTGCCACAGGAAAAGAAGGTGAGTCCATAAGCACCTGCGGGCTCTTTCATCCCCAGGCAGTCCGAGGGGTGTTAGGAAGTATGGTCCCACTGCAGAGCGACCTCACCCTCCTGCAATCTGCCTCCCCAACCAGAGCTACCTCCCAGCTCCTGGGACAAACCTACCTTGCCTGCCAACTGCCAAGCCATCCAGAGCCCAGCTCTGCCTTCACCAGCCACTCTAACGTGGCACTAGGGGGTGCTGTGCTGGAGGGAGTGGGTCAAGGGGCTCCGTAGGGGATGCTCTCTCCTTGGTCAGAGCTGACCCCAAGGCCCCTGTGTGGTGCTAGGGTGCATTGCTACAGGGAGTTCAGTAGGGGGCACTCTCCCCTCAGAAATGGTGTCAACTCCAAACCCCAGCATGGCACTAGGGGACGCTGTGCTGCATGGCACTAGGGGGCGCTGTGCTGCAGGGAGTGCTAGGAGGCACCAAACCAAAGCTTTGCTTACTTGTGGCCTTTAACCCCGCCCCACCTCCCGGGCTCTTTCTATACATTGGGGTGTAAATTTTGGGGTCCTGGCAAAATCCTAACCCAGGTGACCGCAGTCTACTTTTCCTAAGCACCCCCTGCCATTTAAACAGGGGATGGACCCCAGCCCAGAAGCAGCTGCATTTCAGCACTGGGCGAGTGATTCTTGTGCAGCATGGCTGTGTAGCTGTCAAGCAGCTGCAGCTGTAATCCATTGAGCGTGGTGCTCTCTTGCCCTCTAGTGGTGGCTGGGCCACAGATGGGGGCTAATGAGCCTGTTATAACCTTGACTAAGAGGTGGGTTTTTCAGCTCAGGTAGCAAATGCTTTAAGATAAATTAAATTAATGGAGATATCCTATCTCCTAGAACTGGAAGGGACCTTGAAAGGTCATTGAGTCCAGCCCCCTGCCTTCACTAGCAGGACCAAGTACTGATTTTGCCCCAGATCCCTAAGTGGACCCCTCAAGGATTGAACTCACAACCCCGGGGTTTAGCAGGCCAATGCTCAAAGAAGTCCCAGATCCAGTCCCTGCTACTGCCAATGCATCCAGGGGCACGGCATTACAAGTGCAGTAGGGCTGTGTTGTGTAGCTATCATCTGCCATGCTTGCCCCCCTAATCTGCTGTATTTCAGTACTGGTTGGAATGATGAAACCGTATGTTTGCAAATATCTATTCATTACTTGTGTTTGTGGTCTCTCCAGAGGCGCATTTTGTCGATCGATACCGAGTGCAGCTGATTGAACGTACCGCCCCTGTGGAGCCCATCCTGGACCTTCTTCATGGGGATATTCTGGACGAGGAGCAGTACCAGACCATTCGATCTGGGAACACCAACCAGGAGAAAATGCGGAAGCTGTATCTACTAATGCCAAGCTGGAATAAAAAGTGCAAGGACCGGCTCTATGAGGCACTGAAAGCCAAGAATAAGTTCCTCATTGAAGACCTTGAGGGAAATTAAGACAATCAAGAAGTTACGTTCCTTGTGAACGTGCAGCCATTCCAGGTGCATGCAACCCTAGCTCCAGATTCCACGTGGCTTTCTGGGCAGGATGGTGCTTTCATCCCTTTGCTAACATTGTTTCAGGTAAAAAACCTCTTTCCAGCGCTCCCTTTGGTGGAATGGGTGAGCCTGTGATGTGATGCAGCAGGGAGGAGGTCGCTAAGGACTGTCTACACTGCAACTAAACACCGCTGCGGCTGGCCCGTGTCAGCTGACGCAGACTCACGAGGCTCAGGCGAAGGAGCGGTTTAATTGCAGCGTAGATGTGCGGGCTTGGGCTGGAGCCTGGGCTCTGGGACCCTCCCTCCTCATGGGGTCCCAGAACTCAGGCTCCAACATGAGCCCCAACATCTACAAACAATTAAACAGCCCCTGAGCCCGAGTCAGGTGACATGGGCCAACCGCGAGTTTAATTGCAGTGTAGACATCCGTTGTTGGCTTTAGGGTAAGTACATGATGGATGGGATACCAGTAAGAGAATGGAGCAGAGCTCTAAGGTGCTTAAAGGCTGCACGGGGATTGCTTGCCAGGGTCTGAAATGGGGGGACCACTCAGCAGCTCTGCACAGGGATCACTCACCCAATGCTGAAACGCATCCACCTCTGGGGTGCAGCATGGCAGCGGATTAACAAATGCACAGCAATGCCGTACAGGGATCACTCATCTATGCCTGAAATGCAGCTGCCTCTGGGGGAGGGTTATATGCCCTGGGTTTTATGAGACCATGACACCGTAGTGAAACAAACATCTTACAACAAATGGTGTGAGGCTAGGTGGACAATGAGGAGTTGTACTCTAGCATGGTGGGGCACAAACTGCGGGGCACACCTCCCTAGGGGGGGCACGGAGGAACATGCGGGCAGATGAGTAGCGACACCGGGTGGCTTCTGTCGCCTCCATCCCCGAATCATCTCAGCAGGCCGCCCAGCCTGGGGTCAGTGTGCTGCACCAATTTCCACCCCCAGCAGCCTCCGCCCCCAGCACTGGTTCCGCTGCAGACACCTTCCCCAACACTGGGCCCTGCCCTACCAGGGCAGCCTGGTTGCAACGTAGAAGCAGCCCGCGGCTGAGGAAGCTGCGCACCACTGCTCTAGTATCTACAACTGCTGGAACTCCCACCAGCGTCCCAGCCATCATGCACGGCCACACGTTCCTTTAGCGCCCACCCCGGCATCTCACCACAGACACTTCGGCTGTGGCTACACGACAGAGCCTGCAGCTGTGCCGCTGTAGCACTGCTAGTGTAGACGCTGTAAGTGGACAGGAGTTAGCGGCAGTAGCTTCTCCTGCCGACATAGCGCTGTCCACATCGGCACTTAGGTCAGTGTAACTTACATCACTCAGGGAGGTGGTTTATTCATACCCCTGAGCAACAGAATTTATACCAATGTAAGCTGCGGTGCGTATAGAACATCTGTCTTTTTCCACAACAAGATCTCATTCAAGTACACCTCTACCCCGATATAACGCTGTCCTCGGGAGCCAAAAAAATCTTACCATGTTATAGGTGAAACCGCGTTATGTCGAACTTGCTTTGATCCGCCGGAGTGCGCAGCCCCGCCCCGCCCCCAGAGCACTGCTTTACCGTGTTATATTCAAATTTGCGTTATATCGGGGTAGAGGTGCATCTGCCTAAAGGATCGCTGTGCTGGACCAAATTCAACCTCAGAATTCCTGCCAAGGCTCTGACTTCATCTTACAGCCTTCCTCACCAGCTGCCAAGAACTCAGGGGCCTGTTTTCTTGGTGAGGTGGTTTTACTTTTGTTTGGGAAGGGGGGTTAGAATCATAGGACTGGAAGGGACCTTGAGGGGTCATCTACTGCACACATGGCAGGACTAAGTATTATCTAGACCTTCCCTGGCAGCTGTTTGCCCAACCTGCTCTTAAAAGTCTATTATGGAGATTCCACAACCTCTCTAGGTAATTTATTCCAGTGCTTAACTACCCTGACAGTTAGGCAGTTTTTCCTAAGGTCCAACCTAAATCTCCCTTGCTGCAATTTAAGTCCATTGCCTCTTGTCATAGCCTCAAAAGGTTAAGGAGAATAATTTTTCGCCTCCTCCTTGTAACATGGTTAAAGGTGATTTTGCCCAAACTATATTTTTTTAAATATATATACACACATACATTTGTATTTTGTTATAAAATGGAAAACCAGAAACTCTGTCCATAAATAAAGCTAGAAGTGCCTCCCAGATGACCCAGTCCGAGTGTGATAACGTACTGCTCTGTGCCTCCCTGTTTTTCATTCAAACTGTCTGTAGGTGAGAGGATAGTGGAGATGGATGAATAGGAGCATGGATTAGAAGGATGGTTGAGGAGGACAGATGGCATGGTGGGGTTGGTGGATGAACTGGTTGGCTGGTATGGACAGACTGGTTTGGTGGCCTGGATGAATGGCGTGTTTCAGAGAGTGTGTGGATGAACAGCACATGCCATGGATGAATGAGCGACCTGCGAGGGGAGGGAAGATCAGGGGTTAAAGCAATGGGTAGCATGGAGACCCTCAGCTCCCCTTCCTCTGCACAAAGCACAAGGAGCGCTCCCCCTGCAGGCTTGAAATGAAAACTTACCAGACAGGAAAATTAAATGGCAGCAGCAGGTGGAAGTGGTTTCTGGGAGGGCTTATTTCTTTGGCTCCTAACCTCTCCCCTCCGGAGGTGGAGCAGCAAGAGCCGCATCTAATAGGGGAAGATGCCCCAGCCAGGACTCCCCCACTTGTGTCCCTTCCCCACAGGGAGAGCCCGATAATAGTGTGTAGTACATATGTGCTACATAAAATCCCTCTCCTGAGAGGTCTTAAAATCTTTTCCAGGGCAGGAAATTGTACTGAGTGGTTATATCCCGGGGAAGAACCCCGGAGCCTCCGACTCTCCATCCAGGTCTGAGCCACATGGTGGCATTTATAGGAACGGGGAGGGAATGATACACAGCTTCCCACACGTGGCCTTTGGCTAGGCTCACTGCGGCCCAACGGCTTGCAGATAGGATGTCTTTCAGGTAGAGTCATTTGCCTAGGCACTCAGAGGCGATGTCGACACCCTGAGCTAGGGGGGTGATTCCCAGCTGGCATACACACCCTTGCACTAGTTCTCATCAAGCGAGCAGGAGTATAAATAGTGTAGTGTGGCAGCATAGGCATCGCTCAGCTGTTCTGAGTACAAACCCACCTGAATCCAACTGGTACTCACTCAGCACGGCTAAGCCCGGCCTCCGCTGCTGCTGCCCACGCTGCCACAGCTGCACTGCAATCTATTCTCACGCTAGCTTGAGGAGAGCTAGTGTGTGTCAGTGCAAGCTGGTTGTAGTGCCGACTCCGGCCAGGTCTACACCACACACCTACTTTGTGTACCTACATCGCTGAGGGTTGTGAAAAATCCACATACCTTAGCCTCCCCATGTAGACAGTCGCGGAATAACTAAGCCAACAGGAAAGCTCTCTCCCGTAGGCTTAGAGCATCTTCATCAAAGTACCACAGCAGAGTTTGTAGTGTAGACCTGCCCACAGTTTTCACCAACTCAGCGAGAGGTTAGGGGGTTTACTACAGGAGCGAGTGGGTGAGGTTCTGTGGCCTGTAACATGCAGGAGGTCAGACTAGAAAGATGATCACGATGGTCCCTTCTGACTTTAGTAAGAATATCTGAGTAAGATTAGACATTACAATTCTAAACCTAACCAGTGTCTCTTAAGTGACTTGCCACAAGATGTCAGAACATGTTAGTATTAGAGCTGAGTGGGTCCAATATTTATTTACATTTCTTTCTTGAGATAAGAATTAGATACAGTGCTCCTGTCAATAGTTTCCAAGGTATTATCTGAAAACAAAACCAAGCCACACAACCCTAGAGTTTTCAGTTGCCTAAGTAGTCCTTGGAATCATGGTTAAAATTGTCTCCCCCGAAAAAAAAAAATCTGAAAAGGTGCCCCTGTGGGCATGCATGGAATCTGGCCCTCGTGAATGACCCGTGGGCCTTACTGGAGCCACACACACCCCCACCACCACACCCCCCCCAAATATAGATGTCAAACTACACCTATAGCTGCAAGCCACAGATCCTGCCTCTGCTCAGGCACCAAAAGCTCCCAGATAAACCAAATAATAGAACAACACAGCGCAAAGGAGTCACAATGGGCAAGTCTGGTTCCACTGTGCATAGGCTGGGTAAAGTGGGATTGGGAGGGGAAAGAGACCAGGGCATAGAGACAAGGTGAGAGAAACAGAGAAAGAACGAGAGAGAGAGAGAGAGAGAGATCAGAACAAGAGAAAAAGAGACAGAGAAAAGGAAACAGGGAGAGAGAAATTTAGAAACTGCCACTTTACACTTCTAACTCTGGAACAGGTTCTAACCCACTGCTCTAAATGTATAAGCCACCTTTCCACTATCAGACACTGCCACTTTCATAGCGGAACTTGACGTTCTACAGTTAAGAATCCACATCTTGGGATGGGTAAAAATAGCCCAGGCTGTTTCTCACATCCCAAAAAATTCTCTTGACCCAGTTCTTAATGCTACCCCCTCCAGAGTCTGATCCTGCTACCTCTCTGTAATTTCTCCTTGAACCTCCCTTTGCTGTATTTATTCTTCTCATAGATTCCCAGGCCAGAAGGAACCATTGTGATCATCTAGTCAGAACTCATGTATCACACAAGCCCCCATACAACCTGCTTAAAATAATTCCTGTTTGACCCAGAGCAGATCTTTTAGAGAAACGTCCCATTCTGATTTTAAAATGACCAGCAATGGAGAATCCACCGTGACCCTTGGCAAATTGTTTCAATGGTTAATCACCCTCACTGTTAAAAACGGACCCTTTATTTCCAGTCTGAATTTGTCTAGTTTCAAATTTCAGCCATCTTTTACCTTTGTCCACCAGATTGAAGAGCCCATTTGTTTCCCCTCCCCCCATGTAGTAATTTACAGACTGATCAAGTCACCCTTTAACCCCCTCTTTGTTACGATCACTAGATTGGGCTCCGTGGTAGGGTGCTCTACTCACCACAGGATAATGCCTCTTCCTGGTCGCTCTGGGGATTAGCTCTGCAAGGCCAACGCCCCTTCCTGCAGTTTCACACCATTGCTCTCTCTGTCTGCAGCCCCCCTCTCGCTGTAGAAGTTGCTACTGCCTCTTTATGACTCCGCCCTGAGGGTGCTCAGCGTTCCCACCCTTCCAGGGTCATGTCCGTCAAAGTTTCATCTGTTCAAGGGGCATCCAGTAGTCCTCACATGCTGTCATTCCCACAGCGGCCCAGGCAGTCTTCCAGTTCACTTCCTGCTGGTGCCACTCCCCCATGGCAGGGAGGGTAACCCAGGCCCATCCTCTACTCTGGGTTCCAGCCCAGGACCCTACAACACACAGCCAAGGCTCAGTCACTAACCATGCTGCTAACCCCCCCTCCCACAAAGCTGCTTCCCACAAGGTGCTCTTCTCCATCCTACTGTCTTCAGGATTCCCTTCCCACCAAGCTGAGCCAGGGACCTCCTCTTTCCCTGGGTTCCCTCCTTCTCTCTCTACTACCCAGAAGGCAACCACAGACTTCCTCCCAACAGCCTCTACTGTGGCCAGCTTCCTGAGTTTATTCTAGCCCTGCCTACCTCTGCTCAGGTGAACTTCCTCCGAATTAGGGCTTTCCTCTCACCCATAATTCCCTCATCTTGCTACCTAATTGGCTGATGGGGCCTGCCTGGCCCACCTCAGCCCTCTCAGAACCAGTGTGGGGGAGTGTACCTGTCACAGGCTCCTTGAGTCTTCACCATAAAGCATGTTTTCCAAGTCTGTAATCATTCTCATGGTATAATGGATGGGTTAGTTAGTGTGTTCCCATATATTCTTTCCCCAGGGCTTTGCTGGCAAAAGTGCTCTGGACACAGGTATCTCTGTGGAAAGTTAATCACTGCCAAGGGTCCTATACTTACTTCCTCTCTCTGAAAACACTTAAACTTGCAGTGTCAGTAAAAAAAGCTACTCAATGATCTGGGAGATGGGAGAAGAATGTAATTGAATTATCCACCCTAGAGCAGTAGTTGGTTTAGGGCCTGATTCTGAAGGGTGTAACTGAAATCACTGACTTCAGTAGTGTCACTCCAGATTTGTCCTGGTATAACTGAGATCAGTTGACTTAAGTGGAGTCACTCCAGAGTAATGGATAGCAGTTCAGATCAATAAATACACAAAGGTTCTAGTGAGGGCTCCTCTCAGATGCTAATTATGTATATTTCCTTTCTTCTTTCTCCTAAATCTTCCTTATGCTTTTCTGCTCTGCAATGATCAAAGCCAGTGCAGTGAGCCTAGTACCTAGGGAAAATTGCGGACAATAAGGATGTTCTGAAGGGTTGTAGATTTTACAAGTTAAACAGAGTTGAGAGTGGCCAGTACATGAATGGGACAGCAGCAGCGTTCAACAACAGCTGTGAGACACAGACCACAGCCAGCACAGGTCACTGTGACATTCCTCATTCACCTTCCTGAGCCCCGGGATCCCCAAAGAATTCTCTCTCTCTGATTCGAATACAAAACAATTCAACTTTTCAAATTGTTTTCCCTTGTTGTTATCTTTTTCTCGCAAATTTTAGCACCAGATTGGTGGACCCTGGAAACGGAGGCTATGTCTACACCAGCACTTTTGTCAGTTTAAATTTTGTCGGTCAGGAGTGTGAAAAAAACACACACACGACCGACAAAAGTTTCACTGACAAAAGTGCCGGTGCGGACAGTGCTATGTTGGCGGGAGACGCTTTCCTGCTGATGTAGCTATCGCCGCTCTGGGGGTGGTTTAATTATGCTGGCGGGAGAGCTCTCTCCTGCCAGCACAGAGCAGCTACACGGGAGACCTTACAGCGGACATAGTGCGGACATTGGTCTACTTAAAGATCTTGTGGGGGGCTGGCTGTTTCAGTTAGGAGGGTGATTTTTTACCAAAATAGTTATCCTGGTACAACCTCTAGCGTGGATGCAGTTATACATTCCCCTTATTCCCCTTCCCATACAGGAATAAACAATACCACTACAATTGCCTTTATACTGATAAAACGTGTCCAACACTAGCGGGTTGTAATTATACCAGTATAGTTAAAAAGGTACAGCTTTTGTGTGTGAACAAGTCCCACTGTGTGTCCCCACTAGGGTGACCAGATGTCCCGATTTTATAGGGACAGTCCTGATATTTGGGGCTTTTTCTTATAAACGTGGCTATTACCCTCCACCTCTGTCCCGATTTTTCACACATGCTATCTGGTCACCCAGAGTAGGTGCAGTCCTAGCAGCAGAGGGGAGGACTTCTCCACCTCCACTCCCACACCCTCTCCTGCCCATGCATTTCAACCTGCCCTGGATACCTGACACTCCTGTGTATCCTGCAGAATGGGCATGTGCATACACACACACACATACACACACACACTCTCTCTCTCCCTCCCCCTCCCTCTCCCTTCCCCCCCCCCCCCCCCCCCCCCCATGTGCCCATCAGATGGATATTCAATCTCTGTGGCCCACTCAGCCCGGGAAAGATGTTTGGCCAAGGGAGCTGCTTTTCAAACGTTCGGCTTGTGCCTCTACATTTTGCTCCCCTTGGTAAAAAAAAACAAACAAAAAAATAGCATCAAACCCTAAATTATCATATTTCCCTAGGAAATCAGTCTGGGTAGCGGAAAGCCTTAAAAGAGCTCGGATAGCTCACAGACTCTGCCAAGGCTAACTAGTCAGAAGGGGAGAGGGCAAGGGAGAAAGGCAGTTTCAACCCCACCCCAGCTCCCTAAGGGGCTGATGAGGCTTTCTCTGATAAGGGGCACAGTGCAATTTCCACAGGGATCTGGAGCGCGTTGCAGAAAGCCAACCTGCCCTGATTTCCAGGAAATCATTTGCTTTTCAGAGCATTGGTTCCCAGTGCTGCCCTGCCTTGCGACTAGGGGCTGGGGGAGGAGACAGGGGAGGAGACACAGGAGGAGGAAAAAGGAGAGTTTCGAAGCGGTGTTGGCTGCCACTGCAGTACGAATGAGCGCGCGGGACCGGCTGGAGAATGTCCTGGAGGAGCTGGAAGAGATGGACTTCAAGAAGTTCAAGGTGAAGCTGAACCAGGCGCAGCCACCCTCGGGCTGCAGCAACATCCCACGGGGTCGGCTGGAGCGGGCAGACCATCTCGATGTATGCAGTCTGATGATCAGCTACTACCTGGAGACAGGGGCTATACAGATGGCCAAGCAGGTGCTGGAGGACATCAACCAGAGGGCCTTGGCTGCCAGGCTGGAGGGGGTATAAGAGGTGAGGGGATCTGACTCCGGATTGGGCCCACAACGAGCCCTAATTTCTGCCCATCTCTGGCTCATCGAGGGCTTTGTTGCTTTCACTTTCGATTTCTGGGCTGGAGGAAGAAGGCCTCAAGAGGGCGATGCTGTCAAGCAGGTCCCTGCTCCAGGAAACAACTCTGCTAAAAGCGGGCAACTGGCTGGGTGCTGAGCATCTTTTCCAATAGGGGGTGCCAGCTCCTATCCAACCTCAGATCAGGGGTATTGGCTGGCTTAGCAGGCAATGAGATATGGGGTCTTTGCTCTTAGGGGTTGCCAGTTCCTATCCAGCCCCTGATCGGGGGACTGGCTGGCTACGGGGGTTGAGGAATGAGATACGGGGCTTTTGCCCTTTAGGGGTGTCAGTTCCGATCCTGCCCCAGGGCAGGGGGGATATGTGGCTATGGGTGTTGGGGAATAGGATACGGGGGCATTTCCCCTCAAGGCGGTACCAGTTCCAAGCCAGCCCATTGTTAGTTCTGAAAGTTATTCGCATGTGAAGTTTTGGAAATGGTGAGAAAATACTTAGGTTGTCCTAGTTCAAGCTTCTAGTGCCAGGGTAGTCAATAGGTGAACCACGGGCCAAATCTGGACCGCCAAACGCTTTTGAACGGACCCAAAAAAATTTTATTTACTTACCCATTCTTGAAGACCATTCTCCTTTAGTGTTAAAGGCTGGTTGCTTCTGCATGTGTTTGCGTGTTGAGATTTAAAATCAAGGCCTTGATCATTTGTGGCCAGACAAAAATCCCGTGACACTTTTTTGAAAGCCCGGGCTCCCAGTCGGATCCCAGCTCAGGAATTTTCATTCTGATTTCTTAAACTCTTCCCGCAGTTCCCCCCAAATATAAGCTTCTCCTTCACTTCTTTCCTATAGCACTGCCATGTGGCTGTTAAACAGTCTCACTCCAGAAATGGTTGTATTTCAGCACTGCATGAGCAATCCCTGTGTAATGTTGCTGTGTACTTGGTACACCACCCCAGAGGTGGCTGCACTTCATTACAGTTCCCTAATTTTTGGCTCCTAAAAAGCTCATGCTTCAGGGTTTCAAACGGTCTCTTGCAGGGGTCATGAAGGGATATCCCCCCACCCCAATGTATTCTGGAGTTGTTGGTTTTTTTATCTCCTTCCTCTGAAGCATCAGGGATGACCAAGGCTGGAGATGGAAAATGGAATGGGGAGGGCCCAGGCTCTGAGGTAAAATCAAGCATTCTCTCTCTCTAGTGCTTGGCTGGCTGGTTCTTGCTCACGTGCTCAGCGTCTAACTGATCACCATAGAGAGAGTCGGGAAGGAATTTTCCCCCAGGACAGACTGGCCGGAACCTTGGGGGAAGTTTCACCTTCCTCTGCAGTGTGTGAGTGCAAGTGACTTGCCAGGATTATCATAGAATCGTAGGACTGGAATGGAACTCGAGAGGTCTTCTAGTCCAGACCCCTGCATTCAAGGCAGGACTAAGTATTGTCTAGACCATCCCTGACAGGTATTTGTCTAACCTGCTCTTAAAAACCTCCAACGATGGAGATTCCTCCCTACGCCGTTTATTCCAGTGCTTAACCACCCTGACAGTTAGGAAGCTTTTCCCATTGTCCAACCTAAACCTCCATTGCTGCAATTTAAGTCCATTACCTCTTGTCCTATCCTCAGATGTTAATGAGAACAATTTTTCTCACTCCTGCTTGTAACAACCTTTTATGTACTTGAAAACTGTTACTGTGTCTCCCCCTCAGTCTTCTCTCCTCCAGACTAAACAAACCCAATTTTTTCAATTTTTCCCCATAGGTCATGTTTTCTAGACCTTTAATCATTTTTGTCGCTCTTCTCTAGACTTTCTCCAATTTGTCCACATCTTTCCTGAAATGTGGCACCCAGAACTGGACACAATACTCCAATTGAGGCTTAATCAGCGTGGAGTAGAGCAGAAGAATTACTTCTCTTGTCTTGCTTACAACTCTCCGGCTAATACATCCCAGAATGATGTTTTTTGTTGTTGTTTTCCCAACAGTGTTACAGTTGACTTGTTTGCTTGTGATCCACTATGACCCCCAGATCGCTTTCCACAGTATTTCTTCCTAGGCAGTCATTTCCCATTTTCTATGTGTGCAACTGATTGTTCCGGATATATCTGATTATTTGGGTATATCTCACTTAAATCATTCTCCTGTCATTGCAGGGGCCTCGGGCACTGGAGCACCTCGGTCCCTTCTATTCTCTGCCTCTGGCACATAATAGTCTAGTCTCCTGAGGGCTGCAATACTTTGGTCTAATGACGGCTGTTGGGTGCTGGGTGGTGTTGGTGACCTGTGATATGAAGGAGGTCAGACTAGATGATCCATCGGCCCTTCTGGCCTTAAACTCTATGACTTTATGACTCTAAAGTGCTTTGTGGTTTGCATAATGAAAAATGCTTTGCTAATCACTTCCTACCAAATTCTCCCTACAGGGGAATCTAATGAAAAAGAAAACATCCCAGACAACAAAATGCACTTTCCCCTCTAAAGAGCTCCAAATCCTGCCACACAGAGACAGCAAGAAAACTCATGATCCTGCCACCCACCTGGGTCTCTCGGCACATGCCCGTGGTCAACGATGAAGGTCACAGAAGCATTGCAGACACCTTTCTCTGCCATTCCTGCCTCGCTCCAATTCCTGCCTCGGTGTCTTACGGCTTTTGCCTTTCCCTGCTCAGGATGACCACAGATTTCCACCATTCCTATTTTTGAACAAATAAAGAGATATTTTTACAGTTGTTACTTACCGCTGTTATTTTTCTGGTCCATTTAGCGCTGGGGAAAGGCAGACCCTGGAGAATGAATCCTGTGTGTATGCCCAGAGAGAGTGAGTTTGGCGCTTGTGGCCTGTTCAGTGCCTCAGCCTTTTTGCTGATTGCAAGTAGGGGGGAAATAGAGACGTGGACTCCTGTTTTGCTAGGAAGTAGGTCCTGCTGTACTCATTTCCCAGCAAATGACTTCCCAATGGGAACAGCTTTCAGTCCCAACTGCTGTATGGGAGATTTGAAACATTGGAATAAGTGTCCTTGAGGTAAAGGGCCCTTTATCTCATTCCCTACTCTAGCCAGCTAACCAGTCTCCCCGCTTGGAGTTACATTAGAGGCTGGTGATGTACAGGGGAATAGGTCATATCCCATTTGCTGCTCCTCCAACCAGCCCTTCCAACCTGTAGGTAGATTGGAATGCAGTAGGGGAAAAGACCCATATCCTATTCCCCCAAAGAATACCAGTCCCCCCAACCTAGGGCTGGGTTAAAACTAGTGCCCTAGAGTTGAAGAGCTCCATCTTCCAATCCCCATATCTCCTAGATGTTGCAGGGACTGGCGGGGTCAGGCTGGCTTTCAGAGGCAGGAATGGAACCCAGAGTTTTTATATTACACTCGCCTACACAGTTGAGCTCTGAACACAATACAAGTGTGTATATTTTTTTCCCGTGCAGCTTACATATTTTAAGTTTCTTCCCCTCACCCCATATGGAGATTTTGTTGTGGTGGTTCATTTGGTTGCTAAATCAAGCCAACGAGTTGCATTTTGTTTTGCATACAGTGAGGTTCATGGTCAGGGTGTGAGTGTCACAGTCATGGGATGGCTGGGGAGAAAGCTCTGTCCAACAAGGCCACAAGTCTCATCTTTGAGGCTGAGTCGTGACTCCCTCTAACCACTGGACCCCATTCCCCTGACAGAGCCAGGGGTGGAACCCAGGAGTCCTGACTCCCAACTCCCTCCCTTCCCAGTCCCCTGCTGTAACTACTGCTCCCCTCCAGACTTTATGCTTTACAGTATTGCATGAGTCTAGTGCTTCTTACATACAGATATCCCCCTCTGAGACACCCCAAAATCTCTCAGAGACACCCCAGTATACAACCTTGGGAGACCTCATGATAGGAACCTTGAGTGGCCCTGATATCTCCCCTCAGAGACTCTAATGCCTCCGTCAAAGACCACCCCAATACCCATGTGAGGGCTTCCTGAAAGCTCCTCAGGAACTCCTAGCCCGACTAAGGACCCGCAACCATGGATCCCCAATATCTGCTTCAGAGACCCCCTCAAAAGCTCCCTGAGTGCCCAGCCCCTCAAAGATGCCCCCAATATCCCCAGTGAGGGGCCTCTAATATTCCTCCATGGACCCCAACCTCCTCAAAAAAACCCCAAATCCCTTCTGAAGGGGTCCCCAATGTCCTCCTCAGAGTCTCTCCAATAGCCCCCCAGGGGGGCCACAATATTCCCTCAGGAACCTCCCCCTCCCCTCCTCTGAGCTCCCTCCATTGTCAGTTAAAATAGTTAAACTGCACCTCCCCCACCCTGTGGAACTCCTTCCTGCAGTGCAAGACGGAGGGGGGAGGGGCAGTAACGGCCCCAACTGTCACTGGGGTCAAGAGGGGGCTGACTGGGGGGGGGGAACCCATTGGGGTAGCCTCTTGGGGGGGTCCATGAGCAGGAATATTGGGGCTCTCAGAGGGGTCTGTTTTGTGGGTTCATGAGGGGATGATACTGGGAAACTAAGGGGGCTATTTAGCAGCTCTGAAGACTCTATATCGGGGAGTAAATGAGGAGAAGGCATTGGGGGCCCTAAGGCAGCTATTTAGGCAGTCCCTGAGGGGGTTATTTTGGGGGTGCAGGAGGCGAGACTAGGGAGGGTATATTTGGGGTCTCAGAGGGGTGAGTATAGGGGGATCCATGAAGGAGGATAGTGAAGGAGTCTTTGAGAAGGGAATTTTGTGGGAACCCCTGAGTGGGATTTGTGGGGAGGGACTTAAAGAAGTGTCTCAGAGGGGTCAGTATTGGGGGAGTCCATGCGGGAAGGTATTGGGGTGTCTCTGAGCGGTTAATATGTGGGGATCTATGAGGGCATAGATTGGTGGAATCCATCAAGGGAAAATATTGGGGGTGTCTCTGGGAAGTCAATATTGGGGAATTCTTGGAAGGGATATTGGGGGACCCTAAGAAGGGTATATTTAGGGGTCTCAGAGGGTTCAGTACTGGGAGTCCATAGAGGAGGGTAATGGAGGGGCTTTTGAGGGGGGAATATTGGGAGATTCCCTGAGCAGGATATATTGGGGTGGGATAGTGGGGATGAGGAGGTTCCTGAGTGGGATGACAGATGCAAAACAGGGGGGGGGCAGAACAAGAGGGAAAGGAAAGAGGCCAAAACAAGAGGAGCTGAGAGGGATCTGTCTACATTTTTAAAAAAAGAGGATTGTGGGAGAGATTGAATTCTTCCAGAAATAGAAAAGAGAGAACTCTAGAGAGAAAAACAAAATGCAGAGAAAATGAAATAGCGAGAAATGGAGACAGATGGAGGTGAAGCAGACCACACAGAGAGGGGAAAAGAAACAATACAGTATATCAGAGTGAATGGATCTAACTGATTCCTCAATTTAACTGCACGTACAGTGAAAATACACATAATGAAAGCATGTATCTGTCTCTAGTCCTAGACCTTAAGGCTTTGTCTACATTCAAAGGCTTTGTCTATAGGGAAAAGGTTATAACGATATAGTTACCCAGTTGTATTTATATCAGTATTACCCCCTGTGTGGACACTAAGGCTATGTCCACACTGCGCACCTTACAACAGACTCAGCTGTGCCACTGCAGCCATGCCATTGTATGGTGCGCTGTGTGGCTGCTCTTTATCTCTCTCCTGGCTACAAAATAAAACCACCCCCAACGAGGCATGGTAGCTTCATTGACGGGAGCGCGGCTCCTGCCGACAAAGTACTGTCCACACAGGCGCTTTTCGTCGCTAAAACTTTTGTCGTTCAGGGGGGTGTTTTTTCATACCTCTGAGCGACAAAAATGTTAGTGACGAAAGTGTCAGTGTAGACAACGCCTTAGACCTTGTCTACACTAGAAAGGGTTTGCAGAACAAGAGTTCTTTTGCTGGTACAGTTTATATACCAGTTCCCCAAAATGAAATAAAGCTATAACACCAAAACTTTTAAGTGTAAACCAGGCCCTATTCTAGGATAAGAGTGACCTTTTTCTCGGTTCAGTTTACACTCCTTCCCAAGCAGCATAAACTAAAGTGAAAAAAGTACTCTTGTTCTGGAATAAAAGGCCTGGTCTACACACTAAATAGATATGTCAGCACAGTTATATCAGCTAGGAGGGTGGAAAAATCACACTCGCAGCCAACATAGCTGTGCCAGCAAATCCCCTAGTGTTGACACAACTATGTTGACAGAACAAAGTTTCTATCAGCTTAGCTAATGTCGTTCAGGGAGAGAGTGAGTATGTCTACACTACAGCAGCACAGTCACGCAGTGCCGTACTAATGTAGATGCTTCTTACAAGATGGAAGGGGGGTTTTCATTGATGTAGTTAATCCATCTCTCCATGAGACATTAGCTAGGTCAATGGAAGACATGGGCAGAGCGTCTACATGGTTATGTTATACTGCTATAACCATTCTGGTTGAAATTCACACCTTAGTTTATACCAAAAGAAAGTTCCCATATAGACAAGGCCAAAGTTGCACCTGTTTAAATCAGTTGAAATGTAATTTAAATTTTAAATTTAAACCAGTTTAAAAACTGGTTTAGCGTTTGTCTACACACTTTTTATAGCACTTTATCAGTTTGAAATCAGACTAGTTAAAGGAGTACACCTTCCTAAAGTGGGTGCAGTTATTCCAGAATAAATGTTTCATACCAGTATAGTTTATTCCTGTAAATTCAGGGGAATAAGATATACTGATACAAGTTGAAGTTATACTGGTATAAATGTATCCACACTAGGGTTCATACTATTTCGGTGAATGAAAAAATGTTACCCCTAACCAAAATAGTTAAATCAGTACAAAAACTGTGTGTAAACCAGGCCTCAGTTAGACCAATGGAAAACAAAGTATGGACCCTCTTAATCTGATTTAAACCTGGTGTATATATATATATATATTTAAATTAATTCCTTACTGAATTAAGATAAACTAATATGAAGGCAGGTTTAAATAGAATTAAGAGTATCCACACTGTGATTTGTATCAGTTTAACTAAATTGGTTTAAAATTAGATGTAAACACCAGCACAACTTTGAAAGCAGAGCATAAGAAGCTGCTCGCTTTCCCTCCATACATACCCCTATAACATTTATCTATCTATCTACATTTCTACATTCTAGTGTATTTCTTCCTAACCCATCTCTCTCTGGTATTTCAGGGACCAGTGACCGCAGCATCCAGTTGCCAACCTCTCATGGCTTTTCTACTCACAAACTGGAATTGAAATAGCTTCCTTTTTGTTATTTCAGTGTAAATCTCTGTGTGTGGTCACTCTTTATTCAGATTAAGAGCATCCTATTTTGATTTAACCTTCCCCCAAATGAGGGATAGAAAGATAGGCCTGGTCAACGCAAAGCAGCTTACATTGACCTAACTGTAGAAGTGTCTACACTTAAATTTCGCTCCCACCGATGTAACTGGCCTGCGACGCCAACTTAGTCCTGGTCTATGCTAGAGAGGGTATGTCTACACTAAGAAATTAGGTCGATTTTATAGAAGTAGATATTTAGAAATCGATTTTATACAGTCGATTGCATTTGTCCCCACTAAGCGCATGAAGTCGGCGGAGTGCGTCCTCACTACCGTGGCTAGCATTGACTTACAGAGCGGTGCACTGTGGGTAGCTATCCCACAGTTCCTGCAGTCTCCGCTGCCCATTGGAATTCTGGGTTAAGCTCCCAATGCCTGATGGGGCAAAAACATTGTCATGGCTGGTTTTGGGTACATGTCGTCAGTCGCCCCTCCCTCCGTGAAAGCAACGGCAATCGTTTCGCACCTTTTTGCCTGGCTTACCCGTGCAGACGCCATACCATGGCAAGCATGGAGCCTGCTCAGCTCACCGTCACTGCTGCTGTTGTGAGCATTGTAAATACCTTATGCATTATCCTGGAGTATATGCAGAACTGGGCTAAGAGATGCCAGCACGAGGAGGATTTTGATGAGGACATGGATACAGACATTCCTGAAAGTATGGGCTATGGCAATTGGGACATCATGGCGGCAGTGGGGCTGGTTGTTACAGTGGATTGCCAATTCTGGGCCAGGCAAACAAGCACAGACTGGTGGGACCACATAGTGTTGCAGGTATGGGATGATTCACAGTGTCTGCGAAACTTTCACATGCATAAGGCCACTTTCCTGGAACTCTGTGAGTTGCTTTCCCCCACCCTAAAGCACAGGAATACCAAGATGAAAGCTGCCCTGAGAGTTGAGAAGCAAGTGGCGATAGCCCTGTGGATGCTTGCAATACCTGACTGCTACTGGTCAGTCGGGAATCAATTTGGAGTGGGCAAGTCTACTGTGGGGGCTGCTGTGATCCAAGTAGCCAATGCAATCATTGACATTCCGTTATCAAGGGTAGTGACTCTGGGAAATGTGCAGGTCATACTGGATGGCTTTGCTGCAATGGGGTTCCCTAACTGTGGTGGGGCGATAGACGGAACACATATCTCCATCTTGGCACCGGACCACCTTGCCAACCAGTACATGAACTGCAAAGGATTCTTCCCAATGGTGCTGCAAACACTGGTGAATCACAAGGGACGTTTCACCAACATCGTGGGATGGCCGGGAAAGGTGCATGACACTCGCATATTTAGGAACTCTGGGCTGTTCGAGCAGCTGCAAGAAGGGACTTACTTCTCAGACCAGAAAATTACCATTGAGGATGTTGAAATGCCAATAGTTATGCTTGGGGACCCAGCCTACCCCTTGCTCCCATGGCTCATGAAGCCTTACATAGGCAGCCTGGACAGTAGTAAGGAGCAGTTCAACTATAGGCTGAGCAAGTGTAGAATGGTGGTAGAATGTGCCTTTGGACGTTTAAAAGCTCGCTGGTGCTGTTTGCTGAGTAGGTCAGACCTCAGCGCAACCAACATTCCCATTGTTATTGCTGCTTGCTGTGTGCTCCATAATATCTGTGAGAGTAAGGAGGAGATGTTTATGGGCGGGTGGGAGGTTGAGGCAAATCGCCTGGTGTCTGATTTTGAGCAGCCAGACACCAGGGCAATTAGAAGAGCACAGCAAGGCGCGCTGTGTATCAGAGAGGCTTTGAAAACCAGTTTCATGACTTACCAGGCTTCGGTGTGACAGTTGTGTGTGTTTCTCCTTGATGCAAACCTGCTCCCTTTGTTGATTTTAATTCCCTTTAAGCCAACCACCCTCCCCCTTTCGAAATAAAGTAACTATTGTTTTGAAACCATGCATTCTTTCTTTATTAATTAAAAAAAATGAGATAAAGGACAAGGTAGCCTGGATGTGATGGGGGAGGAGGGAAGGACAAGGCCACATTGTTTATTGTAGCCACACTAAAAATCAAACTGTTTGAATGACAGCCTTCTGTTGTTTTGGCCATTCTCTGGAGTGGAGTGGCTGGGTGCCCGGAGGCCTCCCCCCCCACGTTCTTGGGCATCTGGGTGAGGCGGATATGGAACTTGGGGAGGAGGGCTTGCGGTTTTACAATGGATGCAGCGGGGGTCTGTGCTCTTGTTGGCTTTCCTGCAGCTCCAACAGATGCTTCATCATGTCCATTTGCTCCCCCATTAGCCTCAGCATCGCGTCCTGCCTCCACTCTTCACACTCACTTAATTCTTTCCTGGCCTCTGCCACTGAATGCCTCCATGCATTAAGCTGTGCCCTATCAGTGTGGGAGGACTGCATGTGCTCGGAAAACATGTCATCACAAGTGTGGGTTTTTTGCCTTTTAATCTCGATAACCTCAGGGACGGAGATGATACGGGGAGCGTAGAAACATTTGTACCTGGGGGGAGATAAAAAGGGATGAGGAAGAGGAGGAGGAGGAGGAGGAGAAGGAGAAGGAGAATGCACAGGCAAGCAGTGAAGGGAATCCATCTCCCCGGCAGCCAGGACCTTTTCATCACCCTGAAACCTCAGTGCTGCTGAGTTCGCAGGAAATTCAAAAGTTCCTGGGGTTTTTCCTGTGTACCTGGCTAGTGCATCGGAGTTCAAAGTGCTGTCCAGAGCGGTCACAATGGAGCACTCTGGGATAGCTCTCGGAGGCCAATACTGTCGATTTGCGTCTGCACTACCCCAAATTTGACCCAGCAAGGTCGATTTTAGCGCTACTCCCCTCGTCGGGGAGGAGTACAGAAGTCGATTTTAAGAGCCCTTTAGGTCGACGGAATGGGGTTGGTTGTGTGGACACAGTAATTTTTAAATCAACCTAACGCGGCTAAATTCGAACTAACCCCATAGTGTAGACCAGGCCAGAGTTAGGTCAATGTAAGGCAGCTTATGTTGACCTAACTTTGTAAGCATCTACACTAAAATGTAGCTCTTACCCATGAAACTCGTCCACTACACCAATTTACTAACTCCACCTCCACGAGAGGTGTAGCAGTTACGAAAATGTAGTTAGGTCGACGAAGTGTCAGTGTAGATGCAGCATAGTGTGGACATGCAAACGCGATTTAATGATTGTGATGGCTCTATGTCGACATAACTTAGGTCACCCTAATTTTGTACTGTAGACACACCCTTAATAACTCTACCTCCATCAGAAGCATAGTCAATGTCAATGTAGTTAGGTTGACATGGTGTCTGTGTAGACACTGCATTGCTTACATCAACCGTTGCTGCCTTTCAGAAGCCATCCCACAATGCCCCACTCTGACAATATAATTGATACAAGAGCTCCTAGTGGGGATATGCAAGGCCGAAACAAGAAACAAAGAGTAGATACACACAAGCGATGTAATTACTGCAGAATGTTAGGCCATGGGTTCAAAAAAGAACTAGATAGATTCATGGAGGATATGTCCATCAATGGCTATTAGCCAGGATGGGCAGGGATGGTGTCCCTAGCTTCTATTTGCCAGAAGCTGGGAATGAGCAACAGGGGATGGATCACTTGATGATTACCTGTTCTGTTCATTCCCTCTGGGGCACCTGGCACTGGCCACTGTTGGAAGACAGGATACTGGGCTAGGTGGACCTTTGGTCTGACCCAGTAGGGCCGTTCTTATGTTCTTATCATAGAATCATAGAATATCAGGGTTGGAAGAGACCTCAGGAGGTCATCTAGTCCAAGCCCCTGCTCAAAGCAGGACCAACACCCACTAAATCATCCCAGCCAAGGTTTTGTCAAGCCAGGCCTTAAAAACCTCTAAGGATGGAGATTTCACCACCTCCCTAGGTAACCCATTCCAGTGCTTCACCACCCTCCTAGTGAATATTCTTCTCTTCATGTCTATACTACCACTTATGTCAGCAAAACTTATGTCGCTCAGGAGTGTGAAAAAAACCACACCCCGAGCGACACACGTTTCGCCGGCATAAGAGATAGTGAGCACAGTGCAATGCCAGCAGGAGAGCTTCTCCCGCAGACATAGCTAATGCCGATTGTGGGGGGTGGTTTAATTATGTGGAGAGGCACGCTCTCTCCTGCCGGCATAGAGCGGCTCCATGGCAGATAGAATCATAGAATCATAGGCTTTAAGGTCAGAAGGGACCATTACGATCGTCTAGTCTGACCTCCTGCACAACGCAGGCCACAGAATCTCACCCACCCACTCCTGTAACAAACCCCTAACCTGTGTCTGAGCTACTGAAGTCCTCAAATCGTGCTTTAAAGACTTCAAGGTGCACAGAGTCCTCCAGCAAGTGATCCGTGCCCCACGCTGCAGAGGAAGGCGAGCAACCCCCAGGGCCTCTGTCAATCTGCCCTGGAGGAAAATTTCTTCCCGATCCCAAATATGGCCATCAGCTAAACCCTGAGCATGTGGGCAAGACTCACCAGCCAGACACCCAGGAAAGAATTCTCTGTAGTAACTCAGATCCCACCCCATCTAACATCCCATCGTAAGCCATTGGGCATATTTACCGCTAATAGTCAAAGATCAATTAATTGCCCAAATAAGGCTATACCATCCCCTCCAACAACTTATCACGCTTAGTCTTGAAGCCAGATACGTCTTACAGATCTTACAGCAGTGTAGACGCAGCCTTAAATTAAGCTGACTTAATTTTGTAGCATAGGCAGGGTGACCAGACAGCAAGGGTGAAAAATCAGGACGGGGCTGGGGGGGTAACAGCCACCTAGAGAAGACAAAGCCCCAAATACTGGGACTGTCCCTATAAAATCGGGACATCTGGTCACCCTAGCACGGATCCCAGCTGCGGAGACAGGAGAGAGCTATCTGTGGCCATGCCTGTACTGTACTAGGCATGGCCACCGATCTCTTCCTGTCTCTGCAGCTGGGATAAATTCACACGGCCAGATAAGTATCTTCAGTCACCCCAGCTCCCTCCCCTTGACCCTCAGGGCGAGGCCGGTTGTGTCAGAGACACACACCGCTTCCCTCCTCTCTCGCACCCGCACCGAGAAACCCCAAACCGCAGGGGAAGCCGGGCTTGCACGGGTTGCTGACAGCCAGGAACCATCGGGCCGGGAAATTTTCCCGGGGAGGCCCTTAGTGGGGCACCACCGGAGCCGATTCCTGTCCCCGAGGCTGGGCTGAGCTGAGCTGCGGCTGCGGGCGCCCGGGTGAGCGGGTCCCTGTCCCCGGGGAAAGGGCTCGGAGCGCGCGCGCGTCTGCCCCGCTCCCCTGCTAGCCCCGAGCGCCTTGCCGCGCCGGGGGAAGGGGCAGCGCCGGCGGGAGGCTTTTCAATCGCCCGGGGGCTCTGCAGGAAGGGTGGGGATGGGAAGGGAGGGGGGGCGAGTGGCTGTCTCCCCCCCGGGGGGGGGGGGCAGGGTAGGTTGGTCTGAGGCTGGGCTGGGGGTGCATGGGGCAGAATTCATGCCAGACTATCTGTGATGCTGGAGCAATCTTTGTGTCTATCTGTCCATCCCTTCCTCTGTCCCTAGATCCTAGTGCTGCTATCTATCACCATACACACACCCCTTCATCTCTCCATCCCCTACACGCCCCTCAGTCGCTGTCTCTCTCTCTCCCACCCCGTACACACCCCTCTCTCTCTCCATTCAACCCCTCATCTTCATACACCCCTAGGGTGACCGGACCGCAAGTATGAAAAATCGGGACACAGTGTGCGGGGGTAATAGGTTCCCATATAAGAAAAAGCCCCGAATATCGGGACTGACCCTATAAAATTGGGACATCTGGTCACCCTATACACCCCTCTCTCTGTCTCAATCTCTATATATTGCTCCAAACATCTCACTCTCGGCCACTCACAAACCCCTTCTCTCATACACCCCTCTCTTTCCCCATATACATCTTTCTTTCTTTCTTTCTTTCTCTTTCTACCTCTCTCCATCCCTAGATCTCATTATGCTGGGCTATCTGTATATCCTATCCCAATGCCACAGTCTAGCTCCTCTGACTTGGAAAATGCAGTTCATTTGACCCTGAATCAATAAAGGAAGGTAAAACTGGTACGTTAAATTGAAATGAATTTGACAATTTCTTTGGTGGCGAACAGGAAAATTGGTTGGGCTAGTCACACAATGAAAAACAAAGATTGGGCAATCATTTCCCCCCACTAGTTGATGGGGGATAAATTAACCAGCTTGTTTTTTTTAGTGAATATTATCCAGCCAGCTCTAATTATCATCACCATTATTTGCATTAGAGTAACAGCTAGAAGCCTCAACTGAGAATGTGGCACCATGGTACAGGGCACCGTCCATGCATATAGTAAAAGAACTTGCTGTCTAAAGCCTAGCCTACATACAGATTTTGTACTGATGTAACTATTGTGGTTTGTGTTTTGGGTTTTTTTTACTGAAATAATTATAGCCGTATATCCTCTAGGGTAAATGAAATTATACCAGTATTAAAGTCCTTATTCTGGTGGAGCTTGTTTCCTTTCTTGTACAGCTTTCGATGGACGTTGATTTAACCTATTTGCTTCCCCACAAGCAGGATTTCCAGTCCTCGAACTTCCTGTGATCTCCTGGATGGAGCAAGAGGAAGAGCCGTGCATCCTGGATATCCAGGGCTCCGAGGAAAGGGAGATCCAGAGAGACACACCCACAGGTGAGGAATGAGTGACATTGGCTCAGAGATTGTCCAGGAGTGAAGAGGAAAGCTGGGATCCCAGCAAAGCCACTGGGTGCCTCCCCGGTTCTGTTTTTTTCTCATCTCATCTCATTCAGTATCATCCAAGCAGGTGTCCTAGCCTCCTGGCACTCACAGCATAGGCCCCTGTATATTACTTTGCCATGGCATCCGCACATTGACACAAAATCATGCTTCAAATTCCAATTTTTGTTTCACTCGTAGGCTTGCAAAGAAATTCTTAAAAGCAAAACCCATTATATTGATGCAGTGATGTCTACCTGACCCTGCCGACAACGTGAAACAATTGTGTGTTTGTGAATTGCCCCATTCGTTGCAAAGGGGTATTGACTCTGAAACCTAACAATGGCAATTTAAATATTCAGACTGTTCACTATTTCACTGCTGGTCATTTTAACAGAAACATCCAGCTAGTGTTCTTATTCCACTGTACCTGACTCCCCAAAAGCTACAGCTGCCTTTACCCACCTACCATAGCCTGCAGTCTTACTTCCCACACTGAAAAAAGTGGAATTAAACAAACAACTCAGGGGGGTTAGATTATTTCTTTCCATAGCTAATGCATTCTTTTTAAAAGTCCATTTAAAATTAATTAAATGAAGAAAATAAATAATGAATTTTGCATGCACTGGACCACATGGAGAAGCCTGAGCAGGGCTGAGCCGTGTGGTCTGAGCGGTTTCCCTGGGATTGGTGGCAAACGCAGTGGCCAGGGGGTTGTTTGGCTAGCTCTGTCTGTGAGAGAGAGCTGGAAAGCCAGCTGACAGGGACAGAAGAAGTTATATGCATGACACTGAATGGACTAGAGGAGCAGACTTGGAAGTAGTGAGCAAGGAAAGTGCCTACTGTTGTTTTTTTTCCTACTGTGTTCATTTGTGTGTATTCTTTGTAAACAAAGTGGATTGAACCAAAGAATATACCTGACTCATATGATCAATTTCTTCTCCTAATGGAAACAACCTGGCAAAACATGCATCCGATGAAGTGGGTTTTAGCCCACGAAAGCTTATGCTCAAATACATTTGTTAGTCTCTAAGGTGCCACAAGTACGCCTGTTCTTTTTGCGGATACAGACTAACACGGCTGCTACTCTGAAACCTGGCAAAACCTTGAATATTGTCTATCTGGTCAGGCCAAAGGGGCCACACTGGTGTGAAGGTGGGATGGATTTCCCAGGAGAGAAACCGAGAGTTGTATTCCTGTTAAACCAAGCTGGAGCAGATAATGGAGGTGCTTGCAGAAATCAAAGATGGCTAGAAGGAATTAAAACAAGACCTAAAACAGGAGCTGGAGCCTTCTCAAAAGGAATTAAAGCAACATCTAGAGGTTTCCCAGAAAGGACTGAGAAATGACCTGCATTCGGAGATAGTATCTTTGTTGGTACAGCAGTTACAACGTATTCGGGAAAATTTCAAAGCCCGGCTACAAAACATCCACTCCAGACTGGCAAGACAGATCAGTGAGGTGACCAGCAAACTGACTATTATAGACTGAAAGGTTTTCCAGGAAATAGAGGAGACCAAGGAAGTTATGGCCAGCTTGGAACATGCTAACAGAGATGAGCTACAGCAAGGACTTGAGGAGCTAAAAGATCTCCTAAAGAAGGAATTTAAAGGGTCACAGACCACAGTGGAAGTCAGTTGCCTGGATAAGGAATCAGGCCAGCCAGAGAACTTGGGTAAGACCAGACATTTGTAACCCTCAGAGAGTTTGGACTGTTTTTCCCAGTCAAGTAATACAAAAGCCCACTATCTTTGAGGGAAAGCTCCCTGGGAGGGTTATTTGGCTCAGTTTAACATCCTAGCTCCAATGAATGTCTGGGGAGATGAACTGAGAGGGGGGGTCTCTAGCAGCTGACTTGAGTGGTCCAGCTCTGATGGGGTGGCAGAACTTACCCAAGAAAAGAGACTGAGTTATCCAGATTTGGTACAAGCCCTTGTTTTCCGGTTTGGGGCTAGTCATCGATCTGAGCTGGCCAGGGCATAGCTAAGGGCTAGAAGAAGAGGGAAAGTAGAAACTCCACCTGAACTGGCAGAGGACTTGCAGCGATTTGTGTTCCTGGCTTACCCAGATACCAGTGAGGCCTTCCAGGATACATTAGCAATGGACCGATGTATAGATGCTCAGCTGGACCTGGACTTGGACTTGCAGATCAAGATCAGCAAAAGAAGGCCAAGGATGCTCAGAGCAGGGCTGCCCAGAGGGGGGGGCAAGTGGGGCAATTTGCCTCGGGCCCCACAGGGGCCCCCACGAGAGTTTTTCGGGGCCCCTGGAACAGGGTCCTTCACTTGCTCCGGGAGCCCCGGAAAACTCTCGCGGGGCCCGGGCCCCCGGAGCTTCTTCCGCTCCGGGTCTTCGGCGGCAGTTCGGTGGCGGGGGGTCCTTCCGCTCCGGGACCCGCCACCGAAGTGCCGGGTCTTCGGTGGCAATTTGGCGGCGGGGGGCCCCCTGCCGCCGAAGACCCCAGGCTCCCTGAATCCTCTGGGTGGCCCCGGCTCAGAGAGGCTGTGGAATATGCCACAGAACTTTAATCTTTCCTTGCAGCAGACCAGGAAGCAGCCGCTAGAGAGGAAGATGTTTCCCATGAGCTTTGTAAGTACAGCTCTGTGTCTAATGTGCCTGCTGGAACAGAGGATTCTAATCTGGTTCATGACATTTTTGAGTGATTGGAAAAGTTGTTCAATTCAGTTTGTAAACCAATGGAAATTGGTAATAATGCAAAAATGAAGGGTAACAGTTCATTTAAATACTGGTATTTGTGGAAAAAAATTATCCACTAAAAGAATTGTTATAAATTTAAGGCAAGCCGGAACTGAGCGTCACAAACACTTAGTGAAAATCCATCATCCAAACTGGGAAATGAGAAGCACCAAGATGAAGGGGGAAAGCTCGGAACTACAAGGATCAGCTCCACAGTATTTGCTAAGATCTGGGCAGTTAAACAACAATAATGGGAGTATGAACATGTAATATGATCCTGTTACATATTCATATGAATATGTAATAAGATCTGTGAAATGCATAAGAATAATGGACATTGGCTCAGAGATAACAGTTATTAGACCAGATGTGTTAACCATGTTATGGAATAGAGGATCTAAAACTGAACCAGCTACGTGGTCCCAAATGGAGACAGTGACTGGGGAACATGCACCAGTCCAAAAGTAGGGAAAACTGGGTTTGAAAACTGGACCTTGGGAATTTGAGCAAGAAGTTGATAGCCAACAGAATGGAGGATCTGACAGTTGGTTTGGATTTCATTATGGCTAATTACTGTAATAAATACCAGGAAAGCTGTCTTACAGATTCATTCTGTAGAAATTCCCTTGAAAGATGTGGCCTAGTTGAAACAAATTGTTTGTAAACAACTGGTTTGCTGTGAGCAAATTGTCCTACCTTCAGGGGGTAAAAACCATAAGAACAGCTACATGCGGTGGTAGCTTTCCAGCAAGGGGAAGATAGGGAGTAGTGAGACCCAGGGGGAATTCTAGCTCCTATAGTTCTTGTGGAACTGAAGCAGGAACGGATCTCTGTTCATTTGCTGAATGTTTCAGACAAACAGCAAATAGTACAAAAAGGGACCCACAGTGGCAAAATGAGAACCTATCGATCGAGTAAATGCCGGTATAGGGGAAAAAAAACTAGAGAGGCGAAAGGGGTGAAGGTGAGCTCCCAGAGGCTATGTCTATACTATGGTGGTAAGTCAACCTACGCTACACAACTCCAGCTATGTACCTTAGGTCGAGTTACTGTGGGGTCTACACCGCAGGGGGTCGATGGGAGAAAATCTCCCATCACTTACCTTACTCTTCTCGTCGGGGGTAGAGTACAGGGATCGACTGGAGAGCGATCTGCAGTCGATTTGGCGGGTCTTTATTAGACCCGCTAAATGGACAGCCGGTGGATCGATCTCAAAGTGTTGATCCCAGCTCTAGTGTAGACCTGCCCAGAGTTTCTACTGAACTTGTTCCAATGCAGTGCTGTACATTTTAATGACTAGCAGCAGAACGGTCTAAGAGACTTTCTGGTTAGGAATCTAATTGTTCTGAGTCTACAAAGATCTAGATTGTACTGCCCTGGTCCACCACAAGGTTGACATTTAACAGCCACCTGACCATTTACCAGAAGCAAAAAGGGAAGAGGTTTTACAAGCCACTGAAGAAATGAATCCGGAAGATATAACTGAGCCTTCAACCAGTTCTTGGGCCTCACCCATAATGCTGGTTAAGAAATAAAGACGGCAGCACCAGATTCTGCGTGGAGTATAGAAAACCACTTTAAAGGATTCATTAACTAGATGATTCCCTGAATGCTATAGCAGGTTCACTTTGGTTTTCCACAATGATTCTTAAAAGTGGCTGTTGGCAAGTGGAAGTAGGAATGGAATTCACAGCAGGCCAAGGCCTGTGGCAATTTAAAGTGATGGCTTTCAGCACCCATCTAGATTGATCCCTGGTAGGAGCCTGTCCCATCCTTTCCTTGAGTGACATTGGAGCAGAATCCAGAGTCTGGAGGGATGGATTTGAGTCCTGGTTTCCACACTTGCCTACTGTGGTTTAATTCTCTTCTTCTCTCGGCAGGTGACAGGGCGGCAAGTGAGGATGAGGTGAATCCTCAGCAGGAAGTGGAGCCGTGTGGGACGGTCTCGGGGCTTGTTCCAGCCTGCCAGAGCCAGGGTGGACCAGGGAGGCTGCGTGTGAACCCTCCGAAGATGAGGCGTCGCCGGTCTGCCCACCGTGAGAGGGGATTCATCAACCTGCTGGGCATCCTGGAGCCCCGGCGCCCGGCAGACAAGCCCTACCGGTGCACAGAGTGCGAGAAGAGCTTCAGCCAGAGCTCGAATCTCATCGAGCACCAGCGGATCCACACGGGCGAGCGCCCCTTCACCTGCAGCGAGTGCGAGAAGAGCTTCAGCCGCAGCTCCACCCTCATCGAGCACCAGCGCACGCACACGGGCGAGAAGCCCTACACCTGCCCCGAGTGCCAGCGCAGCTTTAGCCGCAGCTCCACCCTGACCGAGCACCAGCGCACCCACACCGGGGAGACCCCTTTCCACTGCCCCGAGTGCGGCAAGAGCTTCAGCCGCACCTCCAACCTGGTGAAGCACCTGCGCACCCACACGGGCGAGAAACCCTACGGCTGCAGGGAGTGCGGCAAGCGCTTCAGCCTCAGCTCCAACCTCATCAAGCACGAGCGCACCCACACCGGGGAGAAGCCCTTTGCCTGCGGGGAGTGCGGCAAGCGCTTCAAGAAGAAGACCCACCTGGTGTCCCACCACCGCACCCACACCGGGGAGCGGCCCTACGAGTGCACGGAGTGCGGCAAGCGCTTCAGCCAGAGCTCCACCCTCATTGAGCACCAGCGCATCCACACCGGCGAGAAGCCTTTCCGCTGCCCCGACTGCGGGAAGTGCTTCTGCGTCAGCTCCAACCTCATCAAGCACCAACGCATCCACACCGGAGAGAAGCCCTACGGCTGCAGTGCCTGTGGGAAGAGCTTCCGCTACAAGCCCCAGTTCACCCGCCACCAGAAGCTGCACCAGGGGGACGGGGAGGAGCCAGTGGCCGTCCTGACCCTGGGACCCTGGGCTACAGCAGCCCCGCTCATACAGATCACGGAGACTGTTTAAAGCGGGCAAGCTCCCACCCCGGGGATGAGGGGGATCAGGGACTAGAGTCAGCGTGTGGTTGAGCTCTGTTAGGCCAAGCGCAGAGCTGGAATTGACGTGTGTTTCTCCAAGCTGTTTGGCCCAGCTCTGATTCACTTGCAGCTGGAGTTTCTCTGATTCCTGTTTTAAGAATATGGGAATTCCTGATGGGCTCGTCTAGCTCCGCATTCTTCCCCCAACACTCCCGCGCAGACCGACGTGGTATTCCTCCTCCTGCTTCGCTACATCTAACCCTGTATCCCCACTCCTTGCTATTCCACATCAGACTAATGGGCCCATCTAACCTGATACGCCTTCTTCCCTGCTTCCCCAGATCAGATCAATAGGTCTGTCTAGTCAGTATCATCCCCCTTTCCTGGTGGATCAAAATATCTGAAAGTTTCCCATTCAGCTCCCTGCTGCCCCAAGTCAGCCCGATGGGACTGTCTAGCCCAATATCCCCCCTACTCCTTGCCATGTTGGATCAGACTAATGGGCCCATCGAGCCCAATATCTCCCACGCCCATCCCTGCAGCACCAGTTCAGACTACTGGTCCATCTGGTCCAGTATCCTACCTCCAAGAGTGGCCAATGCTAGATGCTGCAAAGGAAATGTTGAATGCACTTCACTCTGCTGTGTACCATTGAGGGAGAAAGCAGTTCCTTCCGGACTGCAACTGGCTCTCGGCTTCCATGATGGATCATGAGGGTCAAATGTCCTTGACGTTTCAGTGTTTATCCTGTCCATTGTCACTGCAGGTGCTATTCTTATTCCTACAAACATCAAATCCTTATTTTTTTTAATGATTTAGTGAGATACTTGCCTCCATAATATCCTGCTGCAGGGAATTCCACAGGTTAACAATATCACTTTCTATTGCCATTCCCTGTCAATACAGCGGAGGAAATCCCGCAAAGCAGGCCAAGTCCTTTGGAAGGCTGTTGTTTCTTAGGTCTTGACTACAATTAGTTTGCGGCAGCAGGGTGTCAGTCTACTCTGTGCTAGCCTGCCACGGACTAGCTGTCCCTGTGGACCTTACTGACACGTATTAGTAGTTCATTAATGCACTTTGATCTAGTTCAATTTCAAAGAAGACTTTCTGCCAACATTTAGTCTGCAGCAAGCTAGTGTGGAGTCGATTCACAACCCAGCTTGCCACAAACTAAATGTTCGTGTAGACAAACCCTTAGACTGGACAGCAAGTTCTTGAGCTGGCAGCCTCCACTCTTACAGGATCTGGACAGGCATCTGAGGCCTAATGCCACTGCAAAAGGAGCAAATGTCTGGAAGATCAGAGGTTGAGTGGAACCCCCCCCCCCCCACTAGAATCTAAAAACATTCTAGTTATTGCAAGAGGTGGGGACCTTGAGTAGGTAGCATGGCTTGAAGCCATCACCATTTGATGGTATAGGAGTCCCTTACATGGAACGACTTGATTGGGTCTCAGTCTTGTTCTTAGCAGGATGGGTGTGTCTGCCACAAAATCGCCATTACATTGGCACTAAGTAGCTCCGTTGTTGGCAGTAAGGCTAAAGCCTGAAAAGGGGCCGAATTCACCTTTGCCCCTTATGGAGGCAGTATCGTAATATGAGGCACAAAGGCGTTGTGTGTCCCTGTGCTACCCATTCGGGGGGATATGCCAAGAGCTTCGGTCTGGTGCCCTCCATTTTGTCTTGTTTCATCCAAACTGGCTGGAGCAGGATGTGGCCACGGCTCACAAAGCTGCGGGGAGCGAGGCAGGGATGCCAGAGGGCAGAAGGAGCGTTTCAGATTCCAGCTCGGACTGGGATCCCCAGGAGCTCAGGAGAGACCAGGAGACTCATTGCTTCTCCTGGGAAATTGGATGGAGTGATTTGTTAAGACAAGTGTCCTCTTGTCTTCTAGACATCAGCCACTGGGGGAAATAAACCATCTTCCTGTCTCAGATGGTTAGACTAGATGACCCTTGTGGTCCCTTCCAACCCTGTGGTTCTGTGATTCTATTTTTTTGGACAAACCCACAGGCACCTGCCAAGATGGAGCAAGTAGAAAGGTTTTTGCCTGTACACTGCACTGGTTCTGTCCCCCTCCAAGGCTAAGAACGTGGTGCATGACTGGGCAGAGGATGCTGATGCTATGTGAGAGCCAAGGGAGCCTGTGAACTATGGGGAGATGGATTTGATCTGGACAGATGTCTCTCTATTTCCCCCCCCCCCTTTTTTTTTTACTGTAAAGCGTGGGAATTAATCTCTATTTGAATGGGGGGGGAAGAGTGGTAGTGGGGAGTGCCTGAATGTTGAGGTCACCTAATGGCTCTCTTCAGCGACTGCAGAATCTCAGTTGCCTCCTGGACCTTCAGCCTGTAGGTCACTAATGCAAATCCGCCTAGGACAGTTGCAGTTAGCATTCCGTTGACCCCTCGTATGAAACGAGTCTGTTGAGCCTCGGTCTGCTTCCCAGCAGGCGAGCCTCCACGTCCCTTAATCACCAGCACTAATCCTTAGCTGAGGCTGAGGACTAAATGGACCACAGGGACTGAGCTCCCTTCTTGTTCTCCGCCCCCAAGACATCCCTTCAAGGCAGGGTTGAACCCGTTCTGGGAGTACACAGAGGATCCAGCCTCCAGGGCAGGGTGAGGCACAGCGGAAGGGGCACAGGATGCGTGTATTGGGCAAGCTCCATCTCACACTTCCCAGGCTCCTGTGAACATACCTAGAGAATCCAGTCTCCCAGGGCACCTTTCCCTGGGATTAAATTCACACCCAAATATAAACTCAATATTATTTTTAATAAAGCAAAATGGAAACTAGGGATAATTCAAAGAGGTTGCTTCTGACAGGAGTTAGCCCTGTGATTCTGGAGTGATGAGCGCAAAGGTAGGTAGGTAGGTAGACAGGAGGTGACTCTTAGTGTAGGCTTTACTGTATATGGTTGCAAACCCCTGTATTAAGAGGGATTACTATATTAGACTCTTAATGGTTATAAAGACAACATTCTTAGGCGCTTGATTGTGGTGTTACATTGCCATATAGACTAGTTCTTACGTGTTTTTACAGACCTACTTTGAGATAATGTTACAGCTGAGATTTTAATTCTCACACAAAAGCCAGGTTGAAATTCAAAGCAAAGCTTTTGATCCTGAGTATTAACTCTACTCATTAGGAATAGACACTAGAATAGGGTCCTTCCGTTACTATGATGGAAAAGAGGGGTGGTCTGAGCAGAGGACTGGATATCACGATTCCTGGGTTCTGATCTCAGCTCGATGAGAGGAGTGGGATCTAGTGGTTACAGTGTGAGGGGAAGGAGGGAGAATTGGAAATCAGGATCCCTGGATTCTATTTCTAGCTCTGAGAAGGGAATAGAGTCTGGTGGTTAGAGCTAGGGGGTAGCAGGATCAAGATTCCTATGTTGTATTTCCAGTTCTGTTACTGACTTGCAGTGTGACTTCAGAGGACATATCTCAACTGAGTTATTCCTGATTTACACCTGTGTAAGTGAGAGCAGAAGCAGACGCAGAGACCTTGCGATTTGATTCATGCAATGCACAGTTCTTTATATTCCGTTCTCAAAACACCGGAACATCCAGTTCCTCACTAAATATTCTGGGTAGTACAGTCCAACACGCATTTCCTAAACTAAAGAGTACTGTAAATAGACCTATGATTAGAGGACATTCCAAACACTAGATGGACAAATTGCTACATTACTTAGGGTCCATAGGCAGTGACACAAATGGCAACCTGATATTAAAGCGGGGAAACATTGCATATCCATTGTGGTAATGATTTAGCACATAGTGTCGTTTAGCAGAATGCCATGGGAAATGACCCAGTGTTGAGTGATTATGTAATAAAGGATCATACTGTTTAATTTGATAAATTGGGGGCTCTTACCTGACCACATCAGTCTGGCTCATTCTGTCCAGTTCTGTTTTGTAAATGTAACAGATTTTCTTTTTGTGAATTTTAATATAAACTATGCTGACTTCTTGTTGGCTAGCCAGATTGCACATGCAGTACTGCCAACCCTAAGTGTTCAAAGTCCATGAATCAGTGTCCTCCATCCCCCAAAAGATAGGCTTAAAAACTCATGACTTTTTTAAACATGAGAAATTTGTGGTTCTTTTTCTTTGCTTTCTTTGAGCCTTTAGAGGCCACCTTTTCACACTTTTCTCTGTATCCACAAGGGCTAGAAACTTATTTTTTGGAATGAAGCCTGAGATTTTTTACATAGGCAGATAAGTTCAGGAGTTGCGATGCTAAGAAAAACAACAAGTATTGTGTGACTTGCGATAAAATCACAAGAGCTGACAACACTACATACATGAAACATCCACTATATGAATCAATCTAACTCCAAAACCACTTGAGATGCTTATGATAACACAGGGGATTTAGCTTTAACTGTCACTACTAGTAGGGCTAATCTCTCTGTGCGTTGGTCACTGTAGGACTCCTATGTCAGAGATGCTCTTGAATCCATTCATTAAATCAAATGTTACTGTGTCGTTTTGTGTTGGCAGACATAACTCAGGTTCTCCGCTCTTGTGTCTCTGATTGTTTTGTACTGACCGTATTCCTGCTTAACTGCTCCTGTTTTCTTTCTTTCTTGTAAAACATCAGTAGACTGTCACCGAAAATAAATGTGAAAGTCCCTGAAATGTCAGCTTTGTCTTGCAGTGTGCTGTGAAAGTGGTGCCTAGTGATTAGAGCTGGGGTGAGTCTGGAGTCCTGGGTTCTGTTCTCAGCTCTGGGAAGGGAGTGAGCTCTGGTGGGTAAGAGCTGGGGGGGCTGGGAGCCAGGACTCCTGGGTTCTCTTCCAGCTCTGGGAAGGGAGTGGGCTCTGGTGGGTTAGAGCAGGGCGGGGGCTGGGAGCCAGGACTCCTGGGTTCTCTTCCAGCTCTGGGAGGGAAGTGGACTCTGGTGGGTTAGAGACAGGACTCCTGGGTTCTATCCTCAGCTCTGGAATGGAAGCGGACTCTGGTGGGTTAGAGCAGTGGGGGGGCTGGGAGCCAGGACTCCTGGGTTCTATCCCCAGCTCTGGGAGGGAAGTGGACTCTGGTGGGTTAGAGCAGGGGGGGGGGGCTGGGAGCCAGGACTCCTGGGTTCTATTCCCATCTCTGGGAGGGAAGCGGACTCTGGTGGGTTAGAGCGGGGGGCTGGGAGCCAGAACTCCAGCCTGGGTTCTCGTCCCAGCTGTGGGAGGGGAGTGGGGTCTCACAACTAAAGAAGCGGGGAGCTAGGATACATGAGTTCCCCTGCCAGCTTTGGGAGGTGGTGATAAGGGGCAGATCATGCTGGGAAGGGAGGGAACCCTGGGGGAGGGGGGGGTAAGAGAGAATGGTGCATGCTGGGATACCAGATGACAATGGGGCAACAGCTCATCTTTATTAATAACAGTGTATCCTGCAGGAACCAAAAACAGTGAGGCCCTCTAGGCCTGTCTGTCTCCCTTGGTCTCCTAGCAACAGCCGCTCCCCCCCTTTCCCCTTCATCACGTGACCCGGGGGCTATGACATCATCACCGGGTTCCCCCTGGAATGCTGGGCTGAGCCGATGGCCCGGTCTCTGCAGGGAGCCCCGGCTGGAGCCTGGTCCCGCCCGCTGAGCGGGATTCCCAGCGCCTGCCCCGCTCGCCCACATGGAGCGCGGGGCCGAGCCGCGGGGCCCGGCTGGGCGGGGCTCCGCCGAAAGGGAGCTCCCAGGTGATGAATCAGTGACACCGGCTCGCAGGGTCCGGGGCAGGAGGGAACAGCTGGGACCCCAGCAGGGCTTCCCCCTTCCCCTTTGTCTGGCTCAGGACCTGATGCTAGGCTCCTGCCTGTCCTGAGGACCCCTATTCCCTGCCCCCCCCGGCCCCCCCGGGCTCAGATGGGATGTTGGGGCAGAACCAGCCTCTCCTCTCCCCTCGGGGGAAAGGTCTGTCAAGGATTCAGTCCTTGTTGATTAGGGTCTTTTACATCCTTTGCCAACCCCTTTCTCCCTGCTGCAGGGTAGGAATTCCTTTCCCCAGCCGTAGATCATCCTCCAATCGAGGGATCACCGATGGTGATGATTCATTAGGTGTATTACGATAGCCTCTATGAGCCCAGTCATGGATCAGGGTCCCCCTGTGCTAGGTGCAGTACATTATGTAGTAGGTGTATTACAGTAGGGCTTAGCAGCCATTGTGCTGGATGCTGTAAAGACACGGAGCAAACAGAGAGTACCTGCCCCAAAGAGCTGACAATCCAAGTGCTTTGCTGGCCGTCAGAAGACATAATCACAGTGGTCCCTTCTATCCTGATAATCTATTAATCCTTCTTCTCCTGGCAGCTGTCGGGACAACAAGTAAAGCAGAGCCACATGGGACGTCCTCCAGTGTCCGAGTCCCGGGAAACCAGCAGAGAGACCCTCCAAGGAGGAGACGGATTAAACACGCTTGCTCCGAGCCGGGCTTCATCAACCTTCTGGGCATCCTGGAACCTCCCCGCCCTGCCGCCCGGCGGCCAGCGGACAAGCCCTACCGGTGCACGGAGTGCGAGAAGAGCTTCGGCCAGAGCTCGGTGCTGATCGAACACATGCGGATCCACACGGGCGAGCGCCCCTTCGTCTGCGGCCAGTGTGGCAAGCGCTTCAGCCAGAGCTCCACCCTGCTGGGCCACCAGCGCACGCACACGGGCGAGAAGCCTTTCACCTGCCCCGAGTGCCAGCGCAGCTTCAGCCGCAGCTCCGCCCTGACCGAGCACCAGCGCACCCACACCGGGGAGACCCCTTTCCACTGCCCCGAGTGCGGCAAGAGCTTCAGCCGCACCTCCAACCTGGTGAAGCACCTGCGCACCCACACGGGCGAGAAACCCTACGGCTGCAGGGAGTGCGGCAAGCGCTTCAGCCTCAGCTCCAACCTCATCAAGCACGAGCGCACCCACACCGGGGAGAAGCCCTTTGCCTGCGGGGAGTGCGGCAAGCGCTTCAAGAAGAAGACCCACCTGGTGTCCCACCACCGCACCCACACCGGGGAGCGGCCTTACGAGTGCACGGAGTGCGGCAAGCGCTTCAGCCAGAGCTCCACCCTCATCGAGCACCAGCGCATCCACACCGGCGAGAAGCCTTTCCGCTGCTCCGACTGCGGGCGCGGCTTCTACGTCAACTCCAAGCTGGTCAAACACCGGCGCATCCACACCGGGGAGAAGCCCTACGGCTGCAGCGCCTGTGGGAAGAGCTTCCGCTACAAGCAGCAGTTCACTCGCCACCAGCAGCTGCACCAGGGGGAGGAGCCGGTGGCTGTCCTGACCCTGGGTGGGGTCAACGTCCTCCTAACTTAAAGTACAGGAATTCCTTGGGCCTCCTGTCTTGGAGCATGGGAATTCCTTGTCCAGATTTCCTGCAGCTCTGGGAGTGGGGTCTAGTGCGGGGGGTGTGGGGGTGTGGAGGGGAGGCTGAGAGTCAGGACTGCTGGGTTCAATCCCTGGCTCTGGAAGGGGAGTGGAATTTAGTGGTTAGAACAGGTGGGGGCAGGACTCCTGGGTTCTCTTCCTGGATCTGGGAGGGGATTGAGGTCTGGGGGTAGAGCAGGTGGGTGGCAGTCAGGACTCCTGGGTTCTACCTAGAGTTTTTGGGGCGGGGGAGTGGGGTCTAGTGGGTTACTGCAAGGCGGGGCTGCCAAGAGTCAGCACTAATGAATTCCGTTCCCAGCTGTGATTGAGTATTTGGAAATTTGTGTGGGGGAAGGAGGTTGGGAGTAGCTGAAAACTGATGTTATGGGGAGCCTTGGTTTAAGCTACCAGGACATCACCAGAGCTAAGCTCCAGGTTAGTGGTTCAAATCTAGCTGAGACAAGGTGCTCTCAGCCTGAGAGATACTAATTCAGTGTGTTGGAACCCTTCCCACAGCAAAACTGCCCTGGGATTCCCCTCCCATCTAGGGCATGGTGGTCACACACCTGTTCATGACTCACCCTTCCATTATAGCGACTAACAGACTGTAGACTCTCAACAGTTCCAAAGGCAGTGTTCTCGGTCTCTTGGCTGTGTTATATCGGTTTGTATGCGCTCATTGTGTGTTTGTGTGTATTGGTAAAATACCAACCCTGCACTGATAGCGTGCTGAGGTTGAGACATATAAGTAGTTGCAGGAAGGTCGGGGGGGAATTAAAGTCTAAACTTCCCACCTCAGTATTAACCTCATTGCACCAAGTCATTGTAACAGGGTCCATCCATTGCAGCAGAAGAGAGGAGGAGTCTAAGGGCTTATCTGCATTGGCAAATTGACTGCAGTAGATCCCTATGTGGGTTCTCTGTTCTGAGAGAAGAGGGATTTGAGTCTAGAGTAAGGGCATGCTACACTTGCAGATGTAGAGCGCTTTGAGTTAAACCAGCCTTCGGCGAGCGCAGTAGGGAAAGCGCTGCAATCTGTCCACACTGACAGCTTCAAGTGCACTGGTGTGGCCAAATTTGCAGCACTTGCAGCGGCACTGGGAGCGGTGCATTATGGGCAGCTATCCCAGCATGCAAGTGACTATACAACGTGCTTTTCAAATGGTGGGGGTGGAGTGGAGTGTGACAGGGAGTGTGTTGTGTGTATGTGGGGGGCGAGAGAGTGGGGTTTTGGGGGGCTGAGAGTATGTCAGCATGTTGTCTTGTAAGTTCAGACAGCAGCAGACCCCTCTTTCCCCCCGCCTCTCTCTCTCACAGCATTCCACAGTAATGGGTGCTTTGTCTCGGAGCAGATAAGCAGCCGGCTGTCAGAAACGGAGATTTGAAAGGGCATATCGGCATGCCTGCAGTGATTCCAAACAATGACAAGAGTGGCCACTTGACTTAAGGGGATTATGGGATGTTTCCGGAGGCCGATCAGAGCGCAGTAATGCAACACCCCGTTCACACTGACGCCCGGGCGTTGTAGCCAAGGCACATTATACGTTACTCCACTCGCCGAGGTGGAGTACCAGGAGCGCTCTAGCTGCGGAGTCAGAGCGCTCTACGTGCCTTGCCAGTGTGGACGGGTAATGAGCTAGGGCGCTCAGGGCTGCTTTAATGCGCTCTAACTCGCAAGTGTAGCCAAGTGGTTCACTTCAGAAGCTCACTAATTTTTCCAGAATAGAGTGGCCACCTGGGGAGCTTATTCCACATAGATTCTGGTCAGTTTCCCCATATAGACAAGCCTTAAAAGGAGCATTGAGAGCCAGTATTCCTGGTGTCTCTTCTCCTCTAAGGGTGGAGTGTGTGGTCTAGTTAGAGTAGAGAGGACTGGGAGTCAGGACGTCTGGATTCTATTTCTGTCTCTGCTGCTGACCATAAGGGGGCAAGTAATTTCCTCGCTCTCAGTTTCCCCACTCTTAAACAGGGTGATAACACTACTGAGCTGAGTTTTTATTAGTTAATATTTATAAGTGCGATATAAGTATTAGTACTGTAAGTAGACCTACCACTAGAGGGCATTCAGTACACTATGTGGATGAATTATGATGTTATTTAGGGTCAATAGACAGTAACTCAAATTACTACCTCCTTGCATCTGAGGCTATGATGGAAAAAAGATGCATATCCCTGGTGTTACGTACTGTCCGGTGTTGTTTGGCTGAGTGCTATGCTCAAATGGGCCATTGTTGAGTGATCACATAGTAAAGGGTCATAGTTTATTCTAGTAATACTGGGCTATAGTCTTGGATCGTCCTAATTCTGTTTTGTGAATTTCAACCTAGTGGGTTTTAGTTTTGTGAATTTAAATGTAACCCAAACAGATGTTCTGGTCATTGGCCAAACTATACCCATAGCTGTTGGCAACACAAATCAAAGGCCTAAAGACAATGCTTACAGTAATGTAAGAGATTCCCTTTAGCTAGTTCTGATATACTGTTTGCTGGTCCATGGATAGAAACCAACAATTTTATACACATACTTAAGTCCTTATGTTGGCATAAAGTTTCATTGTGTCATGTTTGGAGGGGGAAGGAACCTAGATTCTCTCCTCCCTGTCTGTGGTTTTCTTGTATTGACTGTACTCCTGGTTAACTGATAATGTTTTCTTTGACGTAAAACCTCAATAAATGATATATATTTCAAAATCCTTATCAGATTGGCAGTGTGTTTTATAGGCACTTTGGGAGGGGAAGTGGGTTGCAGCACGGGAGGCTGGGAACCTGGACTTATGGGTTATCTATCCCAGCTCTGGGAGGGGAGTGGGGTCGAGTGGGTTGGAGCAGGGGGGAGGGGAGCTAGGACTCCTGGGTTCTATGCAGGGGGATGGGGTGATAGTGAGGGGCGCAGGCTGGACGATGGGGAGTGGTGCATGCTGGGACATGGAGGGGCACTGGGACAAGGAGCAATTCATGCTGGGATACTAGGGTGACCAGGTGTCCGGTTTTCGACCTGAACGCCCAGTCGAAAAGGGACCCTGGTGGCTCTGGTCAGCACCGCCAACTGGGCCGTTAAAAGTCCGGTCGGCGGTGCTGTGGAGCTAAGGCAGGCTAGTCCCTACCTGTCCTGGCAGCGTGCTGCACCCCGGAAGCAGCCAGCAGGTCCGGCACCTAGGCCGGGGGGGGGGCCACGGGGCTCCGCACGCTGCCCCTGCCCTGAGCACCAGCTCCACACTCCCATTGGCTGGGAACCATAGTCAATGGGATCGGGGGGGGGGGGGGGG